>NC_136993.1:14373532-14507589 GCF_032717465.1 Coenobita brevimanus | reverse complement strand
CACGAAAACGCAGCTAAGGTGTAAGCTTCATGTACAGGAAAGGGTTATGTAATTCATTTCTGAAAACAATTGGTCTGAAGCTAAGGCCTACGGGAAGATCAAGAATATGCATTTAAACTCTAAAAGTTTTTATTGAATTTTGACCAACCATGGAGGAAGGATTTCCGTTCAGCCCAGAATGAAGCGATTGTTTTTTCAAAAGAATAGACTAAAGCTAAAGGTCAGAGGGCAAAGTCACGTTATACACTTTTGATGCGAATGTATCAAATATGGAAGATGGATTGATGACAAGGTAAGGATGAATTTAGTCGGTTTTGAAAGTAGCCAGCCAAACGCCAAGGGAACTGGGCTGTGTCAAAGGTTAAGCCTTAAACCGATGGTAAGGTGCGTGTGTTGTACTCTGTATCTTTTCTTGCCAAACTTGGCTCAAATAAGCACCCCTAAAATATTAAGCTCCTGGTCACAAAAAGACACCGATCCCCGTCCCCCTCATATATATATATATATATATATATATATATATATATATATATATATATATATATATATATATATATATATTGAGCATCTTGTTTCTGCAGACTGCATGGAATCTTCATCATGGCCCCTTGGTGTCCAAGAACATTACATTCTGTTCACTTTAACTAGCCATAAATGTACCATCCTTCTATTTTGATTGCTGGGCTGTAGCAGGAGACTAACAACTGAATAGTGATAATTGCTAAGAAATGCAATGGCAAGGATGAAGAGCCGCAGTCTTGTCTTATTTTGAATTTGTGTTAAAGGAAGTACTCAGCAAATGGATGCAGCTTTTCGTCAAGTTAAATTTTATGAAATAAAAGTGTGAAAAATTTTCTACATGACTCTGGGCACATAAATGGATACATGGCCATCACGATATCAGTTTCCAACTTAAAGCATCCTGCTTAGTCAACTTCTTAGTACTTCTTAGTCATCGTACTAAAGGATAGTGACATTTTAAAGCATTTTTCTGTAAATATTTGTTGTTCTTACATAATACCAGTCTGTATGACTGAGCAAGTCCATTGACTGCAAGTAAGCAATTCATTTAGGGATGCCGTCCAGTAAGGTACAATACAGTATATACACCGTATATTGAACAGGCATCTTCTTGTGGTAGAAGTGCCTCACAAGGGTACGACCAAGTCACGTCTTCAGAGTGAGGTGCGGCAAAATATAAGGGGGTTTGGTTCCTGGGTAAATTCTGCAGCTACTTCATTCCAGCCAGGATGCACAACGCTACCACGTGTAGGCTCCTTGTCAAGACCTCTGTAAACAATGTTCCCAGTTATCTGCATTATATTAATCCTTTCTTGATGTGATTCAAGTTGGAAGAAAGCATTTTTATTTTAACTTAAATGTATACAAATACCTTATAATAAAAAATTGCCTAGCAACATCAAGAACACTATAAAAGTCAGTCATAGGTAACTACAATATGTTGTAAGCTGCGAGAATATACAAACCTTCGAGCTGAGCCTCGAGCCAGGCAATAGAGAAGTGGCCCACTGAGCACGAATCCGACCACGAAAGCCTGCCACGTGTCTTCTCTGAAGGGCCACAAAGGGGCCTGCCATTGGGGTAGCGGTGGTGGCATCCTCATGATGACACAGTTCATCTATGCAACCCATGTGACATTATATCATCAACAAGACCCATGCAAACTCTTTCATTCAGATCTCCTATCAGGTATACAGTGTCTTCTTGGACACATATTCTGTAATTCTGCACAGCCGATACCATTACCTGTCTTTAACTATTTTTAAATTACATTTTTCTTTATGCAAGGCAGAAGGAACCAAAGACCAGGAGCCAGCAAACCGTTTCTCCCAAGAAAAAAACAAAGACAATACAAAAGAGAGCCAAATTTAAGATCCGTTCATTTCGAGTTGCCTGGACACACTGCATTTGAAAGACTGGAGCTCATAGGAAGTAGGAAATATAGAAAGAGGGAGACAGTTCCAGAGTTGACCTGTTGGATAAATGGAGGACTGGGAGTAACGGTAAACTCTTGCATTAGAGAGCTGGACAGAAAAGGGATCAGAGTTTGTTGCTAGATGGGTGCTACGCACCTGTCGTAGAGGTGGAAGGATACAAGCAGACAGTTCAGAGGAGCAGAGACCTCTGAAGTAGCGACAGAAAAGAAATAAAGATGCAACAGTGCAGCGAAGAGACAGAGGTTGAAGGTAATCAGTAAGAGGGGGAGAGTTAATGTGACAGAAACCCTTTGACTCCACCCTATTAAGAAGAGCTGTATGTGGGGAGCCTCCCCACACATAAGAGTTGTACTCTATACAGGGGCGAATAAAACCCATGTATAAAGTCAACAACTGTGCAGCAATGAAGAAGGTATGGAGTCAGCTTAGCACACTTAATCTCTTGGAAACAGATTTTACAAGAGTTGTATTATGATCCTTCAAAGATAAGTTCCGAAAGAATGAAACCCCAAGTATGTTTAAAGGTGATGCAGGTTTATGCTGGATAAAATAAAGCATTAGTGGGTACAACAAGTTTACTTTCATCCTAGTCAGAGATGAGGCAAGTCAGACATTAGGTGTGTCATTGCCTCATCCTTGTTTGTTGAAGTAACTGCTGAGATGGACGTTGCAAGAACTGATAGGAATGGTGAAGTGTGGAATCATTAGCATCCGAGTGGATAGGGTTAAATGTACAGCTTAGAAGGTCGTTGATGAATAAAACCAAGAGAGTTTTTGATAGGACAGAACCATGAGGAACACTGCAATTGATAGATCTAGGAGAAGAACGATGGCCATCTACAACAGCAGCTATAGAACGACCAGAAAGGAAGCTATAGATGAAGGCATAGACAGAAGGATAGAAAGCGTAAGAGGGCAGTTTGGAAATTAAAGATGTATGCCAGACTCGATCGAAAGCATTTGAAATGTTAAGTGCAATGGCAAAGCTTTCGCCAAAGTCCCGAAAGAAGGATGAGCAGGAACTTGAAATGTCGGTGAGAAGATTGCCAGTGTAGCGTCCCTGATGGAACCCATACTGAAGATCAGAAAGGTCATGATAGGAACGATGCTTTTAAATTTTTCTATTTAGAATTGACTCAAAAACTTTTGAGACACAGGATGTTAAAGCAACTGGGCGATAGTTAGAGAGTTGGGAATGGTCACCCTTCTTTGGGACTGGCTGAATGAGAGCAAGTTTCCAGCAAGAAGGAAAGGTACAAGTTGACAGACAAAAGCAAAAGAGTTTACCTAGGCAGGATGTTAGCACAGAACCACAGGTCTTCAGGACAACAGAAGGGACTCCTTCAGGCCCATATGCCTTGTTAGTATTCAGGCCTGTGATGGCAGAAACTACATTAGCTGAAGAAATTTTTATGTCAGCCATGATGAAGTCAGAGGAAGGAAGTGGTGAAGGAACAGCACTGGAATCGTCTAAGGTGGAATTGGAGGAGAAAGTCTGAACGAAGAGATCTGCTTTATCCGTAGAAGAAATAGCTATAGAGCTATCAGAAGAGAAAACAGGAGGGAAGGATGATGAGGTAAAGTTGTTAGAGAGGGTTTTGGCAAGGTGCCAGAAGGAGCAGGAAGAATTCGAGTTGGAGAGTTGAGAGCATTTAGTACGGATGAAATTATTTTTGACAGAGCAAAGAACAGACTTAGCATGATTCCGGGCAGAAACATGAAAAAGATGTGATTCAGGGGTGGGTTGGCTATGGTACCTTTTATCGGCCCTCTCCTTGTTGTGGAATGCATTAGAACAAACGTGATTAAATCAAGGCTTTCTTGCATTAGTCAAAGAATATGAGAAAAGATTGTATGTTTCCATGCCCGAGAGAATAACATCTATAAACAGCTAGGCACACTCAGATGGCTCCCGGCCTGAGGGCCTCCGAATCAGCAGCTCCAAAGTGCCACAACTGACTTTTCTTTGGGGGGTCCACAGGCTGTACCGGAGAGATAGGAGAGGTAAAGGCAATAAGATTGTGCTCTGAGGAGCCCAATGAAGAGGCAAGATTAACAGCGTAAGCAGAAGGAATAGTTGTAAGGAAGAGGTCAAGTATGTTCGAACTCACTCCAAGGCGGTTAGGGATATGGGTAGAGTGCTGTACAAGCTGCACTAGGTCATTAAGGATAGAAAAAATGTAGGCTTTTTCACCAGGTGGATCAGTGAAAGGAGAGGAGAGTCAAAGGTGGTGGTGAAAATTGAAATCTCCTAGAATGGAGATTTCACGGAATGGAGAAATGGATAGGATGTGTTCCACTGCAGAAGTAATATGGTCGAAGAATTTTTCATAGTACAATTAGGGGATAAGTAAACAGCACAGATATAATTAGTCAGAGAATGACAATAAAGCTGAGGCCAGAAAGTAGAGAATTCAGAGGAATCAAGTTCAGGAACACGGGAGCAAGATAAGTCGTTGCATAAATATACACAACAGCCACCTTTGGATTTGAAATTGAGTATAGAGAAAGTAGAAGGATACAGGAAAGGGTTTGCTATCAGTTGCCTCAGACATCTGAGTCTCAATTAAGAGAAAAGGTGAGGTTCAGAGGAGGAAAGGTGGTGTTCAACACCATAGAGGGAAAGAGGAAAGGCCGAGAATGTTGCAGAAATGAGGAGAAGTGAGTCAGACAGTGGTTCCAGGTAGCTCGTTGAGCAGTCACCGGGAGAGGAGCGGATGGTGGGGACATTTATGGTCCCCCTGACCCCCCTGGGGTCTTTGTGGCTTGGTTATTAGTCGTCATTGTTCTTTTTAATTTTGAAAAGGAAGTGTAGTGTGTAATGTGCATGTAGTTTTGTGTTGACAGAGAAACTTGTACTGGATAGCATGCTGGCCTACTCTCTGTCAGTTAAACACTGAAAAAGTTCAGCAAAGGGGGATGGTCAGGAACTAGTCCCTACTGCTGATGAAATGGGAGCTCCAGTTCTCCCTGTCATCAACTTTCCAAGCACCTTGGGAATACCGCCCTGCTGAACGGGATGCTACAGTTCTACTCCATGGCGATGCTTGGTAAAATTATGGACGCCTTTTCACTATCTCATACTAAAAGAGACATACACTCATTCTTGAGTATAAATGATATTGTTCATGATCACAAATAATGCTGGGCAATTCATGATATTTCACTACACTTTCATCACTTTTTTCGACGAGATTACACACCTGATGATTCTATGCCATCCTTGTATCTACAGATGTAGAATTTAAAAATTAACACAGTATAGTGATGTAATTTTTATAATATTTATAGTCCTGGAAAGATATTTGGCAGTGACAAACATACACCCTTTCTGAGACTGTACGGATGGTAGGCAGTGGAAATTATATACCTCTTAAATTGTGTCAAAAGCAGTAAAATTATAATAATGTATAATAACAACAATAAGGGCAAAGGATAGATTTAAAAAAAAAGGTGTAGTAAATGGTTTACCCAATCAGTACAGCATTATTGAAAACATACACTCTGGTATATAAACCAACGCCTAGAACATTTCTCCTAAGGATTCGCATTTTCTCATCAGAAAAATCAGTAACTGTTAATATATGATTCCAGAAAGACAGAGATGTATTACTTGTACTGTAAAGGACAATAATGTAATTAAGCTTTATAATCAGAGCTGTTACGAAAAACTGTTATTTTAAAGTTTGCTTGGCTTTAAAGTGCTACATCACTTTCCAGTTAAAAATATCAGTATCATTTAACCGTTATCCGTACTTATCGTTATGTAAGTAATTCATATTTTACGTCCGCAACTGAACCTACAAGTGAGAAAGTTTTTGAGAATAAAATAATAAAGTACAGTAATTAAGCAAAGGTATATGGTATGGTTGCACTCACAGTTTGGTGGAAAGGTGCACTAAAATGCTGATTGGATCTACTGCGAAATACAGGCTAGTGATGAAGATATTGGCAATGCCAATATCGGCGGCACTTTCCACTTCAAAGCATGCCAATAATGCCATTCCAGGATCCATTGGGCAGCAGCTCACCCCACACCTCCCCTACAACACAGGCCTTCAAAATGTCCTGTAGACTACAAACTCAAAACAATGCTCTATCGAATACGAAATTAGGTCATAATTAATGCAGTGTGTGTGTGTGTGTGTGTGTGTGTGTGTGTGTGTGTGTGTGTGTGTCTTCCATACTTGTAAGTTTTGATTGAAAATTAATGTTCGATATGAGCAAAGTTACATTATTATTATTATTATTATTGGTAGCAGTATAAGAAGTAGTATTGCTTAGTCTTCACTTAGTGTAAGCCTCGCTGAAAAGTCTCTTAAGCGGACTATATACCACAAAAAAGGTCCCAGTAAGGTGCATAAATAGCCATAGAGCTAATTACTAACTAATATAAAATTACATTAACTTCAGTTTATAAATCCCAGAACACTCTCTGTGCCCTCAATATCATTAGGAAAGAGGTCATTTTCAGGATCTGGTAGATTGACGGAATAAAGTATTGGTATGTATTAATATATATATAATACGAGAAAATGTCTTGAGTATTCATGCATAATGAAACAGTTGGTCATATATACTAGCTGACGCAAAGTGGTGGAAGTGTAGTATAGAAATGATAATGGGCATTAAGAAAAATGTCTTGCGATGATGATGGTGATGATAGTTCGACCACCTTCGCCTGAAGAATGGAGAGGGACAAAAGAAACCCATCAGAGAAATGGGCGTGGTGTGAAATGGATAGGGGGGGGGGTACGCTACATGCACAGGGGAAAAATTGCTAAGAAGGGGGAGGAGGGTAGGAAGAAAATAAGTGGAGAAGTAACGGTGGCAGGAGAGAGTTGAATGGTTTCTGCTGCAGTGTGGGCACGGAGAGAGATGTGTTCTGATGTGAGACTGCCACGGACGGCTGAGCGGATAGCGGCAGTGGCAGGGCAGTCTCAGAATATAGTGTAGTAAGGGCCACTCATCGAGTGTGGAATACAAGGGGTGGGTGGGTTGAGGCAGGTGATCTGGGAGTGGCGCTTGGGTAGCCAAGTCAGAGTCGGTGGAGAGTGGGCAACAAGTGAGTGGAGGTACCAGCGGTGGGAGTGTGGCCAGCGGCTTGTATGCCATGAAGCTTTGGTGAGCCAGGCGGTGGAGTACCAAGCCCTCAGGTTCGGAGATTTTCGTGATCGGCGAATGGTGAGTTCTAGTGCACATGGCGTCTTGCTGCTCGCTTTATTTTGGAGAGGCTGGACATGAGGAGGAACGTGGTCCACGGTAGGGTGGTCCCAGATCTGGCTGTGGGAGTCAGCACGCTTGTTGCCTGCAAATGCTGACGTGGCTGGGCAACCAATACAGGAGGATCTCACCCCTCTGGCGAGAGATGGAATTGGCCACAGCATGAATGGAGGTCAGCAGGGGCCTCACATTGTCAGTGAAGCTGACATGCTTGGAGACCCTGTATGGACGAGAGCGACTCTGTGTGGATGATGATGTGCCTTTGTTTGAGAGTGGTAGCGCATGTCGGAGGGGCGCCAAGAATGGCAACCGAGCTCTGTCTTATATGTGGTGGCCTTCCGTGGGGAACCACCAGGTCTCAACATGACCCTGCGGCTGATGAATCTGCGGCACCTGCCAGATCTGTCATGTGAGACCAATCCATCTTGTGTAATACTCCTGAGTGTTGGGAGTCCCAGAAGGAGGAGATCCTCATGATGGCATCTTGTCGGAGAAGAGCTGGATGGGAAGCTCTGGGACTGACGGATATGGGGGTGATGCACTGGATGGTGGAGGGGCCGCCAGGGCGGGGGAAAGGGAGTAGGCATCATAGCGGCGGTCTAGACATTCATTGAAAGCATGGGAGAGGTCCAGTTCATGAATAATGTTGGCAAGGAGGTGTGACCCAGTCCATTCAGTGGGTCTGGGTTGGGTGGGGTCTGCTTCTACAGTTCGAGAGATGAAAAACTGAAAATATAAAAAAAGACACCGATGTTCAGCATTTAGATTCAGATCAGGTAACAGAAACCCAGAAGCCCCAACGTTAGAATCGGAAGATGCAGAGAGCCAGACAGGACAGCAGTAACCAAATAAATGCAATCCAAATTTACAAAAACAAACGAACAATGGCACAGTTTCAATAATTTTTAAATATTATCTTCAGAGGACAATCCTATGAGATACTGATGAAGGAACTAAGCATATTTGTACCTCAAAAGTGAGTTTTTTTCATCTTGGAGATGAAACCCAGCAACTTAGCTGAAGGGCATGAATTGATTATTAGTTTTGTTTACAGTTTCGGGATGGAAAGAAGCAGGAGTGTCCACTGCACTCATACTCACAATAAAAGAGTAAGTTGTTGCAGGATTTAGGTTCATACACTGAACCGTACAACAAAAGTGGAGTTGTTGTAGCCATTTGAAGCTTCAAATACACTTACATGTAAAAACAGAGAGTTCGTTATGCCACATGTAAATTAATTACTTATTACATTGTTTAATAGACAAAATTCAAAATGGATGGATACACCTTTAACCATTAAATTTTCAAAATAGCAACAGTTACGCAACTTAGGATTTCACCTAACGCTAAACAGGTTGTGGGTATATCCTTGAAGGTCATGTGACTGACTTCAACCAGCTAAAGTGACTACCGCCATGCCACCGATATATATGGTAATTGTAAATGAGCAGAGAAACTAATTCTTCCAATGGTCCGACCACGGTGGGTGAAATTATAAATCGAGGGATTGACCAATGAGTTACAGGAAAACTGGCTGGGTATCCCGCCCAGTCCTTCCCTCCCTTCTTTTCTGAAGTGACGTTGTTCCCTTCACACAGTAATATTGGTGAATGAATAACGTTATGGTTCGAGCTTGTATATTCACTACTCTTTCTCAGAAACATAGTAATTTACATATCATGTCGCTTAATAATGCTAGTTAAAAGTTGCCAGGTGGTGTTGTTCGTGGTGCTTACGAACACATTTAGCAGTAATTGCTCTTCAGCTAAGTCACAATTTGACACGAGTTCCGACTGGGTCCACCTTGGTCTCAGGACATGGCTAACGTGGCAACAACGTGTGTGTGTGTGTGTGTGTGTGTGTAATTTTTTTTTCACCGGGTTGGTCAGGGATCACTTGAATGGTCATGATCGTCAGCTTTTACCCTCCCGGAAGGGAGCTTCGAAACTCCGCCATGATAGTCCGATCTAAGAGCAAGGGCTGTGACCGTCACACACGCACACACCCGTTCCCCTTGCTCAAGGGGTTTTCAGTAACCATCCATTTCGTCAGTGAAACTTTTCACAGTCTGAGTAGAGGCGCGAACCCCCGTCTACCAGATGGCAAGCGAGAACATTACGGCTCTAACTTCACACGAGCCGGTTTTTTCCCGTGCGGTAGTATGGCCGCGCGGGTGGGTGTACTAAAGAGGCATGTCTTCACACGAGCGGTTTTCTCCAGCGCGGTTCGTAAGCAGCAGGGAGCCACAGAATACCTCACAGTTTGTCGGCGCTTGCTTCGAGATGGAGGACGTAAAGAAGAGAGTGATTTTATGTGTACTTAATGAACAAGGTGATAAAAAGAAGAAGACAACGTAAATGGTGGACCCACCCAATAAACAGCTCTAGGCTCCTTTTCAAGGAGCATTCTACACGATATGATTCTGAGCTGAAAGCTGATGAAGAAAAAGTTTTTCAATTATTTTCGCATGTCATCTCCTACCATTTTGAAGAACTTGGTGAGCAAACTGAAAGATGGTATTATAAGACAAGACACAGTTATGAGATCACTCCATTTCTCCCCTGGAAGAAGCTGTTGCACTGACTGTGAGGTAAGTGTAAGTGTAAGATAAATGAAAAAGTAATATGTAGCACAGTGCAACTTTATTTGTCTTTATATAGGTAAACGGGAAGTGGAACTGATTTGCAATGAATTTATGCAATGAGAAGATAATTCCATTAAGGAACATGGAAAGTGGGAGTAATGCGAGTATATACCCGCATGAATAGTAAAAAAATAAATGAATTAATCTATATCCTTATAATTATGACAGGTAATTATAGATGCTAGATTGGGTGTGCTATCTTTAATATGCATACCTGATTGAAAAATGACAGCAGAAGAGCAGGCAGCACCACCTCTGCCACAGATGAACCACGACTGCCGCTTCCGGGGAAAAACCTTCCGGTCTGAAGGGCTCCATGGACTTCTAGAAGTATTCCAAACCGCCTGCCGCCGCGCGGGTTGGCAGTGCGCGCGACTGATAAATCATTGCCGCGCGGGAATTAAGCCGCGCGGGCAGCATGTGAAGGGCCTCATTGAACTTCATTGATTTCTAAACCGCGTGGGAAAACCGCGCGGGAAAAAACCGCTCGTGTAATGCTAGCCAACAACTGCGCCAGCGAGCGGTGTGTGTGTGTGTGTGTGTGTGTGTGTGTGTGTGTGTGTGTGTGTGTGTGTGTGTGTGTGTGTGTTCTTACATAATTGTACCTTTACAGGAATGAGTCAAGCTCGTACTCTCCTCTGTCCTAACAATTTTTATAGTACATATCCTTAAATTTATGTTTTGTTTTGGCACACACTATTTCAGTCGGTAGTGCATTCCACTGATCAATTGCCCTATTTGGGAAACCAAATTTCCTTAATTCCCTATCACCTCTCTTTTTATGCAATTTTTTGCAGTGTCCTATTGCTGATGCATCCCCATAGGATATGTAATCATTTATATTCTATTTTCTCCTTCCCTGATATGCATTTATATAGTATAATCATGTCTCCTCTTTTCCTTCTCTCCTGTAGTGTTGGTAGATTCAGTTTTTCTAAGCTTTCTTCATAGCTTAGATCCCTTAAGCTTGGTATCCATCTTGTGGCGGCCCTTTGAACTTTTTCATTCTTATATGTTTTTTGAGATGAGGACTCCAGACTACTGACGCATACTCCAGGGTTAGTCTGATGAATGATGTTATTATCCTGCTTAGCATGTCTTCATTTATGTACGTGAATGCTATTCACATATTTGCAGGCAGTGTATACATGTTCCATACCTTCTCACTGATGTGGTCAGCCGAAGATAGTCTGTTATTGATAACCATACCTAGGTCCTTCTCTCTTTCTGATGTGTGTAGGGTTTTACTTTCTAACTTATAATCCCAATCAAGTCTTTTTCCACTTTTACCAAACTTGATTACATGACACTTGTCCACATTAAATTCCATTTGTCATGTATTGCTCCATTCATGAAGTTTATTTAATTCTTCTTGTAGCTCTTTACAGGAGTCTCCGTTAGTAATTCTCCTTTGTATTTTTGCATCATCAGCAAACATATTTAGATAGCTTTCATTTCCAGTGTTGTTATCTGTGTCATTTATATACACTAAAAACATAATTGGTCCCAGCACTGACCCCTGTGGAACTCCGCTAGTTACTTCCCTCCATGATGAGTAATTTCCGCTTAGTACTGTTCTAATTTCCCTTTTTCTGAGAAAATCTTGCATCCAACAATACAGTTTGCCTTGGATTCCTCGTTTATGGTATACTTTCCATAAGAGTCTTTGGTGCAGTGCTCTGTCAAATGATTTCTTGAAATTTAAATAGACACTGTCCACCAATCCTTCTTTGTTCTGTAATGTTTCTGTTATTCTGTTATAGTAGCTCAACAGATTAGTAACACATAATTTTCCCTTTTTGAAACCAAATTGTCTTTCTGTTACCATATTGTGTTCTAGATGATTTAAACAAACTTTTCTTATCAACTTTTCTAATCCCTTGCTTACAACACTGGTTAGTGACACTGGTCGGTAGTTGAGTGGACTTTGTCTTTTCCCTTTCGTGAATAAGGGAACAATGCTTTCTTCCAGATATCAGGTAATTTACCTTGTCCCAAGGATTCCTTGAATATTAAAGATAATGGTTTATTTAACTCCTTTGCACATTCATGTAGCAACCAAAATGAAATTCCATCAGGACCATTTGCTTTTTCTTTTGTCTATTTTACTTAACTCCTCCTATATTTCCTTTTCTGATATTTGTATATCTGGTAATATGTGTGGGCGTGCATGTTCCATATCATCGCTCTCCAAATTATTTTCTTCGGTAAAAACTGATTGGAAATTCTTATTTAGTGCTTCACAAATATTCTTCTCTTGTGTACAGATGATTCCCTCATCCATAATGGATTGCATTTTATCTTTTTCTTTGGTTTTTCTTCATATGTAGCTGTAAAATAGCTTCGGTTGATGACCATTTTTATTTATGATGTCTTCCTCAAACTGTCTTTGAAATTCCCTCCTTATTCTTGTATAATCGTTTCTTGCCTGTTTATAGTTGTTATATGCCCTCCCATTATTGTGTCTTCTGTATCTGTTCCACAACAAATCTCTTTTTTTCTTTTGATTTTTTACAAATTTGTATTAAACCATTTCTTTATTTCCTTTCTGTTTTATTTTATTTATCTTTTTTTGTGTGTGTGTGTGCTATGGGATGCACTTTTGGATTCGTATATCATGAAGTTCACAGAATATTTTATATATAACATTTAAATCTTGTCCTCTAAGCTCCTTTTTTCAGTCTGTTTCTGAGAAGTACTTCTTTAGGTCATGGTAGTTTCCTTTTTCATAATTATATTACATATATATATATATATATATATATATATATATATATATATATATATATATATATAATTTAAACTCTTTTTGTAACTTTCATTGCTGTTACCTATGTCATATGCAATCCTGAAGTTGCAATTTAGTACTCCATGGTCGCTTTTGCCGACTGGAGGGTGATACATTAAACTGTCAATACCGTTTTCTTGTTTGGTAAATCTATGATCTAGTACTGATGGTACATTAAGTCCTCTTTTTCTGGTGCTTTCCCTTACATGTTATGTTTGGAAAAATTTCCTGCACGAGATCCAGGAGCTTTTGGTCCCAACAGCTTTCTTGGCTTATTTTATCTAGAGTATTTCAATTTATATTTGTATTAAAATCTCCAGTTAGTATAATTCTTTCCATTTTCTCCTCCATTCTTTGTAGTAATGTTCTTAAACCCTGAATTGTACTCTCTGCCAGATCCTCATATTTGCCTCTTTCCCAAGTGTTTGATCTGGGTGGCATGTATAAATTTGCCACAATTACTCTCCCTTTTAGATTTTTCTTTAGTAATATTATAATTCCTTCTCCTTTTTATAACTTCCTATCTCTTCTCCATATATTGTATTCCTCTAAGTTTAGGATGTCGTTTGATGTCCTTGGTGTTAATTTTGTTTCAGTTAGGCATATAATATGTGGTTCATTTTCTCTGATGTAATCATTCATCTCTAATAATGTGGATACCATTCCATCTACATTTGAGTACATCAACTTAATCATCTTGTTTACATACTTGTCATGCCTTGGGTCTACTACCTTCCTCCTCTTTTTTCCCTCCTGGTTATGTGCTTATGTACCACTTTCGAACCTGTAATCCAATTACTTTATAAAAAGAAAAAACGTATTCTTCTCCACTGATCTTCCTTCGTTCTTTGTTTTTGCTTCCTCCCTCTTCTCTTTTAGTAATTCTAGTTCTTCTTGATTTACGCATCTTGTTATCCATACATTTTTCAATTCCTCCTTTTTCCATGGGTTTCTTTGCATTTTTTAGTATCTCCTCCACAGTGTTTACTCTCTGGAAGGTTACGTTTGGGGCCTTGACATATTTCTCTTATATTTCCCAAGTCTTTTGTTTTCCTCTATGTCTTTGCTACAGATTTCCTCTGATACTTCAATATGCTCATTACATTTGTCATCTTTTTGTCTCTCGAGATTTTGTTTTTTATTTCTTCCTCTTCTTTACCAGTGATTACTATTGATTTGTTGATATCTATTGAATCTGACCAATTTAGGATTGTTTTGGATTATTCTTTTCACTTGCTTTTTAATGCTTTTTTCTTCACCTCTTGTTTCTATCTTTCTTGACTTTCACCATTTCAGCATAAGAGGTTTCTGCATCATTTTTGTAGCTTTGCATTGCTTCCTTCACCTGTGTTATCTTCTCAATATCACTGCTCTGATCTGTCATATTGCTTACTTGCTGAATTATCTCCTGCATGTGCAACTGCTTCTTAATTTTATCCACTTCATTCTGAAATGCCACCTCCAATCTGTTTACCGGTTCCTGGTAGAAATCATCCTGCTTTCTACCTTTATCCCTTTTCTTAGCTCCTTCCAAACTTCCTTTACTAAAGTAGGTGGACATTATGTGGTACTAAGAGCACAGATTCTACTTACATTCCCTGGCACAGATAAAACAATCAGCTGACATTTGCTGGGCGCATTCCTGCACTACTTTGTTTATTTTGCTATCTAAACAACAGTCTTACTTAAAACTCCCTTTTTTATATTAGGTTACCATTTACTTTAACCTGGTACAGAGCTTGACTCATATAAAGATACTACTTTAGGTATGGCCAGCTGGCCAGTTGGCCAAATGCAGAGCGATGTGACGTGCGTCCTGCCTGCCCAGCACCTCTTGTGTGTGTGTGTGTGTTGTACATGCCAGACAATTTTTCGAATCGCCATGCTTCATCCTCTGTAGCATAGTATTATGTGGACATTTTATTATGCTGTGATATGGGAAGATGTAATGTCCCATACCAGCCCCCACTCACTTTATTTGACATTCCGAGTACTGAATGAAATCCTGCTTTGAATTTCTTCAAAAAAAAAAAAAAAAGCATATAGAATTGTAACATTAATGGCATATTCATTAACACTCCACAATCAGGCTGGCAATACTGAGACAAACCGACCAGGACTGTGACTGGTGCATGACAGCTGCAACACCCCCACAATATGCTCCATAATGTTTTGAGAGTTCATACTAGGCTGCTTATATTTTTCATAAGAGATGGTTGTTCATCAGTATGTCACCTTTATTAACTGTCATAACTGGAGGAAGAGGAACCTCTACAGTGACATTATAATGCACCAGCTTAACTGTGGGGATTGGGGTGTCAATGGCCACCTCCCCTCTAACTGGAATCCGCCACTGAACACATGATTACCATTAACGTTAATGAAAATATCACTGTGGGTATGGCTACCCCATGATTTATTGAAATCTAGACTATTCAAATAAGTATTGTTTATTGGTTAATGTAATCCGTAATGTGAGCTGGTTGTGTATTGCACTTGTATTTTGACACAGTAATAAACTGCAACGTCATTGTTCATTAGCACAAACTGGTAATATGTGTGTGTCTAGTGATAAGCAGCTGAGAGAGAGAGAGAGAGAGAGAGAGAGAGAGAGAGAGAGAGAGAGAGAGAGAGCGAGTCGAGGTGGTGAAGCAGGCTGCATGTTATCCGTTAACGAGAGACGGGGTACCCTACGTTTGCTGTAGTCTAAAGTGTAATCGGTTGTCTATAAAGAAGATGTAAAAATAAATAGGTTTATCACTATTTAGGATACAGGATGTCATTGACACTTTAATAAATATACTGTAACTGCTAAGAATATAACTGGTGGAGTAAACGACGTGACCTCACCTCACCCTCCTTCCTTTTACCTACCAAGCTTCCGCTCACTTCCATACTCCCCACTTCCCCCTTCATCGCACTATTTGTGGGAGAACTTGCCCACAGTTTCTGAACCACAACTCAACCTGTATTGTGGTTCACTCTACAAGAGAATGATTTTTAATCACTATAAAAAGTATAGTGCACAGCTCAACCCAATCATACAATATTTATTAGCCCAAATCACAGGATAATAAAATAGCCACATAATAATACGGTACAGAGGATGAAGCATGGCGATTCGAAAAATTGTCGGGCATGTACACACGAACACACACACACAGGCACGTTGTTGCCACGTTAGCCATATCCAGCGACAAGATGGACTAGTCGGAACTCTAGTCGAATGTACAGTCGCCAAACTTTCCACCTGGGCCACCTAGCCGCGAGAGGTGGGTAACGGGTGCTGGCAACAGTGTATATGTTTGTTCGTGTGTACATGCTCGACGAAAGTTCGGATCATCAACTCTCTTCGTCCATAGTGAACCTCTGTCAGAGTCAGAGTTCATCCCTTAGATGGCTGGGTACGGAGTTAGGTGGTGAGAAAAATGTCTCAGGAGTAAGGCGGCTCTCCCATCGGCTCAGCCAGTTGCATGAAACTGGTCGCATGGAAAATTGTTGTGTGCCACAGGTCGTGCTGACCAAGGCCAAAGATATATGACTATATAAATTTTATAATAAAGTAATATAAATAATATTCTTATATAAATATAAACTTATTTATAATACAATAATATATATTATACTATACATATTTGGCCTTGGTCCGTGCAACCTGTGACATGCAACAATTCCATGCGACCGGTTTCCTGCAACTGGTCGAGCCGGTGGGAGAGCTGCTTAAGGGGGGAGCTTGGCATAGTGAAGTCCAGGGCAGGTGCAGGACGTTGAGGGAAGGGGGTTACGTTATTCATACCGCCAGTGACAATAACTGCCGAACTAGTTTTTGAGATCCATTGGCAATCTACCAAATATTTACATTTTTAACAATACTAAACATGTTATTTTCTATGTTGTTTTTACATTGTTACAATAACATGTTAATGCACTAAATACTGGAATCACTCCAAGCCTTTCTCTCACACTCTCTCATTATATCAGTAATTCCATTTCATAGGGTTATCACTTGATACCATTATCAGTATAGGTTGAAGATGAATGCATTTACCTAACATCTACATCCAGTTACAAGTAAGATTGCCTGCCATATTCACATCATGAATGACACTGACCAATAAACATTAGGATGATGTTCAGACACTGTTAACGGTTGCTTATTTCCTCGTTGGTAGTACTTCAGGCAGATGTTTTCATGTGCTCTGTGGTGCACCACGAAGAGGTAGGAGATTAAAATACTGTCACCTCAGCAGGCAGAGAATTTATGCATACTTTTACCGAATGTGGTTATTATATCAGCTATGATAATGATTTACCGTACCATTTTTCATATGACTATGATCATTACAGCACATCTTTATAGTCCATTCGTCTAACGTATGACTGAATTACACATTGCAAGGAAAACTGATTGTGAGCGGTGCCGCTTATGTGTGCAGTCACACATTTACATGCTCATCGATTATTCACCGAACAACATTATCTCACATTATAGCAAGATGAAGACACCATCTCTTCACCACAGGATGCAAAAGCTTCCAGTCATTTTAAGCTCAATTTTATTGATTCATGAATTGTTTGGACATTTATATCACCATTGCCTGTGATATTACTTATGTGATTGGTAAATGCAACATAACGAACATGAAATTATCATTACAGGCTGGAACACTTTTTTTTTTTTTTATCCCGCGAACCTCGCTTTAGCCCCCGTCACCGAGGTCCTGAGTGCGAGGATATGTGATGTTGGTTGTTGACTGGCTGCTACCAAGACCTAGGTCATAAGACAAGGGCTAGGTGTTTAATAGGAGAAACCCATCTCTCCTGACGGGGGTGGAACCATGCCACACGGATCGCCTGGCGGAAGCGTTAACTACCACGTCACCCACAGTACTGTTTCAAATATTTAATATATATCAACTATTAAAACAATTGCCGTGTTTGCACTGCAAGCACAGAGATCCACGTAATGATTAAGTGATGAGATGCTTAGGTTTTCTATTGTTAACGAAAGGTTGACTCATGACTAGCTGACTCAAGGCAGTATTCTGCCTCAACGAACAAGTTTCAACCTCCGACATCTACAGCTCCTAACTCTCCTACTTAGTTTAAATTAATATCCTCCCAATGAGTAATCCTGTAACGATTAATGACCTAACTTGTCTAATCATGTCTCGGATCAAGAATGGTATTTCAATAGGTTTAATCGAGATTGGCCCAGGACTGGCGAAATGCAAAACGAACAGTCAGACACAGGTATCTACTTTTCAACCATAAGGGCCGGTCACACGACGGTTCTTCCCCCCCAATATGCAATAGACATTTTTTAGCCATGGGTTTATCATGTAATAATGAAAAAGAATACGTTTTTAAATATATAATATATGTAAAGATGCGGTCTTTTGAATTAGTTTACTTATTGTTTTCAATACTTGCATTATCCAACACTTTCAAGAAGCTCCTTTGAAATTCTATCGCCTAAAAATTGTCGACTGATTACTGGGATGAACTTTGACTGAGGTTCACTAAGGAAAACGAGAGGTGATGATCCGAACTTTCATCAAGCATGTACACACGAACAAACAGATAGCCTACACTGTTGCCAGCACCCCTTACCCACCTCTCGTGGCGGGGTGGCCCAGGTGGAAAGTTTGGCGACTGTACTTGTCTGAAGAGCAAATACTACTAAATGTTTCCTAAGCACCATGAGTAATACCAGTGGCTACTTTTAGTTAGTATAATATTACCTTGTGTTTGAAACTATGAATATGCAAGCTCACATCTTAACATTATTCATTCACTGAGATGTGGCTTGTAACACGACGTTTCCCAGCCGGAGCTGTGACTCGTAATCCACGGGTTAAACTACTATAAACCCAGCCCGTATGAAAAAGCTGTATTCTCTTTGCCCTTCTCTGTAACCTTCACCTGATGGTATCCTGCTGTCATATCTAGGATGGAGAACCCCTTGGCACCTGACAGGATATCCAGCATGTCATCAGTCCTTGGCGTGGGATAGGCATCCTTCACTGTTACTTCATTTAGGGCTCGATAATCTACACAACACCTTACTGTGCCATCCTTTTTCCTTACCAAAACTACTGCTGATGCCCCAGGTTTGCTGGACTTTCTATCACTCCTTGACTTTGGAGATTCTCCATCACCTTCTCCACTTCTTGCCGATGGGCTGGTGCCATCCGTTGTGCTGGCTGTTTAATTAGGCAGTGATCCCCCTGTGTCTACACAATGCTCTACCAGGCAGTGCACCCCAGGTCTAGGTCTCCAGTGGAAAAGATAATCAGCAAACTTCATCAGCAGCTGCTTCAACTTTAGCACTTGAAAGTCATCCAGGCGTTAACAACTCCTTGTAAGTGGTCTGGTAGATACCCTCCTTCTTTGACTACACTCCTTTTACATACCTTCCTCTGATACCACTCGGTGTCCATCAGCTGGCACAGTCCCACAATTTCTTCCTTGTTGAACTTCTCTGGCTCACAGGGGATATTGGCCACCACAACCGGCACTTCACCTGCACCTGTTTCCACCAAAGTTCTCTCCACCATCACTCTGGCCTTCGTCTTGTACCATACGTCAGGCTCCACTACCCGTAGACAGCTGTCAAAATAGTCACTCATCATGCACTGGAGCAACAGTTCTGATTTTGGAGGTATCATTGTAATGCACTAGCGCCCTCAACTTACCAGCAGAACTGGTACGTCTCGCCGCCATGATGGCAACCGACTTTCCTCGGACCTTGAGTCTCAAGAAGTCCAGCTCCCATCCCATGTACATCAGATAATCAAGACCAAGAAGGCAAGGATCCTACATGTTGGCCAAGTAGACTCGAAGTGTGGCCTTTTGCCCTGCCACTTCAGTCTGGACATCCAGGGGTCCCATCAGTTCTGTGCAATGCCCAGTTACGCCACACAATTGTTCTGAAGACTCAGGCAGATACCGATGATGTAACATATAAGGCCCTACAAAAATCTGCTCTGAAGCTGAAGCAACCACCAGGGAACACCTCTTGCTGTCTATTCTTCCATCTACTTGCACAATGTTGATTGCAGTCCTCTTGAATTTTCTTGGTGGTGGGGCTACTTGGGAAAATCCAGCTAGTGGTTGCCCCTTAACCCATTCACTGCGTCAGTGTTTGTTTACATGTACACTCGGAAACCATAATCTCTAGCCCACCTGGGTCGGTGCCGGAGGTTAGTACAGCGACCTTTCTGGACGGCGGCCCACTCAAACTATCACGAGATAACACACGCACTAATACACACAGGCCTTATGAACCACTCGAGGCTTCGCTCTGAGTGTGTCGTATGTTTAACCATCCTGCTGTATTTAATGTTAAGCAGTCATAGTATGGCTATATAGGTGTCATTATGTATAAGAACTGTATGTGGCATTGTATATTCATTAAATAGGGACACGAAGAAAAAGTTACGTAGGTTGTAGTTACAAAAGTAAGAATGGAAAATATAGACTTCCAAACCACCCAGTGATTCGACGTAATGTATTCAGTGTTTGTGTGTGTGTGTGTGTGTGTGTGTGTGTGTTTTCTCTAACACCAAGCTTCATCCGTAGAAGAAATGATGTTTCATAATGGGGTGTTTCCATTTAGCATCGGTGATAGCTCGCTCATTCGTAGTTGTGCGTGTCGTCTCATAGCACATTGTTTCCATCAAAACTATGGTTCATCCATATTTCCCTTCTTACGTGTAACTGTATCCATATGGCTATGTGCTTTTCACTTCTTTATTTACCAAACTAATGTGGATCAGTTACTAGTTATTTCACACACACATGCACATAGCGCCACAAGAATGTTTTATAGGTATGACTATTGGTTACATGAAGCACCGAAAATATTTTCACATGTATTATGCAGATGCTGTTGGCATCCCTACGTGTCAAGTGGGGTTGGTGGAGGATTAGTGCCCCTCCCTGTAAAACAATTAACTCTAAGCCATTGGCCACCCCGTCTGGGATACATGGCGTCTGGCAATGAATGAATGAAATTATGCATAAACATTGTAAACATATGTGATTATTGCAGTAACATATATTTCGTTTGGACATATTCCCAAGAGTTATGTATATTTTTGCCTCGACATTATAAGCATATTTATGTGAAGTGACATAAAACCACAAAGTAAAATACCTTGACAAATTCCCAGAGTTAGGAAAGAATGTGTAATGTGTATGTGGCCCCAACGAGGTTACAGAAGGCGCTACCTTCCCCGCCATCCCCCACTAGGCACCTTCGTAGGCGGAGATTTAATTCCTGACTACAGGATCCCGAGGCAAGGCTGCTACCACTGAGACACCTCGTGCCCAAAGATTAATACCCTGTCCAACCTCCATCTGCTGTTTTAACTTCATGCAGTCTGGCAGGCATGGAATCTACCAGATTGCTGCAGATGTTCGGCCTCCTCCTTATTCCCTCCCACACATTATGTGCGTCTCCTCATTGTCTCCCTCATTTTCTCCTCAACACTACATTCAGCAACCATATGCGTCCAAAGATTTTCGTTGGATTACAATCGGCCCCTTTAGGGGGCCAGTCCAATAGAATAACCTGTGAGTGCACCTCAAACCAACGCTTGACTGCCAGAATTGTAGGTATTGGACTGTAGTCTTGCACCATGTAAACAGAATGTGGGTCTGGGATGGGATATGCTTGCACCAATGGAAGAAAGGATATCTCTAGAATTTTTATATACTGCTCGGCAGTATGTTCAACAACACCTCCCCACCACATCCATCCATGCATGGAGATTGTTACACGACAGCTTGTCGATGTCTCATGGATGACTTCAGTCATATCTTGTATTATGTAATTGCCGACACTGGTGACCGACTACTGTGACAGACGTGAAACATTTCTCATCGGTGGAAATGACGGACCTCCAAATATCGAATCCCACATCCACATACGCCCCAGAAAACCTTTTCCATGCTTCCTTACGTGCCTCTGTTAAGGTTTCCTTACACACTGGGATGAAACATTGTCTGCCAGTCTCCCGTATTTGCCTCCTGGTAGTTATCAGGTGACACTGAACTCCTGTTTCCCTTGTCATGTGAGCGGCATTTGAGAGTGGTGATCGCTCTGCTGCCCTTTGTGGTCAGACTCCCCGTGGGAGTTACCGTGAGCCTCCGTATGCCCAGGTGGGATGGTGAAAGTCTTAGGCTATAAGTGTGTCAAATGAGGAGTGACTGATCCACGTGTATGTTAAGTTTGCTTAAATATATGGTTAATTAAATACGGTCTTTCATATACGTAGTTACACGAATGAAGGGGAAATAAAAGATCTAGATGGTGTGTGGTGGATGCATCGTGATCTGGCATTATGCTCAGACCGGCTTATGTCTGAACTGTCTCGTATATGAACTAATTACCGTATATAAGCTATTAACCTTCACTACTAGGGTTGACGCCTGATGATACCAAAACACACACACACACACACACACACACACACACACACACACACACACACACACACACACGCACGTGAATACAAAAGTTCACGTTCTTGTCTACCTTGCGCATACATAATGTACACACACACACACACACACACACACACACACACACACACACACACATACAAACGCTGAATACGTTATGTCGAATCACTGGGTGGTTTGGAAGTCTATATTTTCCATTCTTACTTTTGTAACTACAACCTACGTAACTTTTTCTTCGTGTCCCTATTTAATGAATATACAATGCCACATACAGTTCTTATACATAATGACACCTATATAGCCATACTATGACTGCTTAACATTAAATACAGCAGGATAGTTAAACATACGACACACTCAGAGCGAAGCCTCGAGTGGTTCATAAGGCCTGTGTGTGTTCGTGCGTGTTACCTCGTGATAGTTTGAGTGGACCGCCGTCCAGAAAGGTCGTTGTACTAAACTCCGGCACCGACCCAGGTGGGCTAGAGATTATGGTTTCCGAATGTACATCCCGTGCGTGGCAGTTTTCAAATATTTAGAAAAATAATAATATTGTCAAAAGATAGAGAAAAAAATTCCGAGTTCAATTGTATATAACACAATATAGTAAACAAGAAAATTACCCCTGATATAGGTCCGCGAAGTAATAAATATTCCCTGTGCGGTGGTGCCAGGTGAACGATGTGTTATGGTTGCACTGTGTTGTCAGTGGCAATCTTGAGATCAGATAAAGTGTAAATCAGCATCTGAACCATCATTGTCATCATCTAACAACGTATCACTATCATTACTACACTCACCCAGAGATTTCATCCAATATTTGCTTGGGCTACTGCTAGCAGCGGCATGGAGAAGATTTCGTATGCTTACCTTTGTCACAAATCAAACTCACGACATTTTCCTTTTGTGAGAAACCACGAACTTAAGTGGAAAACTCACTGTGTATTGTTCAGTTAACCGTTTCTCTCTCCATTTCGATGGTATACTTTTTTCAAAACATTTGTCACTGTTTCAAAAGTGACCGTTCTAATACACGTCATTAAGTGCTCTACTGAGTGATATGATTGTTTCTATATAGTTTGCCCCTGCTTGCCTCAACCGTTGGCCACGCCTTCTTCCGGCTGGCCTGTGCGTCCTACCCCACACATCGAATTTGAGGCAGTCCTTTATATGTCGCAACGGAGTGTGGTTCTGTGTTCCAGTAGTGAGAGTGAGAGAGATCTTCTAGCACCCAGACTCCACTAGCTCTACAGTTCTCCAGGCTCCCACCCTTCTTTGGTGATATGCTACATTGACCAGTATTTCTTTAGTTTTTTCTTAGTTTTAAAATAATTATTTTAGCTAGCTTTGTGAAAGAGTGAGTGAGTGCATTCCGTTAATATTTGAATTAATTTTGCTCCATGTAACGTAAATTTATTTATTGTAATCAATAAATTTACAGTTCTTTCCTTTGAGCTTAATTGTTATTCGTGTTTTATTTCACCACGAGCTTCTTTAATCTGCTTATCTTAGCTCGCACAACTTACTTATTTTTCATAAGTGTGCTTAAAGCAGTTCTCTCATATTAATTCTGAAATCCGTTGTGCTAGCTAGGGGTTAAGCTTCAGCAAGAACCTGTCTGTTATTAATATTAAATATTGATTGTCAGGGGGTAAAAACTCTCAGGGGGCCTGCAGTACCGACTGTACAGCATTTGTGAGTAATTAATCTCCGCTGTGTACTGTAGAGAGAGACAGCGTTAATTCTCATCTTTTGAGAATCGGCAGTCAGCTGGAATAAAATGGCAATCTATTTGCCATAAATTTATTAATCATTAAAACTTACATTAAATTTTGGATTACACACATTCTTAAATTACAAAACCCCGTTGACAACTTGCGACCTCATTTCAGGATTTAACTCTTAGTGCTATTATTAACGAAATAAAACTCACTCACTCAGCTAGTTAGTTATTAGTTATAATAACTAAAGGTTATAGGCACAAGCTTACTGGTGTTTACCGTTAGTTTAGCAAGTGAATTTCTGCTTTATTAATCCATAGAGTACTTAACTCTATTTAGTACTTTATTCTTGGTAACGCCAGACGATTTTATTCGCTCCTGGTAAGTCGCCGTACCCATTGCGTTAATTATTGAGTCTTCCCAGTCATTTGCATTTTTGCTTTATTCTTTGCCAGTTATCTAGATAAGACTGGTCACCACTACTTGTGTCTGTATTCTTCACTTGTGTTATTAGCATTCGTTTGCGAAGCAGCAGTCAGTACTCAGTTTCGGCTTGCTTAGTAAATTAGCGTCATGGCTACCACCGTATTTTTACAGGAAGCCAAAGACATGGGGCTTACCAATCCCCAGGAAATTAAAGAGTACATACTCTCACGACATAATCAGGAGCAGCAGCGCGAGAATGATGCCCGTGAAGAGCGTAAGATTCAGCGCGAATACGAGCGAGAACAGCGCAAACAACGTGAAAGAGAGTGTGCATATCAGCGCGAATACGAGCGAGAACAGCGCGAACTCGAGCGAAAACAGCGCGAACTTGACTTAGAACATGAGCGAGAACAGCGTGAGGAATGAGAGAGAGAACGAGAACACGAACGTGCCGAACAAGAAGCACGCGAAAAACATGAATTTGAAATGTTGAAGCTCAAGCGAGATTCCTTGGCTTCAGACACGTCTGGTGCAGTTGGTCCAAGCTCCACTAGCGCTCTTCCTACACATGTCCTGGCAACCCCAGGCATCAAGCTTCCTTCATACATGAAGGCGAGCGAATCGAGCCGTATATAGCTCGTTTTGAGGACATGGCAGACATGTATCAACTGGATGAGGCAGCTAAGCGGCTCCAATTTCTTAGTTTATTTGAGGGCCCTGCCCTCGATATTCTCCATAGAATTCGTGGAGACAATCTCACGTATGAGATGATGAAAGCTGCACTCATTAAGGCTTATGGTCTCACAGTAGACGACGCCAAAGTTCAGTTCATGCGAGCTCGTCTCCAAGACAAGGAGACAGCTGTTCAGTTCCTCGACTGTCTCACTGCTTACTTAGGTGAGTGGATGGAAAAAGATGGGACCCCTCACACGCTAGAGGGGATAATTGACCTCATGCTGCGTACACAGCTAGAGAGGTCGTGGCCTGCCCTTTTCTTGCCTTGAATCCCGCAGTATGACCTGCCTGAAAAGTGAACTTACTGAACCTGATGTAGGACGCAAATTCCAGAGCCTTGCCAAGTGATTCTTGCATACGTCTAGGTTATGCCTGCTTCACTTGCACTTTCAACTCGGGACTACGAAGACGATCGATGAACTGGTCTCTCAGAAGAATACCAACACATTATTTGCTGCTCCAGGGTATGCCTTGCATACCATGCTCTCCTGGTCATGAGCAAGCTGCTGGAAGGATTCGCCATGAGCCCGTACACGGATCCAGAATCTTGCCCTGTAAACCTCAGTGTGGTACTTAGTCCCATATCTGTGCTCCATTACTTCTACTAAGAACTTATAACTGTTCCTATCATCTACTGACCTCTGGCCCAGAATTTCCAATGCTGCACCCTTGGTGCTTGTAGCAAGCTCTGCTGCCCTCTGCCTATCATCCCAACCATTCTGAACTGCAAGCAACTCAAACTGCACACGATACGCTTCCCAAGATTCTTTGCCATCAATTTCCTGAGGTTTCTTTCTAATTATACCCCCATTATAGCCATGAATTCACTGGATTGGGGCCTAAAAAGTGGGGCATCATATTTAAGTCCAAGAATTATAACTCCTACATTGTTATTATTCACTCCTGGGATTCGTCAAGATTCGCCATACACTGGCCATTCTTTTCATATGTTCACTGTACAGTACACTAACCTGAGGCTCAGCAGTACAATATTTCTCTACAGCCTCAATTCTCTCGCTAATTATCTTGCACATGGTCGACTACATGCTTCATATGGTCATCTCATGCTGTCTGCACTCCATCACTATTCCCTCACTAATTGTCTTGAACTTGTTGTCTACATGCAGTCTACACTCTATCATCATTCCCTCACTAATATTGTCTTCAGCTGGTCGTCCACATGCTTGAGCTGGTTGTCTAGATGCTGTGTGAACTCCATCACGTTAGTGCTTATATCACACTTCTGCTACTATAGCTCAGTGTATACTTCCTCCTTCAACTGTTGCTGCTCTTCCTTCATTTCCCCCATTAAGGCATCTAGCTGTCCTTGCATCCTCAGTTGTAATTCTGTTGCTCCTGTAATGCTTCTTGAAGCTATTCTTTCTGTTCTTTACATTGTGATTCTAGCTGTTCACTCTGTGCTTGCAATTGTTCTTTGATTTCTTTCTTGTGCTTTTTTTTCCTTCACTTTGTGCCTGTAATTGTCATCTGAGTTCTTTCTGTCCTTCATTCTGTGGCTGTAATTGTACTTTGAGTTCATTCTATCCTTCACTGTGTGACTGTAGTACTTCATTCTGTGCTTGTAGTTGTACACTTTGTCCTTGCAAGAGCTTCATAAGTACAACTAATGACACCTTGCCCAGCCTAGCCCAGCTTCTTGTCAGTACACCTTCTGCCTCCATGTTGAAGGTCTGACTCACTGCAGCACTTTTCTAATGATCCACATCCCTGACACCACTGTTACATCCCCGTCCCACACCGCCACAGGCTCGAACAGTAGTTCAGAATAGGAAGGACATTGCCCAGTGAGTTGTCCTTCCTAGAGGCAGCCTTTCAGCATATAATAACAGAACAGCAAAGGCATTGAATGTAAACAAGCTTCTCACGTTCGTTGCCTTTATTTTTCAAATAATTACACTTAATGCATGCCAACTTCACTTCACTAATATCACAAGTAACGGAGCCATACAATCTTCACAAACTGCACTGACACTGAACTGACACTGACCTAAGCTCAAACTGAACAGAAAACCCTTTAGTCCCTTCCCCATACTTATGCAATCTTGCATTAGACTCGAATCATTAAGTATACACTAGCTACTACAGTTGCCAAATCAAAGACATCCAAAACATGCCAGAGTTTTCTTACAGTGCATAACACTCTAAATGCTTTAGCATAAAAACAGAAAAAAATACATAATTTAACAGTCACATATTTATAACATTATAGAAAAAAGTGCATAAAACTTAATGCATAACTTTACAAAATAACTTTGCTCAAAAATAGGAGGAAAACTGGCATCTCCAACACGTAGCGGAAAAAATAAAGAATCGTCGAGGATACTTCAGCACTACCTAACTGGCATTTTTTTTTTTAATGCAAAGAAGAAGGAACCAAAGGCCATGAGCCCGCAAATAACAGTTCCCTCCAAGAGAAAAACAAAATACAAGACAGAGCCAAATTCAAGATACGTTCATTTCGAGATGCCTGGACACACTGTGTTTGAAAGACTGGAGATCATAGGCAGCAGGAAATACAGACAGAGGGAGACAGTTCCAGAGTTGACCTGTTGCATAAATGAAGGACTAGGAGTAACGGTTAACTCTTGCATTCGAGAGTTGGACAGAAAATGGATGAGAGTTTGCTGCTAGACGGGTGCTACGCGCCCGTCATAGAGGTGGAGGAATGCATGCAGACAGTTCAGAGGAGCAGTGACCATTAAAGTAGCGATAGAAAAGAGATAAAGATGCAACAGTGCGGCGAAGAGACAGAGGCTGAAGGGAGTCAGTAAGAGGAGGAGAGTTAATGAGACAAAAAGCCTTTGACTCCACCCTATTGAGAAGAGCTGTATGTGGGGAGCCTCCCCACACATGAGAGTTGTACCCCACACATGGGCGGATAAAACCCCTGTATAGAGTCAACAATTGTGCAGGGGTAAAGAAAGAACGGAGTCGGCTTAGCACACCCAATCTTACAAGAGATGCAATATGATCTTTCCAAGATATGTCCCGAGTAAATGAAACCCCAAGCATGTTCAAGGATGATGCAGGATTAGGGTGAATATTATTAAACATTAGTGGGTATACCTGTGGAAGATTTTGACGGGTTGATAGGTGTAGGAACTGAGTCTCAGATGCATTAAAAACAACAAGATTATTTTTACCCCAGGCAGAGATACGAGCCAAGTCAGACATTAGGTGTGCCATAGCCTCATCCCTTGTTTGTTGAAGTAACTGCTGAGATGGGCGTTGCGGGAACCGAATGGAAAGGTGAAGGGTGGAGTCATCAGCGTATGAGTGGATAGGGTTAGATGTACAGCTTAGGTCATTGATGAATAAAAGGAAGAGAGTTGGTGATAGGACAGAGCCCTGAGGAACACCACTGTTGATAGATCTAGGAGAAGAATGGTGGCCGTCTACAACAGTGGCTATAGAACGACCAGAAAGGAAGCTAGCGATGAAGGCACAGATAGAAGGATAGAAACCGTAAGAGGGCAGTTTGGAAATTAAAGATATATGCCAGACTCGATCGAAAACCTTTGAGATGTCAAGTGCAATGGCAAAGCTTTCGCCAAAGTCCCGAAAGGAGGATGACCAGGAGTCTGAAAGGTAGGTGAGAAGATCGCCAGTGGAGCGTCCCTGACGGAACCCATACTGACGATCAGAAAGAAGGTTGTGATAGGAAAGATGCCTTAAAATTTTTCTATTGAGAATAGACTCAAAAAACTTTCAAATACAGGATGTTAAAGCAATTGAACGATTGTTGGAGGGTTGGGAGTGGTCACCCTTCTTTGGGACTGGCTGAATGAGAGCAAACTTCCAGCAAGAAGGAAAGGTACAAGTTGACAGACAAAGGCGAAAGAGTTTACGTAGGCAGGGTGTAAGCACAGAAGCACAGTTCTTGAGAACAACAGGAGGGACCCCATCAGGCCCATATGCCTTGTTAGTATTGAGGCCAGTGATGGTAGAAAATACATCAGCTGAAGAAACTTTAATGTCAGCCATGAGGAAGTCAGAGGGGGAAGTGATGGAGGAACAGCACCGGAATCATCTAAGGTGGAATTGGAGGAGAAAGTCTGTGCAAAGAGATCTCCTTTATCAGTAGAAGAAATAGCTACAGAACCATCGGAATAGATAGAAGGAGGGAAGGATGATGAGGTAAATTTGTTGGAAAGGTTTTTGGCAAGGTGCCAGAAGGAGCGGGAAGAATTCGAGTTAGAGAGTTGAGAGCATTTAGTACGGATGAAATTGTTTTTAGCAGAGAGAAGAACAGACTTAGCACGATTCCGGGCAGAAACATAAAGATGATGTGATTCAGGGGTAGGTTGGCTCCGGTACGTTTTGTAGGCCCTCTCCTTGTTGTGGACAGCATTAGAACAAGCGTGATTAAACCAAGGCTTTCTTGCGTTAGTCAAAGGATATGAGAAAGGAATGTATGTTTCCATGCCAGAGAGAATAACCTCCGTAATGTGCAAGGCACACTCAGATGGCTCGCGGCCATGGAAGCAATAATCATTCCAGGGAAAATCAAAGAAGTACTGCCTGAGGGCCTCCCGATCCGCGGCTCCAAAATGCCACAGACGCAGTTTCCCTGGAGGGTCCAAGGGCCGTACCAGAGTGATAGAACAGGTTAAGGTGATAAGGTTGTGATCGGAGGAGCCCAACGGAGAGAAAAAAATAACAGTGTAAGAAGAAGGATTAGTTGTAAGGAAGAGGTAAAGTACGTTGGAGCTCTCTCCAAGGCGGTCTGGGATACGGATAGGGTGCTGTACAAGCTGCTCTAGGTCATTAAGGATAGAAAAAATACCGCTTCTCAACAGTATATATATATATATATATATATATGTATATATATATCATTTCCTGTGGCACCCCACGGGATGCATCGGGCCTCAATGAACTCTCTCCACCAATATTTGTCTCTTGCCATCTCCTTCAGGTCCCACCAACACTCCTCTCCTGCTTCCTTTTTCATTGTCCTCAACCAGGTTTCCCTCGGCCTACCTCTACCTCTTCTTCCTCTAGCAGTCCACTCTGGCACATCCTGTATTAAACTGCCATTTCCAGCGAGACAGTCTCACATATTCATTAACTGGTTCCACTCTCGTAATATCTTTTACTCTTGCATTTGTAACTCTGTCTTGCCACTTTACCCCAAGAATCTTTCTCAGTATTTTCTTCTCAAATCATAATACTTTCTGATCTGTAGCTATTTTTTATATATATATATATATATATATATATATATATATATATATATATATCGTCGTATTGATAACTGGTTGCAGCTTGTGGCGTGCAGAGTGGGCACTAAAGTCATTGAATGTATTTAAATACAAAATACGTGGACGAAATGTATTTAAATACTTAATACAGTTTATTAATTTGCAGTAAAACTAAGTACTAAATACATTAATTGTATTTAAATGCATTTGTAAATTTTGTTTAATACAAATTTATATATATATATATATATATATATATATATATATATATATATATATATATATATATAATATATATATACACACACACACACACACACAGTGGTTCCTCGTTATTCGACGCATTTTACTTTGACGCCTCGTTTTTCGCACAAGAAAGAAGTTTCCAAGTTGTCTCACAATTGGTTGATTTTCCTACATTTCGCTGCTCCCAGACGGCAGCTGAAACTTATCAGACGATGCGTACCAACGCCCAGTCTAGGGCCCATACCTAAGATATTACTAAGTATTTAGTTTTGAATTCTACTTAAGTCCCAGGCTGGAGTACTTTACTGATTGAACTACTTAAGTGCCACCATCAATACTGCGTAGCGCTCCACTCAGCAAAGTAGAGTACAAGACTCCTAAGTGGAGGAAATCTGGATGAGAAGCATTGCATAGCAAAATTCGTGTGAATAAAACAATGAATTATTTCAGACACAGTGCATGACTGATCAAGATTTTGTTACTGATATTACAAGTAGGAGGTACTATTATTTTTTGTGTGTTGAGTGCAGAGTGAAATTTGAATTTCTTGGTAGCATTTTCCGTCATCCACGTTACATCGTTACCCTTTAGATTTATGCCGTCTGTAATTGTTTCCCCGTCAAAATCTAGACAGTTCCGTGTGATGTATGTTTTAAGACAATTTCCTGGTGTTTTTGTATGTATATATGTACTTTACTGAATGCATATGAAAAATAATGGCTATCACGCGGCACAGCTAGTGCCGAATATAATGACAAAATTCATTAGGAATCCCTTCACGACTTCACATTGATGAGTCTTTCAGTCAGTCGTTTCCCCGTCAAAACTGGTTAGGTTAGGTAAGATTAGGGTCGGTTTCCCACTCTTTATGCTTGCAAGACTTTTCCCGGTAATTTTCTGCATATACTTAAATGTCTACATGATTATGGCAAAGAACTATTACCATGGAACACGGACATAATTGAATTTAGGACAATAGTGGATCGCTTGCATGACCTTGGCTGGTCGTTTCCCCATCAAAGACTGGTTTGGTTAGTGTTATGGACGATACTATTTAGATACACTTTCTTGTTGTTTCATGTTATTCTACAGTACACATGTATTCTAATTTGCCATATGAATATATTACCAGATTATTACCGTGAGGCACAGCTATAGCTAGGTGTTGGAAAAATTCATCAATAATTGCCTGCATAATATACAGTAACCTCAATGTGTTCCGCATTTCCCGATCAAAGCATGGACGGTTCCCCGCACAGTACGCCTGTTATACATGTACTCTACTGCAGTGAATGACTGCGATTAGGAATGGTTAGCAACCGGCACAGCTAGAGCTGAATATTAGGACAACATTCATTGTGAATCGATTTCATAATCTAACCTCGCCAAGTCCCTTGATAGGTCTTGACCTCGTAAAAACATAGGTAGGTTATGATCGGTTCACCATATTGTTTGCTTACAAAACATTTCCTGGTTATTTAATACATAACCACTAATCTACTGAATAAACCTAATGACTCATCTCCATGGATACAGCTGTAGCTGAATTTTAAGACAAAATTATTCGCGAATCACTTCCATTGTCACACAGGATTATTGTGTGGTTAGTGTGACCTACTATTCCCTGATTATTTCTTCTGCAAAACAGCCACAACATTCGCAACAACACGACTCAAGCCTTGTTATATTTCATTGGTAAATAAGTTGTAGATGAATAAGGAAAAAAGGTCATAGGGGAAATAGACACGCTAAAGTTTGTTGTGATCGTAACGTACCGTACGTACGATCTTCAGCCGTGTCGTGCTATTATTTCTTTACGAAGAATCTTTACATATTTCTCATAACACTATTTATATTGGTTTTGATGGACAAATACATGAAATGGATGTAAAACAAAGCTTATCGATATTTAAGAAAGGAAAGAATAATAACTGTCCCACGACCGAGATGGTAGACTCAGCCCACCAATATCAGATTCTATTTAACTATTATTACAGCCTCTCTTCCTTGTAGCAAAGGGTAATATAATGTTATAATTTCTCCTTTTTAGTGGTTTAGTTTACAGAATTTCATGTCGAAAATTAAATAATCTGGTGAAAAGTGGCAGTTTTTTCTTGGTTAGTGACATCGGGAGTTGTAGCCCTCACTTCCCACATGATAAAGATATTCGAGAAGATATTAAGCAACAAGATCATTATGTAATTGAAGAGCAATGATCTCCTGACAGATGCTCAGCATGGGAACCAGCCTATTCATCCTCAACAGTAAACACACCTTCACTTGCGACTCAAGCCAGTCTTCACTTCGTTTCTGGTAAGGATTTTTGATGTTGCAACTCTTTATAACAGTTTTGATGTCTGTTCATGTACATGTTTGTAGTGTTATGATGTTTTAGCACTAGTAACACTCTTCATTTAATTTTGCGTAGGGCTTGTTTCGTGTTATAGTTCATTCTGTTGGTGTTATTGTGCTTTCTGATAGAGTAGGTACCCGTATGTGTACCACCAGAACGCTCTTCTATTTAGCCCATTGATTTTTAACTTCACACTTCGACGTTTCACATTTCGCGCGGTTTTGGCGGAACATCCAAGCAACGAAAAACGAGGAACCACTATATATATATATATATATATATATATATATATATATATAGTGGTAGGTGGGGGCTCTCACAATCCACTCACTCGATGTATTGCTGCTCTCGGGTGTCAACCCTTTCCTCTCTTCCATCCTTCCTTCTTTCCTTCCATCCTCTTCTGCCTTTCTGTTCTTCATTCTTTCCTTGTCCGTCTGCCCACGGGTGACTTTACATTGCCTCTTCTTTCTTTCTTTCCTTCATTCTTTCCTTTTCCTTCTGCCTGTGGGTGACTCTACACTGAGTGAAAAGCCAAATAGTTTCCTGTACACCAGGAAACCATTCACTACGCTGGGTGGTAACCATATAACCAAATTTTGGCACCTGGTGGTTTAGCAGGTAATTATTGCGCTCCAGTCGGATTGAGCCGATGAAGGTTTATATCCAAGGGATGGTTGGGGTTGATTGCTCATGTAATGCCACACAGGGATAAGTGAGGTTGGTTACTCTCATCTTAAATGTCGAGACCAACTGCCTAGCCCCGGGCTCCTACGCTCCTCTTGGGGCAATGTAAGATTGGATGATGGATGGAATATATATATATATATATATATATATATATATATATATATATATATATATATATATATACATACGGGGGGAGGCGGTGGCTCAATTGGTAGAGAGGTGGCCTGCAATCCTAACGGACCCAGGTTCAAATCCCCGCTGGGGCAGGGAACAGTTTAAAGATTTGAATTTCATTAAAATCAGACTTTACTGATCTACCAGAAGACTCGCCGACATGTCGTAAAATACCCCTGCTAATACCAATACACCAGTCCTGTATGAGACAGCCCTAGCATGTACTCATTATGGACGTTGGGTGATGGCTCCTAAGTGGTGACATGTAGAGGTGTATGGTTTGTAGGAGGACTACTGGGCCTTGGTAGCAGGCTTTGAAGCCTATGCCCAGAGTCGGACACACACACACACACACATATATATATATATATATATATATATATATATATATATATATATATATATATATATATATCATAGCCATTACATGTCCACTGCTGAACAAAGGCCTCCCCCAACCTTCTCCATGAATTCCTTGACTGAGCCAATCTTTGCCACGTTTTCCCTGCTATTTTCTCTATCTCATCCCTCCACCTCCTGTCTGGCCTTTTCCTGCTACGCTTACACTCTCTTGGTGTCCAGTCAGTCAACCACTTACTCCATCGATTAAACCTTATTCTTGCTACATGGCCTGCCCACCTCCATTTCTGTTCTTTTATAACTTCTATAATATCTTTGACTTTGGTCAGCTCTCTCACCCAAGTTGAACTTTTCCTGTCTCTTAAAGATATTCCCAACATTGACCTTTCCATTGCTCTCTGAGAACGAATTAGTTTATTTTCCATCGATTTTGTCAGTTTCCAAGTCTCACAACCATACGTCATAGCTGGAATTATTCACTCGTTATATACTATTCGTTTCATACAAACTGGCAAGCTACCGTACTTTTTATAATGTCTCTATGTTTACCGAAAGCTTTCCATTCAATTGTAATGCGTCTTTTTACTTCGCTATCATTATCTTTCGTTAATTTTTGTATTTGTTCCAAGTAATTGTACTTCTCGACTTCTTCAAGAATTTCTCCACTTATTCTGATGACGCTTTTTGGTGTTTGAGGTTTTAACAGTTTTACTCCGGTTCATCTTTACCCCTACTTTGAGACTTTCTCTGTTCAGGTCATTTAACATTTCTTGCAATGTCTGCTGTTTCTGAGATTAGGACAATGTCATTTGCAAATCTTAAATGGTTTAGCTTTTCTCCACCAATGTTCACTCCTTTGTTTTCCAGTCTAGCTTTCTGAAAATACTTTCTAGGCATGCTGAAAATAACTTTGGTGAAATTGTATCTCTCTGACGCACGCCCTTCTCAATCTTAATTTTCTCTGAGTCCTTATGGAATTTAACTGTACCAGTTCCCTCTTTATATATGTTTTTGAGCAGTTTTACAATGTTCTCATTTACTCCTTGTTCTCGCAATGAATTTAAAATTGCTATGTGCTCCACTGAGTCGGAAGCCTTTTCGCAATCAACAAAACCTAAGCACAATGGTTTATTATATTCTGTAGTTTTCTCAATTAACTGATTCATTGTGTGTAGGTGATCAGTAGTCGAGTACCCGCTTCGGAATCCTGCCTGTTCACGAGGTTTTGGTTTTGGTTTTCCTCCAAACTTGTAGTTATTCTGTTTGTAAGGACTTTAGTGAAGAGTTTGTAAATGACTGATAGCAAACTAATGGGTCGATAGTTACTTAGGTCTTTTGAGTCACCTTTTTTGTAAAGTAAAATAATTATTGCATTACACCATGTTTTAGGAATTTTCGTCCTTCTTATACATTGAGCAAATAAGTGAGCAAGCCTAGTTTGTACTTCTACTCCTGCATCCAACTGTAAATCTGCTACTGTTCCATATTCTCCCAGAGCTTTCCCTCTTTTCATATTTTTGAGAGAATTATTCACTTCGTCTGGTGTTACCTTAGGAATTTCACTCGTGTCAACTGAAAAGTTAGCTGTTGGTACTACTGTCTTTGATGCATACAGTTCTTTGTAAAATTCTTCAACTCTCTTCAGCATCGTATCTCTGCATTTAACGGTTTCACCGTTTTTGTCTCTCAGTGATGCAATCTGTCGCCCTCCAAGTGCCATTCTACTTCGAACCTGTTTCAGACTTTTTCCCTTATTGATGGTTTCTTTGATTTGATCCATGTTTCTCTTTCTTTTTTCTTCTCTTTGTCTTTTGTTGATAAGCTTATTCAGTTCCGGTCGTTCTGTTTCATCTTTCTTTGTTTTTACTTTCATTTTCTTTTTTTTTCTTTTTTTTTCATAAGCTCAAGTGTCATTTCTGAATACTTCATGGCTTTGGTTGCATTAGGTTTTCCTACTACCTCCGCTGATTCTTTTATCATTATTGTTAGTCTGTCATTTAGCTCATCAATGTCACATTTAGCATTACTGTGAGCCTGAAATCTGTTCCTTATTTCCAACTGAAAGGATGCTTTGTCTTCATTGACTTTTATTAGGCATATATATATAGAAATAAATAAATAAATATATATATATTGTTACGGAACAGAGAAAGATAATGTACACTTTAAGTGAGAATACGAAGAGTCACTACTGTCCCGTAAAGTTCCAGGTTCAAAACAAAAGAGTTAGGTAAAATTACAAGTTAAAGTTTAATGCACAAACTAACAACAAAACATTCAGGACTCATAAGGATAATGTAATGGCAAATAAACAGGTTAAATATATGGTTAACTGCAATAGCCTCTATTAACACGAAATTAGCAAGAGTAAATTTATCTAAGTCAGCCCTGATAAAATGAGATACCAGATAATACTCAGTGAATGCCAGATAAATAATTACAGATACAAACTATTATCAAAAATGACTGACATAAAGAAACCCACACGAATTACAAAAACTTCACTAGGCCTACAAATTAAACTTATGCTATACAGTACAAGAAAAAATGCAACAACAGTTATACTCAAATTACACACAGCTGCTAGATGGTTGGAGATTTCTTGAGCACTCACAATAATAATATCTGTACAGGGGAGGACAGAGATGTGAACAAAATGAGGAGCAGATCTAAGTGGCAATGATGCAGAGACTGAGCTCATTATATAGGGGCACGCAGAGCCTGATACAACTTGTAAGAGGACGCGCAAATGAAAGCCATGGGGACATAGAGTTCACAATCCCGCTCTGGACAACAGAGAGAACGACTTACTCTACTATAACGGTAGAAGGGGGGGACTGAGGCAGAACACGCTCGTGATCAAACATGCAGCATACTGTGCGTTAAAATTACACAAAGGATGATGAAATCATAGGCTATGTAACAATATATATGTGTGTGTGTGTGTGTGTGTGTGTGTGTGTGAGTGTGTGTATAACAGAAAGGAAAACAAATGAATAAAAAAACTACTCCCTACACAAGATTCCTGGTGTCCTCTATTCATAAAACATCTTTAACAGTTAAATTTGAACATCTGTGGGTTGAAATTTGGAGGGAAACAACTCTGGGGAAGTGAGTTCCAGAGAGATGCAGTTCGGAGAATGAAAGAATTCTGATAGGCAGAAGTTCTGCAATATGGCTGAGTGACATTCTAGTCATGAGCGCTACCAGATGCCCGTGTAGCACGAGGGAAGGCATGGAGAGTTGGCACCATGGACGCAACTTTGTCTGAGCATTTGCCATAAAAAAATATCTGTAAAATAATGCAAGGGAGGCAACATTCCTTCTTACTTGCAGGGGAGGTAGTTTATTTGTAATGGCAGTGTTGTTAACAATTCTAACAGCTTTCTTCTGAATTTCGTCTAGTTGTTTTAATGCAACCTCTCCACATCCATTCCACAAGGGTGAGCAATATTCAAGCTGAGAGCACACATAACTTTTATATATTATAGCTAACTGCTCATCGGCGAAGAAGTTACGGACTCTGTACAATAATCCAAGTTTCTTTGAGGCAGTTTTAGCAAGTGATCCAACATGAGATGTCCAGCTGAGGGCATTGTTAAGTGAGACACCAAGAAATTCAATACTTTTGGAGATGGGGATACTAGTAGCATTGAAGGTAATGTACGAATCTGGCAGTATCTGTTTATTAGTAAATTGTATATATTTAGTTTTACTAGCATTACAAGAGACAGGGTTGATTTGTCCCCATTCGCTGATCGTAGATAGGTCTTGATTTATGCAGATGGCTGTACTGAGTTGAGAGGTAGAGATATTAGACTTTGTAAATGGGTGTCTGAGTGTGAATGAACTACGTAGTGTTGAGTCATGTGCGTATGAGTGTATGGGATTGTGGGTGACAGATAAGAGATCATTAATATGAACCAGGAATAGGGTTGGCACCAGAAGTGACCCCTGCGGCACGCCGGCGTTTTTGAATGGAAATTGGAATATACATCATCTACTTTTACTCTTATTTTCCTCTCACTAAGATATGAAGAAACCAAAGGAACAAAAGACGTTAGTCCATAGCAAGGGAGTTTGGACAGCAGGGAATGGTGCCATACTCTGTCAAAAGCTTTAGAAATATCAAGAGCTACTGCATGAGTTTCTCAATGTACTGTAGAATAATTGATTAATGGATGGTATGAGTTAGGAGATTGAGTATGTCAATGGAGGATCTTTCGTGGCGAAAACCATATTGTCTGTCACTAATTAAGTTGTTGGATTCAAGATGTTTAACAATGTGCTTATTAACCCGCCCCATCCCGACGTTTTCTGGGCAGTGGTACACCGCAGTCCCGACATTTTTGAACCTTTTTATTTTTCAGCTCAAACATTCGCTTTTGGTGAGAAACATCGAAAATTCATAGAGAAATCGCTCACCTGAGGTTTAAAATACTAGATCCAGGTACGAGTACCTCCTTACCTGACTGGGTTTTCTAACAGGCTGGCACCAAAGAAAACGAGTTCTATGGGAGGGTAACTATTTTATCCACTCATAAACAGTATTTATTTATTTACTTGGTACGAATTTATATGTAGTACAAGAGTATATTGGTTTTCAAACAGTAATATAGGCATTATAAGCATTGTTTCACTCACTAACTCATCACCATTCATGACCTTTTTTTCCCACAATACCTGATCATCATTTCTGACTGTTTCTTCCTCTAATGCTATGTAAACTTTGTTCTCCACATTGTCATCGATTGGGGAATCACCCTGGCCCTGAATGTCTTTATTGGCCAGGTCACTGGTAACAGGTGAATTGCCGAGACAATGGCATGCAGGGAGAGGGGAGAGGTTATGCAGTGTAAGGCATTGTCCCTGCTTGGCATCTTGTAGAGGAATAGAGGAAGGTGTCCCGTGTATACGTGCCAAAAATCACTCGCGAAATCACTTGCGAAAATTGAAAATTGTGCAAATTAGGGACCTTGCAATGTTGCCGCATTAATTTACGTCTCCGGGATATGAGTGCACATCATGTGAGGACGTGAATTCACGTCTCCGGGATGGGGCAGGTAATTAAAGTTTCAAATACCTTACCAAGAGAAAATGTGACAGCTATTGAACTGTAATCAGAGGGGTCAGAGGAACTTCCTTTCTTTGGAATTGTGTGGATATTGGATTCTTTCTGTGAATTTGGGAATAAAAAAGTACGTATGCATAGTCTGGATAATTTTGCTGGAACAGAGGCAAGTTCAGGGGAACTCTTTTTCAAAACAATTGGCAGAATTCCATCTGGACCTGGAGCTTTGTTCATAGGTAAATTGTCTAGGATGGATTTTACGTATCTTGTCTGTATTTTTAGTATGGCAATTTCGGGAGAGTCAAGTTCTAGTACTGGGACATTCTGGCTGGTATCATCTATGGTAGAGTTTCTGGCAAATGTACTGGCAAAAATATCCACTTTTCCACGAAGGTCATTTGTAATCTTGCCATCTGAAGATTTTAGTGGCGAAATGGAAGATGACTTGTTAAAGTTATTATTGAAAGAATTAAGAGTTGATCAGAATATTCTATTGTCATAAGGATTGTTAAGTAGTTTTGATGCTTGGTTTTGAAGAAAGTTTGATTTAGCTAGATTTAATACAGCTTTTGCATGAATTCTAGCAATTTTAAATTGAGAGAGTGATTCAGATGTTATTGATTTTAAGTAAGAGTTATATGCTAATGACTTTTGGGCTGTTGCTCAGCTAGTATTAAGTCGCAAATGTGGGACTGGGTAGAACTGGGATCACTAGAGAAGAAAAAGACTGCCATGGAATGTCAGCAAGATAATTTCTAAATCCATCCCAGTTTGCCCTATCAAAGTGCGATTGGGTCACCTTGACTGGTTCAGAACGGGAAGGTGTGGGAGGGTTAACTAAAGAGGCTTTGATGAGATTGTGGTCAGAGGATCCAAGTGGTGACAGTACCTCTATCCTTTATTGATCTGGATTACTTATCAAGAAGAAATCCAAGAGATGGGCATTATGTTCAGGATTATCAGGTATTCTGGTTGGTTGCTTTACCAGCTGGGTGAGATTAAATGATTCTGCAAATAGCTCGCACTCTAGACCAGTGTCGTCAGTCCTGGCAGACTGCAATAACCACTCAACATTATGTATGTTAAAATCACCCAAAATGGTAATTTCAATGCTAAGGGGAAGGTTAAGGTTACTCAACTGTGTGGATTTGGAATCAAATACACTGGGGTCCGATGAAGCATTGGAGGAGTATATATATATATATATATATATATATATATATATATATATGAGACCCTTCACACCACAAGGGGCAAAGCTCCATGCCAACTGAAACCTGTTCTTTTCCACCAGCTGCTCCCTCAAACACTACCCTAAGACTGCACAAAGTCTCTTTGCTTATTTCTGATTAGTGTAGTAAGGGTGAAAATCTGCAGTGAGCAAAGCGACTTTGTGCAGTCATAGGGTAGTGTTTGAGGGAGCAGCTGGTTAAAAAAAAAAAAAACAGGTTTCAGATGATATGGCACTTTGCCCCCTTGTGGCGTGCAGGGACTCATATATATATATATATATATATATAAAGTCGCCTAAGGTGCGGCTAGTTGCTTCTGGGACAAGCCCACACCATAGAAAACTGTACCAAAGAAATAACTAAACTTATGGGGAAAATGGTATTTGTTTCTGGATGTTCGCCCAAAGTCCCCCTTTTCACCTCGCTGATCTCCATTTGCCCCCAGTAAACACAGACAAGCAATCAAGCAGTCAATCAATGCATGTATTGCACAATAATTAAACACTAAACAATAAATAATAAAAGGGTTTAAGGGCATAAAATTCTGTACTGAACGTACATAACTCTTACGATGATAGTGCTAAAGTGGACGAGGTGGGGTTGGGGGTTCCGAGGCAAGAGCCAGGCTACTGCCTGCCAGCTTGAGGCGAGCCTGGTGGTGCCTCATGCTGCTGCTGGATAAGGCTGTCTTCCTCCATTTCGGTCTCCTGAAGGAACCTCTCGATGTCTGTCTCTGACATCATTGAGAAGGTGTTGTCATCATATGCGTTGGATGGACAAGCCTTTGGCTCGGACTCTGGTGGTGGCAGTAGTTATGAGACTCAGGAAAAGTAGCATGTGATCACCTCCTGTCGGAGCTCATCGATTTTCTTGTTATGGAGGTCCTGGTAGGGTGCTGTTGCATTTTCAATTAAGGTAACAAAATTACAGCACCTCCCCACATCTCCATCCTATTCCTGGACTTGTTCCTTGAGCATGTCCACTGCCACTAACAAATCACTCAAGTTTTTCATTGTTGGTTCCTGCCTTACTAACACAGTCTCACTGTCAGCCTGTATGTCACTCTCACTTTCCACTGGAGCATCTCGCTTGATGACTTCATCCACCACAGCTTGAAAGGAGTCAGTGCCACAGTTAACCACGTCCATCACATCGTCTGCTGTTACTTCAGAACTGCCAGGAACTTGACAAGCAACGTTCACAACCTCCTGCAGTTGTTGCACCAAGTCCTGTGGCAACAGATATCGAGGCACGAAGGTTGGGCTGGAGAAGGCACCAAGCGTTGATGATGGTGGTCTGGCTCAGCTTGTCCCAAACCTTAAGCAGACCGTCAATGGAGTCCTTAATAGTGTACTGGCGCCAGAAGTCTGCAACACTTTGGACATTCCTCGATGTGTTGGGGTCTGGCTGAAAAGTGTCACTTTCATCTTTGCTACATGCATCTTCCTCAACGTCGCTGCCAGGTGTAGGAGCAGACCCCCCAATCTCCTGCAGCTCCTGAACTTCATGTGCATCGCTGATACCTGCACGCAGGAACTTCTGGCACATGTACTGGCTGTACAGACCTTGGTGTTGGCGATAATTTCCTGGTCTAGCAGCTGCAGGAGACAGATGGTGTTGGGTGCGAAGAAGACAACCTTCACTTGTGAGTGGCAGGATACCAGGTGCTGGGGGTGGCATGGGGCATTGTCCAGCAACAGTAGCACTTTGAAAGGGACACCATGCTTCTTGTAGTGCTGCTCTGCATCCTTCACAAACAAATCAAACCACTCAACCACCAGGTTCGACGTCGCCCATGCCTTCGCCTGCTGCCTCCAGTAAATACCAGACTCCAACATATTACGAAGGTTTCTGAAGGGCTGGGGCTTCTTAGCTGGGTGAATGATGAAGGGTTGCATTTTAAAATACCGGCAGCATTGGTGCAATGGTGTACCGAGACTTGTCAGCCTTCCTTCTCCTTGCTTGCCACTGCAGCTTCGTGATGTAGGTAGTAGACAGCAGACGTTTCCACTGCATCCTGTTCTCATCCATATTGAAGATTGTCAGGCTGCTGTAGCCTTCCACTGTGACCTCATCTTGAGGGAAAGCAGGGAAACTGGCAGCGGTGGCAGTGTCTGCTAAGGCATGTTCACCAGTAAAGTGAATGTTCTTCAGGTTCTTCCTTCTCAGAAAACTCTGGAACCATCCTGGGCTGGCATGGAAAGACTTGGACAGGTTTAGGCCTAGGCAGCAACAGGCGACGCTATTAATTTTCCTGATCCTCCCTCTAAGCATAGGTTCGTCGACGGGTGTATTATTCCTCCCCTGCCACAGTACAAACATGTGCAGTCATCTCTCTGCCCACAGAAGAGCGTTGCCCTTGCACCTGACTCGTCCAGTGATGCTCCCAGTCCTATAAACCTTAACAGATTTCAAAATTTTATCCTTGTTCTTATAAATGGTGTGAATCCTGGATTAGTTGAATTTATAGGATCTGGCGATTCTATCATTCTTCTCCCATTTTTCAATCCATTCAATGACATCCAATTTCTTGTCGAACCTTAACGGCCATATCTTGCTTGAAGCTCTCCTAGGGATGGCAGGGTTTGCAGGGTTCCTCTCTGCTATTTCTGTGCACAGTACATAACAAGAGGCAACAAAAACAAGAGGGTGAGGAACAGGTAAGAAGCGGCCTGGCTACACATCAAGCAAGGCTTGACTTGTGGGAGAGGGATGAGGTTCACTCTCCGGCCACCAGGAAAATTTGCCAGGCATTTCAAATCTTGCTGCACTGCCGTGCCATAAGAATTTTATGCGTGTCGTTATTTTTTTCTGGTTTTGACACCTTGCTGTGTCATAGAAAACTGCGGCATGGAAGTCTGTGCCAAAGGCGACTTGACTGTATAATAAATATATATATATATATATTTAACCCACTGGATCCCAGGGGTGCTGGGCGAGGCATGGCGCTGGGTGGGTACCGAGCGTACTGCCCTCCACCTATTGGCTCATAGTCGCGAAGCTCATAGGTCCCTACCCGGGGGTTCTCTACTTTATAAAGACTTCGAAAATCCCAGTTCTGTCCAGTACTGGGACACCGGGCTCCAATGGGATATATATATATATATATATATATATATATATGTGTATATATATATATATATATATATGTGTATATATATATATATATATATATATATATATATATATATATATATATATATATAAATATATATATATATATATGTATATATATATATATATATATATATATATATATATATATATATATGTGTATGTATTTTATGTGAGGAAGAAGGAACCAAAGGCAAGAGCCCACAAAACTTTCCCTTCCAAGAGAAAACAAAAATACAAGAGAGCCAAATTCAGGATCCGATATTTCAAGATGCCTGGACACACTGTGTTTTAAAGACTGGAGATCATTGGAGGCAGGAAATACAGACAGAAGGAGACAGTTCCAGAGTTGACCTATTGCATAAACGAAGGACTGGGAGTAACGGTTAACTCTTGCATTTGAGAGTTGGACAGAAAAGGGATGAGAGTTTGCTGCTAGACGGGTGCTATGTGCCCATCGTAGAGGTGGAGGAATGCATGCAGACAGTTAAGAGGAGCAGTGACCATTGGCGTAGCGAAAGAAAAGAGATCAAGATGCAACAGTGCGGCGAAGAGACAGAGGTTGAAGGGAGTCAGTAAGAGGAGGAGAGTTAATGAGGCGAAAAGCCTTTGACTCCACCCTATTGAGAAGAGCTGTATGTGGGGTGCCTCCCCACACATGAGAGTTGTACTCCACACGGGGGCAGACAAAACCCCTGTATAGAGTCAACATTTGTGCATGGGTAAAGAAGGAATGGAGTCGGCTTAGCACACCCAATCTCTTGGTTGCAGATTTTATAAGAGATGTAATATGATCTTTTCGAGATAAGTCCCGAGTAAATGAAACCCCAAGCATGTTCAAGGATGATGCAAGATGAAGCTGAATATTATTAAACCCTAGTGGGTATCCCTGTTGAAGATTTTTCCTGGGTGGTAACCTTATAACCAACGAACACATGTTCCCTATGTCAAAACAAGTGGGTTGGCGGAGGGTTAGTGCCCCTCCCCGGGAAACAACTAACTAAAAATACGAAGAAGATGCCTCGGACCAGGACCGACCAAAAGGTGGCGACTATGGATCGAACAGAGGACATGGTACAGATAGCTACATGGAATGTAAGGGTTGCAAATGATGAGGTGAAAGAGAGAGAGACTGTCCAGGTGCTTGAAGGTGCAAAAGTGGAAATATGTGGACTAACTGAAACTAAATGGGAGGTGAGAGTGTGAGAGAATGGGAGTATGGATGGGGTAAATGTGGTGGAGTAGATGACAATGAGAGGGCAAAAGGAGGAGTGTGTATTGTTGTGAGCAACAGATGGAAGGAGAATATAAGAGAATATGGATCAGTTGGCTCAAGGATTGTCTGGATAAGATTGAAAGTTGGACAACAAATGTGGGCAACTGTTTGCATGTATGCGCCAACATAAGATCGTTCAAGCAAAGTGAGGGAAGAGTTCTGGACTAATGTGGAAGTGGGCATGGAAAAGTTTGAAAGGAATGAGATAGTGTTTATGATTGGAGATAAGAATGGAAAAGTAGGGAATGTGAAGGTGGATGAAGTATTTGCTGAGTGAGGTGAGCCTGCAGAGATGGATGAGAATGGCAGTGCTTTAGTGGACTTTTGTGCTGGGATGGGGTTGATGATAGCTAATATACTCTCTTCAGGCACAAAATGATCCATAGGTATACATGGCGAGTGATGAGAAGGGTGGGTGGTGAACTGAAAAAACGGATGGCAGTGATTGATTACGTGTGTGTGGATGAAAGGATGAGAAGGAGTGTAATGGATGCAAGATTATATATAGGTTGGTGGAGTGGACTTTCGGACCACTACTTGGTGGTGGTCAGAATCAAAGTCCAAGGAAATGCAGAAAAAGAAGGGAAGGACAAGAGGAAGTAGTTCATACAAGGCGGGTGGAAAAGTTATGAGAGGAAGGAAAAAAGGCAGACTATAAGGGGGAAGTGGAGGAGCGATTGGGTAAATATAGATTGGAGCAGATGGGGGATGTGGGAGGTGTGTGCAAGATATTTACAGAAGCCATCTGTGCAGCATGTGAGGTGGTGTGTGAGGTGAAGAGAAGACGAAAGGGGGTGCAGGGAACAGCATGGTTGACTGAAGAGGTGAGAGAGGCTATGGCAAAAAAGAAGTAAGCATGTAGTGAGTCGATGAGAAACAGGCTTGGAAGAAGCGAGAGACGGAAGAGAGAGTTATATGCAGAGAGGAAGAGAGGTGAGAAGATTAGTAAGAGAGGGTGAGAAGAGAGAGGATGAGGAATTTGGAAGGAACTTGAGTGTAAAGTGGAGGGAATATAAGAAAATATTCTGGAAAGAGGTAAAGAGAGTTAGACAGGGTGCCAAAGAAGTTAGTTGGGGAGTGAAAGATATAAATCTTAAATTACTTGTGGAGAAGGAAGAAAAAGTGAGCAGATGGAAAGAACACTTTAATGAGTTGTAGAACATGGAGAATGAAAGTAATGGAAGTATAAGTGGCTGGGGAATGGCTGGGAGAAGGAGGGATTTGAGAAGAGAGGAAGAAGTCAGTAGGATTCAGGTTGTGGAAGCAATGAAGAAAGTCAAAATGGGGAGAGTCTCAGGAATTCATGGAGTGTGTGGTGAAATAATGAAGCATGGGGGAGAGATAGTAGTAGAATGGATGTGGAAGATGTGCAGATTGGCCTGGGAGGAAGGTAGAGTACCGGAGGATTTGAAGTCAGGTATAATTATTCCCCTGTACAAAGGAAAAGGGGAAAAAGAAGTGTGTGGTAATCATAGGGGCATTTGTCTTCTTAGGGTAATAGGTAAAGTATATGGCAGGATGCTTATTGACAGAGTTAGGGAAACAACAGAGGAATTAGTTGGAGAAGAACAGGGAGGTTTTAGGAAGGGAAGAGGAGGCACTCCCTACAGAAGTGAGGTAAGTCACCTAGAGGTCGAAACTGAATTATCACTTGAACCGGTCTGGAATTGTGTACAGAGTCTCTCTGTGTAAAACTTTGCCTCGAAATGGCACCAGAAAGGTCTTTAAGGGCTATATTCCTGAAAACTAAAAAAAAAAAAAATCAATAACATGGAACATTATTATCAAAGCAAGTGACAGCCGAGAAAACAGTGGTTGACAGCAGTGTATCCCAGAGTCTTGAGTGACTTGATGCAGTAGTGAGGCAAGGGTTGACCCAGACTCCGAGATACCCAAAAGTTCAACCACTGTTTTCTCAATTTTTTGTTGGTCTCAGAGTCTAGAGCGACTTCATGCAGTAGTGAGGCAAGGGTTGACCCAGACTCTGAGATACCCAAAAGTTCAACCGCTGTTTTCTCGATTATTTGTTGGTGTAACTTGCCTCACTTCTGCATGAAGCGCCCCGTATACGTGAGATATTCGTTATTAGATCTTTGGTGGAAAAGTTTCTAGAGAAGGGAAAGAAGTTTTATGTAGCCTTCATGGATTTGGAGAAAGCATATGACAGGGTGGACAGACAAGGATTGTGAAAAGTATTAACTGGTGGATTGTGAGCCACAGCTCTGGCTGGGTAGCGTGGTGTTGTAAGCCATAGCTCAGGCTATGCTGGCTGTTCATCACCGCTAACTACTACACCCCTATGCACACTTACGCATGGCGCTACACAAAGACGGAGAGAGAGAGAGAGATTTTTTTCTTTTCACCAGATGATGCCCTGGATGTTTATCTTCAAGATTATGATAAACAAAAAAAAAAAAAAAAAAAAAATTTTCACCACTCCCCTACGTAAATTTTCGCATGGCCCTATGCAAAGACGGAGAAAGTTTTTTTTTTTTTCACCAGATGATTCCCTGGATGTTTATTTAGAAGTTTATATTATACTAAAACTTAAAAAAAGTTTTCTTTTTTCATTTTTTGCGCACCAAGGGGTGGGGAAAAAATAAAGGTAATTGCGAAATCCATGGGTTAAGAATATATGGAGTCGATGGGAAGTTGTTGAAGCCTTGAAGAGTATATATGAGGGTGCTAAGGCTGCAGTGCGTGTGGATAGTGAACTGAGTGAATTTTTCTATTTGAAGGTTGGATTGAGGCGGTGGCTGAATTGGTAGAGGGGCAGCCTGCAGTCCTAGTGGACCCAGGATCGAATCCTGGTTGGGGCAGGGAACAGTTTAACCCGCCGCATCCCATTGACGTACATATACGTCCATACGTTTTGTTACTGTCAGTCCCGTTGATGAATATAAATGCGCATTAATTGCAAGGTCCCTAATTTGCAAAATTTTCAATTTTCGTGCATCATTTTTGGTACATATACATGGGACACTTTCCTCTACAAGATGCCAGGCAGGGACAATGCCTTACCCCCGCATGACCTCCCTCCCCCCCTCTGCACGCCGTTGTCTCGGCAATTCACCTGTTACCACTGACCTGGCCAGTAAAGACATGTCGTGCCATGGTACAAAATTCAGGGCCTGAGTGATTCCCCAATCGATGATAATGTGGAGGACAAAGTTTACGTAGCATTAGAGGAAGAAACAGTCAGAAATGATGATCAGATAATATTGCCAAAAAAGGTCAGGTATTGATGTGTTTGGTGAGTGAAACAATGCTTATATTGCCTATAATACTGTGTGAAAACCAATGTACTCTCGTACTACATATAAATTCGTACCAAATAAATAAATAAATAAATACCATTTATGAGTGGTGTGGAATAGTTACTCTCCCATAGAACTCGTTTTCTTTGGAGGCAGCATGATAGAAAACCCAGTAAGGTAAGAGGTACTTCTATCTGTATCGAGTATTTTAAACCTTAGGTGAGCAATTTCTCTATGAATTTTGGATGTTTCTCACCAAAAGCGGAGGTTTGATCCAAAAAATGTTTTTTCCAAAATTGGTCGGGATTGGGGGGAGTCAATGGTGGAAAATCAGTCGGGGTGGGGGGGGGCTAAGGATTTGAGCATCCTAAAAGCAGATTTTCCTGATCTACCAGATAACCTGCCGACATGTCATAAAAGTACCCTCACCAATACCAGTTCACAAATCGTGTATGAGACAGCCCTAGCATGTACAGTATTCAATATGGATGGTGGGTGTCACTGCCAAAGTAGTGACATGTGGAGGTGTAGGAGGACTACTGGGCCTTGGGATAGGCCACTGCCCCCAAGAAATAGACCCTAAAGCCTTTGCCCAGAGTCGGACATGTAAAAAAAAAACTGTATCCATGGTTATTCGGACTATACTTGGATGGGGTTATAAAAGAGATACACGGTAGGTCAGTGGATGTTGGAGCAGTCCTAGAGAGAGAGAGAGTGCAGCGTTTGGAAACTCCCTGTACTTTTGTTTGCAGGTGATACGCTGTTATTAAATGGAGACGAAGGGGACCTGCAAGGTTTCGTGGATAAGTTTGGGAGAGTATGTAAGAAACAGAATGTAAAAATGAATATAGGGAAGAGTAAAGTTATGGTCTTCTAGAGAAGTGAAGTCAGTGAATGTACAGTGTGCCTGGATGAGAAGGAAATGAATAATGTGAGTGCGTTTAAGTTCTTGGGTAGTGTGATGAGTAAGGATGGAAGTTTAGAGGGTGAATTACTTGAAAGGGTACAACAAGGAAGAACGGTTGCTGGTTGTTTGAAAGCAGTGATAAGAAACAGGGAAGTTAGCATAGGACTGGAAAAGCTACTACATGACAGTATTGTGATAACTCTAACGTATGGAAGTGAAGCTTGGACCTTGTTTGAGGGACAGAAGTCAAGGGTGAGAGCAGTGGAAATGGGTAATTTGAGAGGAGCATGTGAAATCACGTGGAGGGACGGACTGACAAATGAGGAAGTGAAGGATCGTTGTGGTGTGGATGTGGATGTGAAATGAAGCATTAAGAGAAACACACTGAAGTGGTTTGGCCACGAGGAGAGGACGGAGAGTGAGATACTGACGAGGAGAGTGTATGTGAGTGAGGTGGAGGAGGGAGAGGGAGAGGGAGGCCAAGGATGAGATGGAGGGATGGGGTGGAGAGGTACTGTATATGAGAGAGGGGTGTGTGAGGTGAGAGCAGGGCAGTGAAATGGCATGGGACAGGATGACATGGAGGTGATTTGTTCGTGGCCACCCCTAATGGGCTTAAGGCGTCTGGCAATATATATATATATATATATATATATATATATATATATATATATATATAGAGAGAGAGAGAGAGAGAGAGAGAGAGAGAGAGAGAGACCTCAGTGGTAAAGTGTGCATTTTCGAACATTGAAGAACGAGGGTTCGCGCCCCACCATGGTAAAAAACTTTGGGACCATTCTTCCTACCACAGACTGGTTTGGCAGACATAAGGGGTGTTGTGGATGAACCAGTGTCGCATACCATAAAGTATGCTTGCACCCGGTCAGCTTGAGCAGGCCAATTACACTTGGTTGACAGACTACACAGACATCTAAAGCCACTACAACACAGCAGTCTCCCTATGAAGCACTTCTCACCCTACATACCAACTCTACCAGACAGCCTAAGCCACTTACATTGGCTGTATCGTCCCTACTTCGGTCGGGATAGGCCAGTCCTACAGGGGACACTACGTTGGCTGATGATGATGATGATGATAAATATATATATATATATATATATATATATATATATATATATAGATATAGATATATATATGTATATATATATATATATATATATATATATATATATATATATATAAATATATATATATATATATATATATATATATATGTATGTATATATATATATATATATATATATATATATATATATATATATATATATATATATATATATATATATATATATATATATATATATATATATATATATATATATATATATATATATATATATATGTATATATATATATATATATATATATATATATATATATATATAGATAGATAGATATAGATATATATATATATATATATATATTTATATATAGAGCTTTAGATAGATAGACATAGATATATATATGTATATATATATATATATATATATATATATATATATATATATATATATAGATGTAGATATATATATGTATATATATATATATATATATATATATATATATATATATATATAGATGTAGATATATATATGTATATATATATATATATATATATATATATATATATATATATATAGATAGATATAGATATATATATGTATATATATATATATATATATGTATATATATATATATATATATATATATATGTATGTATATATATATAAATATATATATAATATATATATGTATATGTATATATATATATAATATATAAATATATAATATATATATGTATATATATATATATATATATATATATATATATATATATATATAGATGGTGGTTGGTGTGGCCCTGGTGAGAGAGGATAGTATTTGGAAACTCCCTGTACTGTTGTTTGCAGATGATACTGTGTTGTTGAGTGAAGACGAAGGGGAGCTGCAAGGCTTGGTGGATGAGTTTGAGAGAGTGTAAGAAACGGAACCTAAAGGTGAATGTAGGGAAGAGTAAAGTGATGGTCTTTGAGAGAGGTGAAGTTAGTGAATGTACAGCGAGGTTGGATGGTGAGGAATTGGAAAATGTGAGTACGTTTAAGTATTTGGGTAGTGTGATGAGTAAGGATGGAGGTTTGGAGGGTGAAGTGCTTGAAAGAGTACAGCAGGGAAGAAAGGTTGCTGGTTCTTTGAAAGCAGTGATAAGAAACAGGGAAGTGAGCATGGAAGTGAAAAAGTTACTACATGACAGTATTGTGATACCAACTCTAACGTACGGAAGTGAAGCTTGGACATTGTTGGAATGACACAAGTCAAGAGTGAGAGCAGTGGAAATGAGTTATTTAAGAGGAGCCTGTGGAGTCACATGGAGAGACAGGCTGACGAATGAGGATATAAAGGAGCGTTGTGGTGTGGATGTGGATGTGATAGGAAGCGTTATGAGGAACACACTGAGGTGGTTTGGCCATGTGGAGAGGATGGAGGGTGAAAGACTGACGAAGAGAATGTATGTGAGTGAGGTGGAGGGGGGAAGAGGGAGGGGGAGGCCGAGGATGAGATGGAGGGATGGGGTGGAGAGGTATATGAGAGAGGGGGGTGTGAGTTGGGAGCAAGGCAGTGAAATGGCTGGGGACAGGGCGACTTGGAGGCGATTTGTTTGTGGCCACCCCAAACGGGATTGAGGCGTCTGGCAATAGATAGGTAGATAAATATATATGGAAGGAATTTTAGTGTCAAGTGGAGGGAAGTTATGAAAATGTTCTGGAAAGAGGTAGATTTAGACAGGGTGGCAATGGAGTTAGTAGGGAAGTGAAAGATAAAAATGGTAGATTTCTAGTTGAGACGGGAGAATAAGTGAGCAGATGGAGTGAACACTTTAAGGAACAGTTGAACATAGAGAATGAAAGTAATGCGAGTATAAGTGCCTGGGGAATGGCTGGGAGAAGGAGGGAGGTGACAAGAGGGAAGAAATCAGTAGGATGGAAGTTGTGGAAGCAATGAAGAAAGTCAAAATGGTAAAAGCTCCAGGAATTGATGGAATGTGTGGTGAAATGCTGAAACAGCGGGGAGAGATAGTAGTAGAATGGATGTGAAATATGTGCAGATTGGCCTGGGAGGAAGGTAGAGTCCCGGAGGATTGGAAGTCAGTTATAATTTTTCCCTTGTACAATGGGAAAGGGGAAAAAAGAAGCGTGTGGTAATCGTAGGGCCATTTGTCTTCTTAGTGTAAAAGGAAAGGTATACGGTAAGATACTTATTGAAGAGTTAGAAAAAGAATAGAGAAATTAGTTGGAGAAGAACAGGGAAGCTTTAGGATGGGAAGAGGTTGTGTTGATCAGATATTCATTCTTAGATTTTTAGTAGAAAAGTTTCTTGAGAAGGGAAAGAAGTTGTACGCGGCCTTCATGGATTTGGAGAAGGCATATGACAGGGTGGATAGACAAGGATTGTGGAAAGTATTAAGAACATATGGAGTAGATGGGAAGTTGTTGAATGCTGTGAAGAGTTTATTTGAGGGTGCTAAGGCTACAGTGCGTGTGGATAGTGAACTGAGTGAGTTTTTATATTTGAAGGTTGGGTGGGATGTGTCATGGCTCCATGGTTGTTCATTCTGTATATGGATGGGGTTATAAAAGAGATATGAGGTAGGGAAGTGGATGTTGGAGTGGCCCCAATACGAGAGGGCAGTGCTTGGAAACTCCCTGTACTGTTGTTTGCAGATCATACTATGTTGTTAAGTAAGATGAAGGGGAACTGCAAGGCTTGGTGGGTGAGTTTGGGACAATGTGTAAGAAATGGAATCTAAAGGTGAATATAGGGAAAAGTAAAGTTGAGGTTCTCGAGAGAGGTGAAGTCAGTGAATGTACAGTGAGATTGGATGATGAGGAAACGGATAATGTGAGTACGTTTAAGTACTTGGGTAGTGTGATGAGTAAGGATGGAAGTTTGGAGGGTGAAGTCCTTGAAAGGGTATAACACGAAAGAAAGTTTGTTGGTTCCTTAAAGGCAGTGATAAAAAACAGGGAAGTGAGCATGGAAGTGAAGAAGTTATTACATGACAGTTTTGTGATACCAACTCTAACGTATGGAAGTGAAGCTTGGACGGTGTTGGAGGGACACAAGTCAAGAGTGAGAGCAGTGAAAATGAGTTATTTGAAAGAAGCCTGTGGAGTCACATGGAGAGACAGACTGACAAATGAGGAAGTGAAGGAGCGTTGTGGTGTGGATGTGGATGTGACAGACAGCTTTAGGAGAAACACACAGGTGGTTTGGCCATGTGGAGAGGATGGAGGATGAGAGACTGATGAGAAGAGTATGTGAGTGAGGTGGAGGGGGAGAGAGGGAAGGTAAGGCCAAGGATGAGATGGAGGGATGGAGTGGAGAGGTACAGTATATGAGAGAGGGTGTGTGTGAATTGGGAGGAGGGTAGTGAAATGGTGGAGGACAGGGTGACGTGGAGCCGATTTGTTTGTGGCCACCCCGTATGGGATTAAGGCGTTTGGCAATATATATATATATATATATATATATATATATATATATATATATATATATATATATATATATATATATTTGCTGTATAGCCAGTCGGTACCTGGCATATGGAATAGACATTTTCATGCCAATCACTCCCGAAATAAACCAGACTGGCATAATTTGGCAGACCTGACAACCCTGACCATTGGAACTGAACTCGCTACTCACACATGTTCACTGTTCAGGGTTGCCACAGAGTTGGATGGGTTTATGGTTAAATTTACTGGCAAAAGTTTTTACATTATTATTTTTTGAGGATTTAAATACATTGCATTTAATACTCATCAAATATTTAAATACTATATTTAAATACATGAAATCATTGTATTAATAAATAAAGTTCTGAATACGCAAATGTATTTAAATACGTATTTAATACAAACGTTTTTAAATACTGCCCAGGTCTGGTGGTGCGGCCCCTTAAGTGGTTCCACTGACTGACAGAAGTTTGTTGGTGGAGGTGTCTGACCCTTCTCAGAGTGTGACTGTTCTATCTCTATCCATGCTTTCTGGTCAGTCAGTTACATGCTCCTTCTATGTTTCATTGAATCATTCTCATGGCATTGTCTGCTCTAAGGAACTACTTATTTACGATGAGGCACGCCTTGTTGAAGAGTTGTCTGCCCAGAATGTAATAAAGGTTGAGAGGATTAACAAGATAAATGGCGACCTTGTGCAGTCTCCATCAACCTTGATTGTGACTTTTGATTCACTGAGCCTCCCTGCCGTTCTTATCGCTGCATGGTACCGGTACAGAGTTAGGCCCTGTCCTTATGCCTCATCGATGTTTCCACTGTCAGCGTTTGGGTCATATTAGCCAAATTTGTAGATGCCTTGCCCTGGTCCTTCCAGCAGTCCGCACGTCATGTGATTTAGATGTTCATGAGGGTGTGGAATTCCCTGGTCATGTATCTTGTGTCAGTTGTGGTGGTGAGCACGCTGCTTCTTCTAGATCTTGTGATCGTTACAAAATGGAACATGAAATTTTGTCTCTCATAGCCACGGAGAGGCTGAGTTTTACCGAAGCTAAGGATCGTGTCATGTCTATGTATATCCGCCCTGGTGTGTCCATTGCTTCTATTCTTTCCGGGTCGAAGCCTGCTGTGCAGTGTCGTGGGGCCCCTACTCCTCATTCTGGCCTTCCTTCTCGTCCCTTGTCTGATACCAGACGTCCTGTTACTCCTCGTGGTCCCCCAGAGACTCCGGTACCTTTGCAGTCTGCATCTCATCTGTCTGCTGCTCCTGTACCAGCTGCTACTCCTGTACTGGCTGCTACTCCTGTACCAACTGATACTCCTGTATCTGCTGCTACTTCTGCATCAGCTGCCGCTCCTGTACCATCTGCTTGCTCTGTTGCTGGTGTTCAGTTTCCCTAAGGTGTCCCTCTACAGCTTCTAGTGTGTCCTCAAGTTCTGGTGTAGAGATGGAGGTTGCGTCTGCCAACCTCAAACAGGTGAGGTGTGAGGAGTCTTTGAGGGGTGATTCCACTTCTCCTATGGTTCAAACTTCTGTGCCACATGAGGATTCTGAGGGGTTTCTTCACTCGGCAACCCAGGCAGTGGTGGCGTCTAAGTTGGTGGGTGTTTGTGATGGTCTTTCTAGGATTCCAGTCCCTGCTTCTAGCTCAGATGTGCCGGGGTCTGGATCTTTAGATACTCAAAGGGCTCAGGCGCCTGCTCCCCCTAATCAGTCGCTCAGCAGACAACGCTTGGTTGATTCGGTTGGGGAGAGTCCGGTTGGCCCCAAGGTGCCAGCTGGACCCCCATGTGGGAGTGCTGATAGAATGAGTGGGTCTTCCAAGAAGGTCTCTGTGTCTTGGGCTCATTCTGGCAAAGGGCAGGACGGGTCTTGGGGTAATGGTCCTTTCGCTCGTGGAAACTAAATCTTCACTGTCTTCTCAGTTGGTAAGGCAGAGCTCCACGTTTAGGAAGAAGGGCTTTCACACCCTTCCCAGTGAAGTTGCTACATAGCCTTGGTGTTTCTCAATTCATATTATTTATTACTAATCAGTATGGCTCAGTCAATACTAATTTGTCTTAAATGAAATTGTAGAGGTGCCATGGCAAATTGGGAGGAATTGCAGTTATTACTCTCTGCTCTGAGCCCACTCTGTGTCTGTCTCCAGGAGACAGTGGTGGGGGATAGACAGTTCCCTTCTATCAGGGGGTATGAGGTCTTCCATGCATCTCCTGGCGGTCACAGTGGTGGATATGCCATTTTGTGCCATTCTGATGTCCCGTTTATTTCCTTTGTGATACAGTCTCCCCTTCAAGTTCTAGCAATACAAATGCACATTGAGAGGTGCTATACCATCTGTTGTCTGTACCTTACACTTTCTGTTCCTGTTATGCATGTGTATCTGGAATTCCTTATCAGTCAACTTTCATCCCCTGCTCAACTCCTTTGTGACTTTAATGGCCGCCATCCTCTGTGGGGTGACTCACTTTCAAATCCCCAGGGTGATCTTCTTGCCTCTTTGGTTGAGGATTTAGATTTAGTTGTCCTAAAGTATGGAAGGACGACTCATTTTCATGTTCAGACTAATGTATTCTGTAATTGACCTTACCATCTCCTCTGATTGCGCCCTTGACTTTTCTCGGGAGGTTTTGGACGATCTGCATAATAGTGACCATTATCCTGTGTTGGTTCAATCTACTCGCTCTGTTCCTGCAGCCCGTATGCCACACTGGTGTCTGGATAGGGCTGATTGGTCTCTCTTTGAGGAACTGTGTGTATTTGCCTACATGGTTACTGATTTTTCAACTATCGATGATGCCAAACATTATTTTACTAAGACCATTTCGCAGCAGGGGGTCATTCCATCCCATTAACTTCTGGTGTTTTTTCCCGGAGACCTGTGCCATGGTGGAAGGATGGTTGCTCTATAGCAAAAGGAGCTTACAAAGTGGCTGCCCATTGGCACTTTGCCAATCGTGTTGTTGTTTTTCTAAAAATCCAGTTTTGCAAAGCATGTGCTCACTATAGGTGGGTCATGAAGAATGCCTGTCGTAACTCATGGAGGTTGTATGTTTCTAGTTACGAAAAGGGTGCGCAAGATTTCTGGTACGTTCTAGCCCCCCTCCCCACTGGTGTTGGGTCTTCATGGAAATCTTGTGTCTGCACCAGATGCAGTAGCCTCTGCTTTTGCAAATCAGTTTTCTGCTGTCTCCAAAAAGGATCCTTCTATGCCACATGCTAGTTTTCATAGGAATCAGGAGAGGCTAGGTGTTGACTTTCTCTATCATGGCAGAGAGCCTTAGAATTTAGACTTCAGCCACTGTGAGCTGCATGCTCACCTCTCTGAGCATGATGACTCAGCTCTTGGGCCTGATGACATTCCATACACTCTGCTCCATCATCTGCCGACTGATTCAATTCAGCTTTTATTGGACCTTTTTAACAGGGTTTGGAGTGAGGGCTCACTTCCCAAGAGTTGGAAGACGGGTATTGTGCTCCCCATTTTCAAGCCTGGTAAGGACCATTCCCATGTCTCCAACTATCGCCCTATTACTTTAACATCGTGCATATGCAAGCTAAAATAAGATGGTCAATGTCAGGCTTGTGTGGTTAATGGAGAATGGTTGCTTTCTCTCTTTTTCACAGAGTGGCCTCTGTAGATGATGGTGTACTTTGGACAACCTTATCAGGCTTGAGGCACCGATCTGTGAAGCTTTTGCCTTTAAGCAGCATCTTGTGGCTGCGTTCTTTGACCTTGAGAAGGCTTATGACACTGCCTGACACCATGGCATCCTTCAACAACTTCATGCCTTTGGTTTACATGGTGGCCTGCCTGTGTTGCTTAGAGACTTCCTGACCGATCGTTTATTTTGGGTCCATGTGGGTTCTACCCTCTCTGCACCACGGTGCCAGGGGGAAGGTGTCCCACAGTGGAGTGTCTTAAATGTTTCCCTCTTTGTGGTGGCCATCTGTGGTATCCTAGACACGGTGCCTGCTGGGGTATCCGTATGCCTTTATGTGGATGATGTAACTATATGGTTTTCTGGCTCCCATATGTCCACTATTGAGCAGCGTATGCAACTTGCCTTGGACAAAATTTTTGCCAGAGCCACATCCAAGGGTTTTCAGTTTTCCCCTTTTAAGACTGTGACTATGCTCTTTTGTAGGATGAAAAGAGTACACCCAGACCCTGACCTGCAGCTTTGTGGCAGGAGACTCCATTGTGTGGCAGAGACGAAATTTCTTTGGCCTGATGTTTGAATGCCGTTTGGCTTGGGTTTCACACTTGGCAAATCTTAAAGCATCATGTATGAAGGCTCTAACTATTGAGGTTTCTGTTCCATACCTCTTGGGATACTGATCAGAGGGCACTCTCGCATCTGTTTCAGATTTTTGTAACCTCCAAGCTGTCATATGGGTGCGAGGTCTACTCGTCTGCCACAGAATCCAGACTATAAACTCTAGATGCATCAATCATGCTACTCTTCACCTTGCTACTGGGGCTTTTCGGTCATCTCCGATTCCTAGCTTGTTGGTGAAAGCTGGTGTGCCTCTCTTAGATCTACTGCGTTAGTCTGTTGCAGCATGGTGCTGGCTCCGGATTCATCGTCTTCCAGACTCACTTGTCTGTGAGTGTGTGATGCAACAGTGTTTTTTGTTTTATGTATTAAACACCCTCAGATGCCTCGTCCATCTGGCTATACGGTTCGGGATATCATGGAGGAGTTTGGTTTGTTGGCAATACCTCTCAGTCCTGTTCGGATCCAAAGGGTTGCCCCGTGGATCTTGCCCAAGGTAACTTTCTGCAGGTCTTTTGCAGGCTGGAAGGATTCTGTTACTCGTCAGTCTCTTTTACAGTTATTTTTAGAACTTCTAGTCATGGTGGTCCTGTGACTGTGTATGCTGATGGGTCTAAATCTGCCTCTGGTGTTGGTTTTGGAGTGGTGTTTCCCAGTTTTAACTGTGGAGGTAATCTTCCTTTGGCTGCCTCCGTTTATACTGCAAAGTTGTCAGCTATCGTTTTAGCCCTGAATTTAGTGTTTGTTCACCATGGCAATTATTTTACAATTTTAGCAACTCTCAAGGGGCAATTTTGGCCCTGGACTCCATTTACTCTTCCCATCCTATAATGTTAGGTATTTTGGAGTGGCTGTGCCTCATTCATCGTCAGGGGAAGAGAATGTATATCTGCTGGGTTCCTGTACATGTTGGTGTGGTGGGCAATGAGAGGGCAGATACATTAGCTACAGTAAAGCTGCGGCTTCTCAACAGCTCCCAACCGACTATCCGATTCCTGCTTCTGATGTAACACCTTACTTGCGGTACAGAATTCATATGTGTTGGCAAAGACACTGGGATGGTGCTGCTCATAATAAACTAAACAAATTCTTTCAGACAGTGGTTGTGCCAAGGGTTCTTCCCTCCATGTCTCTTGCTAGGCTTCACATTGGGCACTCTCGGCTTACACATAGGTTCCTCATGCGTGGTGAGACTCAACTATGCTGTGATAATTGCCTTGTTCCCCTTACTGTCTGGCACTTGCTGGTCAAGTGTCCACGTTTGGGAAACCTACATCAGTGATTCCTCCATAGGCATAGAAGGGCGGATGTTGCCTTCTGTCTCGCCTCGATGCTTGGTGGAACCTCCAGTGATCTTACTGATGTTTTTAGTTTCTTCAAGAGGCAGGCCTTCTTCCACTTTTATAAGTAATTTATATTAACTATGCATTTATTATTTTCAATGTTCTGTTTCTAAGAAGTTATTAATTTTATGTTCAATATGCGCTTTTTATTTCCTGCGTCTTTTAGTTTGTTGTCCGGTGGCATATGACCCTGGCAGTTGCTCTGCCAGATTTTAATACAATCAATCAGTCAACTACCTTGCCTCCTACCTCCTTCAAATTCGCTCAGATATTCCTTTTCCACCACTCAGTTGGTATCCATTATCTCCACATGACCATACCATCTCAGTACACTCTCTTCAGTTCTTGTGTCCACAGACTTCCTCGCTCTGCATCTTTCACGAATCACATTATGTCGTATCCTATCCACTCTCTGTACTCCACATACATTCCCCAGAAGTATCATCTCCACTGCTTTCACTCTTGACTTTTGATTTTCATGTCACACCTTAGTCCCACACTCGTATGTTAAAGTTGGCACTAACACTCCTTCGTGTAAGCCTCCTGCTGCTGCAGCACTCAAGCCTCTGTTTCTTATCAAGGCCATCTTAGCACCAGCTACTTTCCTTCCTTTTGTCACTCTAATTTCCATTTCATTTGCACATTGTCCTTTCTTTTTTGTCATTAAACCCAGTTATTTGAACTCTCTCGAAAGTTCCAGTCTCTCTCCATTCACTAACATCACATTGGAAGTCACCTTCTCTCTCGATTACCATCACTTTACTCATTTCCACATTTACAGAACGCTCCCAAAGTTTATTACCCTGGCGGGGCGCAAACCCTTGTTCTTCAGTGTACAAAAACGCACACTTTACCATTGTACCACAGAGGCTCAATATATATATATATATATATATATATATATATATATATATATACCGTAAAAGCCATTTTTAAAAAATTGAGAAAAACAACTCCAAAGTTAGAGAAGTGTCACACTGAATCTATAAGGGCTAGCAAAGTAGAATTTTCAACCATATTACTCTGATCACATGGCCGTATATTTGTTCTCTGGGATAAAGGAAGGATTGAAAAAGAGAATGGTATACCTAACTCCAAACTGGCCGTGGTGGCGTTTACGGCCTTATGCTAATCCACTCCTCATATATATATATATATATATATATATATATATATATATATATGTGTGTGTGTGTGTGTGTGTGTGTGTGTGTGTTTGTAGTGCAGTGCTACTTCCAAATATCGGTCAAGAACTTGGTAGACTAGGGTAGAGTTTTGCTGATGTCTGAGCGTCGAGCCTTGAAAGTACTGTAAATGTAGAAAAGAGTAAAGTGAAGGTGATGTTGCAGTGAATGGAGAGAGACTGGAACTTTCGAGAGAATTCAAATAACTGAGTTTAGTGACAGAAAAGGAAATGTGCATAAGAAATGGAAATTAGAGTGACAAAAGGAAGGAAAGTAGCTGATGTTATGATGGCCTTGATAAGAAATAGAGGCTTGAGTGCTGCAGCAGTAGGAGGCTTACACGAAGGAGTGTTAGTGCCAACTTTAACATATTAGTGTGAGATTATGGTGTGACATAAAAAGTCACAAGTGAGATCAGTGGAGATTTCGTTTCATACAAAGTAGCTTGCCAGTTTGTATGAAACGATAAGTATATAACGAATGTGTAATTCCAGCTATGACGTATTGGTGTGAGACCTGGAAACTGAAAAAAAAATCAATGGAAAATAAAGTAATCCGTTCCCAGAGGGTAATGGATAGGTCAGTGTTGGGAATATCTTTAAGAGACAGGAAAAGATCAACTTGGGTGAGAGAGCAGACTAGAGTCAAAGATATTATAAAAGTTATAAAAGAACAGAAATGGAGGTGGGCAGGCCATATAACAAGAATAAGGGCTAACCGATGGAGCAAGTGGCTGATTGACAGGACACCAAGAGATTGTAGGCGTAGCAGAAAAAGGCCAGACAGGAGGTGGAGTGACGAGATAGAGAAATTTGCAGGGAAAACATGGCAAAGATTGGCTCAGTCAAGGAACTCTTGGGAAAGGTTCGGGGAGGCCTTTGTTCAAGAGTGGACTAGTTATGGGTTTTATATATATATATATATATATATATATATATATATATATATATATATATAATCCATAAACTTATGAATATCAGCAGGGTTTTTAAATATAACGAAAGTATCGTCCATGTACCTTCGGTAAAAGATGGGTTTAAAATCAATGGAACAATTATTAAGCCAAGTTTGTTCATGGTGGCAAAGAAAAGCATTAGCATATGTAGGACCCAGCGGCGACCCCATCGCCACTCCATCTTTTTGAGTAAAGAGTTTTCCATTAAATGTAAACAGGGATTGGTGGGTTGCTATCTCCAACAGGTTGTAAAATGATTTTCTGTCCAAGCCAACTGAAGTAAGGGTAGAAATACTGATGTTATCTGTGATGATCATAGTGGTTTCATGCAAGGGAACATTCGTGAAAAGGGATTCTACATCAAAGCTAGCCAGGGTGACAGGGTGATCAAATCTCAGAGAAGTGACTTCCTTGACAAACTCTGCAGAATTTTGAACCGAATATTTATTTGTACATAGGAAACTGATCAGGGGAACCAAAAATTTTGCTGTGTTATAACTGAAGGTACCAATAGATGAAATGATGGGTCTTAAAGGCGTGTTAGGTTTATGAACTTTGGGGAGACCATAGAGATAACCAGGAACTGAGCCAGAAGCATACAGACTATTAGTCGTACTATCACCTACTTTAATTTTAATACTTCGCAGTAATCTATTTAGTTTGTCTTCATGTTTTAGGATGGCAGATGGAATATCAGAACTGATGACCTTAAATTTAGGTCCCAGGGGTGCTGGGTGAGGCATGGCACTGGGAGGGTACTAAGTGTACCGCTCTCCACCTATCGGCTCATAGTCGCGAAGCTCATAAGTCCCTACCTAGGGGTTCCCTACTTTATAAAGACTTGAAAAATCCCAGTTCTGTCCAGTACTCGGGACAATGGGCTCCAATGGGTTAAAGAGACCGATAGGTTTGCCAGTCATTAACCCATTGGATCCCAGAGGTGCTGGGCGAGGCATGGCACTGGGAGGGTACCAAGCGTACAGCCCTCCGCCTATCGGCTCATGATCGTGAAGCTCATAGGTCCCTACCTGGGGGTTCGCTACTTTATAAAGACTTGAAAAATCCCAGTTCTGTCCAGTATTAGGGACACTGGGCTCCAATGGGATATATATATATATATATATATATATATATATAGATAGATAGATATAGATATATAGATAGATATATAGATAGATAGATAGATAGATACATATACATATATATATATATATATATATATATATATATATATATATATATATGTAGTGTTGCTCTCGGGTGTCTGACCTGTCCTCTCCTCCATCTTTCTCATCTTCTATCTTTCTTTCCTTCATTCTTTCCTCGTCCTTCTGCCTACGGGTGACTTTACACTCCCTCTTCTGTCTTTCATTCCTTCATTCTTTCCTCTTCCTTCTGCCTATGGGTGACGCTACACTGAGTGACAAGCCAAATGGTTTCCTGTACACCAGGAAACTACTACGCTGGGTGGTAACCATATAACCAAATTTTGGCGCCTGGTGGTTTAGTGGGTAATTATTGTGCTCCAATCAGATTGAGCCGATGAAGGTTTATATCCAAGGGGTGATTGGGGTTTATTGTTCACGTAATGCCACTCAGGGATGAGTGAGGTTGGTCACTCTTATCTTAAATGTCAGGACGAAGTGCCTAGCCCCGGGCTCCTACGCTTCTCATGGGGCAACGTAGGATTGGATGATGGATGGATGGATGAATATATATATATATATATATATATATATATATATATATATATATATATATATATATATCATCTCATCAGCCGTCTGAGTGTCCACTGCAAGACCGGCTTATTCCAACCGAAGTGGGGACGATACAGCCAATGTATCTCTACCAAGTGGCTTGGGCTGTCTGGCAGAGATTGCATGTAGGGTGAGAAGTGCTTGTAAGTGTATTGTAGTGTTGGAGTGGATTTGGATGTGTGTAGTCTGTGAACCAAGTGTAATCGGCCCACGCAAGCCGACTGGGTGCAAGTATACTTTATAGTATGCGACACTGGTTCAACCACAGAACCTCTGATGTCCACCAATGCAGTACGTGGCCAGAAGAACGATCCCAAACTTATTACTCTGGCGGGGCACGAATCCTCATTCTTCAGCGTACGAAAACACACACTTTACCACTATACAAAAGAGGCTCCATATATATATATATATATATATATATATATATATATATATATGGAGCCCCTGTGGCACAGTGGTAAAATGTGCGTTTTCCTACACTGAAGAACGAGGGTTCGTGCCCCGCCAGGGTAATTAACTTTGGGAACATTCTTCTGGCCATGTACTGCATTGGCGGACATAAAGGGTGCTGTGGTTGAACTAGTGTTGCATACTATGAACTATGCTTGCACCCAGTCGGCTTGTGTAGGCCGATTACACTTGGTTCACAGACTACACACATCCAAAGCCACTCCAACACTACAATTACGCTTACAAGCACTTCTCAGCCTACATACAATCTCTACCAGACAGCATAAGCCACTTGGTAAAGATACATTGGCTGTATGGTCCCCACTTCAGCCAGGATAGGCCGGTCCTGCAGTGGACACTCAAACGGCTGATAAGATGAGATGAGAGATATAGAGTATATATATATATATATATATATATATATATATATATATATATATATAATCATCCGTACCTTCTTTACCAACCTAGGGCAGGGTGAGGAGTAGCATCGTCCAGACAGCCCAAATTTGTCCAATCCGATGGGCCACACTTACATTCACTCATTATTCACAGCCCCCGGATTCATGGCAGATATATATATATATATATATATATATATATATATATATATATATATATATATATATATATATATATATATATATATATATATATATATATATATATATATATATATATATATATATATATATATATATATATATATATATATATATATATATATATATATATATATATATATATATATATATATATTTGGATGGGTGACCACCTGGGAACACCAGATGCTGTTGGCATCCCTACGTGTCAAGTGGGGTTGGTGGAGGATTAGTGCCCCTCCCTGTAAAACAATTAACTCTAAGCCCTTGGCTACCCCGTTTGGGATACATGGCGTCTGGCAATGAATGAATGAAAAAGAATATATATATATATATATATATATATATATATATATATATATATATATATTAATGCAAGGAAGAAGGAACCAAAGGCCATGAGCCTGCAGTAACAGTTCCCTCCAAGAGAAAAACAAAATACAATAGAGAGCCAAATTAAAGATCCGATCATTTTGAGATGCCTGGACATACTATGCTTGAAAGACTGGAGATCATAGGCAGCAGGAAATACAGATTGAGGGAGACAGTTCCAGAGCTGACCTGTTGCATAAATGAAAAACTGGGAGTAACGGTTAACTCTTGCATTAGAGAGTTGGACAGAAAAGGGATGAGAGTTTGCTGCCAGACTGGTGCTACGCGCACGTCGTAGAGGTGGAGGAATGCAAGCAGACAGTTCAGAGGAGCAGTGACCATTAAAGTAGCGATAGAAAAGAGATAAAGATGCAACAGTGCGGCAAAGAGACAGAGGTTGAAGGGAGTCAGTAAGAGGAGGAGAGTTAATGAGACGAAAAGCCTTTGACTCCACCCTATTGAGAATAGCTGTGTGTGGGGAGCCTCCCCACACATGAGAGTTGTACTCCACACAGGAGTGGATACAACCCCTGTATAGAGACAACAATTGTGCAGGGGTAAAGAAAGAGCGGAGTCGGCTTAGCACACCCAATCTCTTGGAAGCAGATTTTACAAGAGATGTAATATGATCTTTCCAAGATAAGTCCCGAGTAAATGAAACCCCAAGCATGTTCAAGGATGATGCAGGATTAAGCTGAATATTATTAAACATTAATGGGTATACCTGTGGAAGATTTTGTCGGGTTGATAGGTGTAAGAACTGAGTCTTAGATGCATTAAAGACAACCATATTATTTTTACCCCGGTCAGAGATAAGAGCCAAGTCAGACATTAGGTATGCCATAGCCTCATCCCTTGTTTCTTGAAGTAACTGTTGAGATGGGCGTTGCGGGAACCGAATGGAAAGGTGAAGGGTGGAGTCATCAGCGTATGAGTGGATAGGGTTAGATGTACAGCTTAGAAGATCATTGATGAATAAAAGGAAGAGAGTTGGTGACAGGACAGAGCCCTGAGGAACACCACTGTTGATAGATCTAGGAGAAGAACGATGACCGTCTACAACAGCGGCTATAGAACGACCAGAAAGGAAGCTAGCGAAGAAGGTACAGATAGAAGGATAGAAACCGTAAGAGGGCAGTTTGGAAATTAAAGATTTATGCCAGACTCGATCGAAAGCCTTTGAGATGTCAAGTGCAATGGCAAAGCTTTCGCCAAAGTCCCGAAAGGAGGATGACCAGGAGTCTGAAAGGTAGGTGAGAAGATCGCCAGTGGAGCGTCCCTGACGGAACCCATACTGACGATCGGAAAGAAGGTTGTGATAGGAAAGATGCCTTAAAATTTTTCTATTAAGAATTGACTCGAAAACTTTTGAAATACAGGACGTTAAAGCAATTGGACGATAGTTGGAGGGTTGGGAGTGGTCACCCTTCTTTGGGACTGGCTGAATGAGAGCAAACTTCCAGCAAGAAGGAAAGGTACAAGTAGACAGACAAAGGCGAAAGAGTTTGCCTAGGCAGGGTGTAAGCACAGAAGCACAGTTCTTGAGAACAACAGGAGGGACCCCATCAGGCCCATATGCCTTGTTAGTACTGAGGCCAGTGATGGCAGAAAATACATGAACTGAAGAAATTTTAATGTCAGGCATGAGGAAGTCAGAGGGGAGAAGTGATGGAGGAACAGCACCGGAATCGTCTAAGGTGGAATTGGAGGAGAAAGTCTGTGCGAAGAGATCTGCTTTATCAGTAGAAGAAATAGCTACAGAACCATCAGACTAGAAAAGAGGAGGGAAGGATGATGAGGTAAAGTTGTTAGAAAGATTTTTGGCAAGGTGCCAGAAGGAGCGGGAAAAATTCGAGTTGGAGAGTTGAGAGCATTTAGTATGGATGAAATTATTTTTAGCAGAGCGAAGAACAGACTTAGCACGATTCCGGGCAGAAACGTAAAGATGATGTGATTCAGGGGTGGGTTGGCTCCGGTACCTTTTGTTGGCCCTCTCCTTGTTGCGGACAGCATTAGAACAAGCGTGATTAAACCAAGGCTTTCTTGCGTTAGTCAAAGGATATGAGAAAGGAATGTATGCTTCCATGCCCGAGAGAATAACCTCCGTAATGCGCAAGGCACACTCAGATGGCTCACGGCCATGGAAGCAATAATCATTCCAGGGAAAATCAAAGAAGTACTGCCTGAGGGCCTCCCAGTTCGCGGCTCCAAAATGCCACAGATGACGTTTCCCTGGAGGGTCCACAGGCCGTACCGGAGTGATAGGACAGGTTAAGGTAATAAGGTTGTGATCGGAGGAGCCCAACGGAGAGAAAAGATTAACAGAGTAAGCAGAAGGATTAGTTGTGAGGAAGAGGTCAAGTATGTTGGAGCTCTCTCCAAGGTGGTCAGGGATACGGGTAGGGTGCTGTACAAGCTGCTCTAGGTCATTAAGGATAGAAAAGATGTAGGCTTGTTCACCAGGTGGATCTGTGAAAGGAGAGGAGAGCCAAAGGTGGTGGTGAACATTGAAATCTCCAAGAATGGAGATTTCAGAGAAAGGAGAAATGGACAGAATGTGTTCCATCGTAGAAGTAAGATAGTCGAAGAATTTTTGATAGTCAGTAGAATTAGGGGATAAGTAAACAGCACAGATATATTTAGTCAGAGAATGACAGGAAAGCCGAAGCCAGAGTGTGGAGAATTCAGAAGAGTCAAGTTCAGGAACACGAGAGCAAGATAAGTCGTTGCGTATGTATACACAACAGCCACCTTTGGCTTTGAAATGAGTATAGAGAAAGTAGGAGGATACAGAAAAGGGTTTGCTGTCGGTTGCCTCAGACAGCTGAGTCTCCGTCAGAAAAAGAAGGTGAGGTTTATATATATATATATATATATATATATATATATATATATATATATATATATATATATATATATATATATATATACATACATATATATATATATATATATATATATATATATATATATGTGTGTGTGTGTGTGTGTGTGTGTAAAATTCGTCGCTATATACAGAGGAAGAAAACACATGCTCGCAAAAAAAAAAAAAAAAAAAGAGAAAACTAACCTGGTGGTACTTCCTTGAAGTTCAAGGTAAAGTTGCCAGCAAAGGCAAAAGCTCTGACTACCTCTGCATCACGACCAAAAACATATGGTTCCTCGTTCTCCTTTCGCTGGAAAAATACTGCTGGAGGGAAGTTGAAAGTCGCCACCTGAATCAGTCCACATCAATGAAATACCGTTACTATATTTGAACACTGAGAAATAACACCAAGCTGGTATTCTAATGTAACACCTTTTGCCTCTTACAGATCGTCATGAATTGTTACTGAACTGATTCTTATTGCAGCAGTTACTTAAGAAATATATTGAAATTACTGAATTAAAAGGATTTCAAAACTGCTGATGTTGTTGCTTACCAGATGCTGGAGACCAGATGCTCAAAGATTTATTAGTTAACCCACATTATACACATTAATACAAATAATCACCGTAGCCTCACTAGGGTGAATGATTAACATATGAGTAAGAAAGACTACTTCCAAGGTACAGATTTCGTCGTCTGGACGATTATTTGATGATTCTGAATTCCTGAAGGGAATGGTTCGATGTTTAGACAACAAATGTGGAACTAGGTAGACAGTAACGTAACTCAGTTATGTTGCCATCATAGAAGTGCCTGAGAAACCACTTGGAAGGATGAGTGAGTAATTGCCTGAAACTAAGCTGAAGTTTTGGGAAACAGGTAGTAGGGGTAGGCAGCCCCACCCAGGGAAGTACTACCGCCAAGGTAACGGGAGACTCAACGAATAGCCTGGATTCCATTTTCTGTCCTTGGCCTTGGTAGTTGGTTACACATCTTTTTGCCTCACACATTAGAGGGCATCAGGCTGCCCTCCTTACACAACACACACACGTCCACAGCATATCACATTGCCTTAAACCTGCTATCCTCTCTCCATAAAACATAAATCTTGTTATTACATATTATGCACATTCGACAACATATCCCTGTCCCCCCCCGTCATAAAAGGAACCATGGCTGCTGTTATACTGGGAATTAGTGCGGTGGTTTCTCAGATAACCACCTCCAGCAGGGCTGGGTCGTCTGCACAGGGCCCTCCCAGTCGTAATTAAGCGACTGTGCCACCTTCAGTGTTGCGGCGCCCCTAAACTGCTCGTCAGTGCAGTATAATTTTCTTCTGTATTATTAGGGGACTTCACTCCAAAATCAACTCTATTCACAATTTCCTCCAGTTTGAATCCCCTAATCTGTTTTTTTTTTTTTTTTTTTTTTTTTTGACAGACTCAAGTAAGCTCCACCTCTTATTTAGCTAGATTTAATTTTCCTGGTTACATCTTGATTCAAAATTTCAGACCGAAAGGAGGTGAATGTTGCCTTGCTAAATCAGAAATTGCCCTAGCGGAGATAACTAAATTTAACTGTCCTTATTTCAACTATTCCAAATAGAAATTCGATTCTTTTGGTAAAATTAAGTATTTTTGCTGTGTTTATTGTTCTCCTAATGCTCCTCCAGAGCAGAGTTTATTTGATTCTCTGTCTTCACAACTAAGTGTCCTCAACATAAATACTGCATCAGAAATTACTATCCTGGGTGATTTTAATACCATAATGTTGAATGGCGTACTTACTGTATTCAGTCAAGAACTGATGACTCTGGTCTTGAATGCAGGCTATTTGCAGACTCATTTAATCTCACCCAGTTAGTCAGTCAACCTTCCCGTGTACCAGACAACCCCAACCAAACTCCCCACCTGTTGGACTTGTTTCTAACAACCAATTCAGATAATTATAATTTCGAAGGAAAGTACCCCCTCGGATCCTCGGATCATATTCTGATACAAGCCACCAGTTCAACACCTACAACACCTTCCTGCTCTGAACCTGTCGTGGTGACTAAATGGCACTATAACAGGGCAGACTGGGAGGGTATGCAAAATTTTTTCATGGATGGTCCTTGGACCTACTTTTTCTCTCAAGATGCAAACTCCACATTGGTCCACATACAGGATTTCTTTAAAATCGGCATGGAAACATTCATTCTCCATCATAGTTACAGAAAAAATTAAATTCATCTATATGGTTTGACCGCAATTGTCCTAGAGTAACAGAACATAAAACAATAGCCTGTAACACATATACAAGGACCAAAACTAAAGAAGCCAGTAACTATAACAGAAATATCAGAACCATGCCAAAACTATTTTCAATCTTTCTAAATCAAACTTTCTCCTTATGTAGTGCCAACATTTTAAGCATTAGTATAAGCTAGTATTGTAAGTGTACCTGTAATCTTAGGTAATATTGAAAATAGTCTGTACAGTGTATGATTTAACTGTTAAATCTTATATTTTAGTCTAGTCCTAGTTGATATTCATAATGTAAGCATGATTCTGTCATTGATGGTATTAATTAAGTCAAGTGTTGATGTGAATGTTTATACATACTGGACCAGCGCTTGCCAACAAAGAAGTATAACCACGGAAGTTTCGTAGAAATTAAAAATCGCGAATGTCTTTCTTTGTATTCTAATCTAGAGATTTACCTGCCGAAGTTAATAGAGTTCCCCTTTTGTACTATGCCGTGGTGAACTGAAAATGTTTGAAGTAAGACTGTTGAAGGTATCATTAATGAAGTGTGAAATTCATTATCGGAGTTGAGTCATCAGTCACGTAGGCCATAAACGAACGGGGGTAATAAAACTGAACTGATACCTAATTGATTTAGCTTCATTATGGTTAACGTTCCTTTCTGCTTAGTACAAAAATTTTTAAACATCGTAAGTCAGTTTGCTACGTATGACAAGTGCAAATGTATTTCTTGCATTCTTTAAAGATCATAGAGAGTTGAAAATATTTCAAAATAGTTAAAGTTTTCGCCGATTCCAGGACACTATTTTGGTTTAGTATAAAAGGCACAAGGCACCCCTTACTGTTTTTTAACCAGCCCATACCCCACTGACCGGGCTAATGTATGGCCCGGCCTGCACTATAGGTGCAGGGAATCTTTAAACGAATGAACGAACGACAACCGCCAGACCGCCACTTCTCTTTGACATTGCAGGTTAGTGCCGAACTCTCACCTCCCCCCCATTCTCCATCGTGTAATGAGTCCTTAAAAATGTGAGTTAAATTGGTGATGTTTCCCGTCATCCCACTTGTACTGAATAATTAGACCGCCAGTTCTCTTTAACCCGTCACGTCCCGAGGTTTTCCGCACCTCCGACATCCCCCAATCCCGAGGTATTTACGATTTTTTTTTTTTTGGCTAAAATCTCCGCTTTTGGTGAAAAACATCGAAAATTCATAGAGATATCGCTCACCTGAGGTTTAAAATACTCGATCCAGGTACGAGTACCTCCTTACCTGACTGGGTTTTCTAACAGGCTGGCACCAAAGAAAACGAGTTCTATGGGAAGGTAACTATTTCACACAACTCATAAACGGTATTTATTTATTTACTTGGTACGATTTTATATGTAGTATGAGAGTATATTGGTTTTCAAGCAGTAATACTGTATAGGCATTATAAGCATTGTTCCACTCACTAACTAATCACCATCCCTGACCTTCTTTTGCCACATTACCTGATCATTATTTCTGACTGTTTCTTCTTCTAATGCTATGTAAACTTTCTCCTCCACATTGTCATCGATTGGGGAATCACTCTGGCCCTGAATATCTTTACTGGCCAGGTCACTGGTAACAGGTGAATTGCCAAAACAATGGCGTGAGGGGTGGAGGGGGGAGGTTATGCGGTGTAAGGCATTGTCCCTGCTTGGCATCTTGTAGAGGAATAGAGGAAGGTGTCCCGTGTATACGTACGAAAAATCACGCGCGAAAATTGAAAATTGTGCAAATTAGGGACCTCGCAATTGCACAACGTACCAGTACGTTGCCGGGACTTGCAAATGCAAAATGTTGCAATGTACCCATACATCGACGGGACGGGGCGGGTTAACATTGCAGGCCGGCGTCTCACACACTAAATCACCCCCCCCCTCTTAGTTCATGTAGCCTAATTAACCCACCCCATCCCGAAGTTTTCTGGGCAGTGGTATGCTCCAGTCCCGACATTTTTGGACTTTTTTTTTTTTTGGCTCAAACATCCGCTTTTGATGAGAAACATCGAAAATTCATTGAGAAATCGCTCACGTGAGGTTTAAAATACTCGATCCAAGTAGGAGTACCTCCTTACCTTACAGGGTTTTCTATCAGGCTGGCTGCAAAGAAAACGAGTTCTGTGGGAGGATAACTATTCTACACCACTCATAAACGGTATTTATTTATTTATTTGGTACGAATTTATATATAGTACGAGAGTATATTGGTTTTCAAGCGGTAATATAGGCATTATAAGCATTGTTTCACTCACTAACTCATCACCATTCCTGACCTTTTTTTTGCCACATTACCTGATCATCATTTCTGACTGTTTCTTCCTCTAATGCTTGTCCTCCACATTGTCATCGATTGGGGAATCACTCTGGCCCTGAATTTCGTACCGTGGCATGACATGGCTTTACTGGCCAGGTCACTGATAACAGGTGAATTGCTGAGAAAAGGTCATGCAGGGGGGAGAGGAGGTCATGCTCGGTAAGGCATTGTCCCTGCCTGGCATCTTGAAGAGGAAGGTGTCCCGTGTATACGTGCCAAAAATCACTCGTGAAAATTGAAAATTGTGCAAATTAGGGACCTTGCAATGTCCTTCCAATGTTGCCGCATTAATTTACGTCTCCGGGATATGAGTGCACATCATATGAGGACGTGAATTCACGCCTCCGGGACGGGATGGGTTAAGTATCTGTTGACTGGTCCATTTGATAATTGTCCATTTGATTACTGATCTATTTGAAAATTATATTCAGTTGTACATTATTCTTGTGTTATACGTGCTAAATCGTAGGAATATCTTGGTGGTAATCTTTACTTCTTCCCGGTGAGTCCAACTGTGACCACGGGATCAATATATCCAGGTGTATCAGTATTCTTCAAGTATTAATTTAGGTTTGTAAAAATTCATAACTCTGGAGTTACAGACCGTGTTTATATTTTATCTGCTTTGATTGTTCCCAGTTTGTAATCTGTTTCAGTTCTTAATGCTTAGTAAATCTTAGGTTACGTCATTTTGAAATTCGAGTTTTGTTATCCTCCAGGGTATAGTGTAGACGAGATTGAGTGGCCTGCAAAGTGTGCTTAATATCTAACGGCTCATGCACTCTCTTCAAAAGTTCATGCTAACAGATTTCCCATAAATCCTCGAATAAGATCACGCTATCACATTCCCATCAACTCTAATAAGATCACGCTACCTCATTTCCCATAAATTCTCTAATAAGATCACGCTTCCCATTTTCCATAATCTCTAAATTCTGACCATTACAACCGGTGGCCAAAATTCCCTTGCATTACACTTAAACTACAAAATAACCCAAATGATAACAAAATATTCTAGTCTCCCCTTCATTCATTCAAATCTAACTTCACTACCACCTCTTCCATTCCACCATTGATATCCCCCAGTGGAAATCTAGTAAGTGATCCACGTGGAAAAGCCAACCTTGTTGATATTTTTTTCAATAAACTCAACCCTAAATAAAGGAAATCACCATATTCCTGTACTTGAGTTTGATTGCCCTCAAATACCCCCTTTCAAGATTCACACAATATATGTACAAGCTTCAGTACAAAATCTCTCAGTAAACAAAGCTCCTGGTCCAGATGAAATTCCTTCAATAGTACTTTCCTGTATTGACAAAATTTTTCCCCTTATGTATCTGTGCCTCAAGTTTTCCAGCCTCTTGGAAAGAAGCAAATATCCATACTGTTCCTATAAAGAGGGGCCACTTCTGATCCATCAGACTATAGACCAATCACTCTAACTTTCGTTCTCGGTAAAATTTTTGAGACTCTTTTAAAGAAACACATAGTCAATCACCTTGTAATCAATAAGTTAATCAATGATCAGCAGTTAGGATTTAGACATGGACGTTCAACTGTAGACATTCTTTGTCTTCTTACCCATTAGATTAACAAAACAATAGACCAACATGGTGAAACACACACAATTGCACTTGATATTTCAAAAGCATTTGACAGAATATGGCACGGGGCCATATTGTCTAAGATGACACATTATGGCCTAGCATCACTGGTTCCTCTATTTTCTTCTTACCTTCATAAGAGAAAAATACGGGTCATGGTAGATGGAATTTATTCCCAGGTTCATTCCATAAATGCTGGTGTACCTCAGGGATAAGTTTTAGCACCAACCCTCTTTCTCATTCATATACATGACCTCCTATCTGTCATTCACAACCCAGTACGCTCTTATGCTGATGACTCGACACTTCATAGTTCTTTCACATTTGCATCTTCTTTACACCGTCTGAATTTCTCTGAATCAGGATCTTTCTAAAATTAATCAGTGGGGACAAACAAATCTGGTCTCATTTAATACTCAGACAACTAAATACATTAATTTCTCCAACACAAAGAATCCCTCAGTCTCCCACATAATTATTAATGATGTCAGTATTCCAATATCCACTACAATTGATATCCTAGGTGTCACACTAAACACCAACCTAACCTGGACAGCCTATGTTAAATCCCTTGTAAAAGTGCTTCTAAAAAAGTGGGACTTCTGTGCAGAGTTCGTGAATTCTTTACTGACGAGCAGTTGGCCACACTATACAAAAGTCATGTGTGTTCTCAAATCGAATACTGTTCGCCACTGTGGAGTAGATGTGGAGCGGTTCCACTGAGGCAGTTGGACAAAATTCAAAACCATATAAAGCCATTAGGTTAATCAATAATCCTGCCATTACACAAGACCTTCCTCTATTATCATGTAGAGATGTTGCATCCTTAGCATTATTTTACCAATATTTTTAATGTAAGTGCTCTGACGACCTTGCTTCAATTGTGCCTCCCCTTCACATATTCTCTCGAAATACTCGGGCAGCTGGGAGAGCCCATGAACTTACAGTACACTCTCTCCCCGGCAATGCAGAATCTCTGCTTATCAAAATTCATTTATCCCAAGAACTTCTACTCTCTGGAATTCACTTCCTGGGAGTTGCTTCCCACAAACATTTCATCCACTTTAATTAAAATCCAATTGCTATGAATATTTCATAATTGGAGAATGCCTTTAGGCAAATGGACTTTTTTTTTTCCTTTGTTTTTCTTTCCCCCATTCATTATCACTTTTTAAAAACATGAAAAAAGAAAAGTGGCCCAAATTATGAGGACCACTACACAGATATTCGGGTTCAAGCTGTTCCCTTTCATCCCCCTTTTTTAAGTACGTTACTATTGGTGCTCTATACAACAAAGGTAATAAACCCACCGTGTCCCATTGACGTATATATACATCCGAACGTTTTGTCACTGTGACTCCCGTAACGTATACAAGTGCGTCGCAATTGCAAGGTCCGTCATTTGCACATTTTTCAAATTTTGCTCATGTATTTTGGGACGAATACATGGGAAACCTTCCTTTATTCAAGGCCAGATGCAGACAATGCCTTATCCCGCATGACCTCCCCCCCTGCACATCATTGTCTTGGCAACTCACCTGTTACCAGTGACCTGGCCAGTAAAGACACGTTGCGCCACGGTACAAAATTCAATGCCAAAGTGATTCCCCAATCGATGACAATGTGGAGGACAAAGTTTACATAGCCTTAGAGGAAGAAACAGTCAGAAACGATGATCAGATAATGTTGCCAAAAAAGGTGCAGTATGTTGATGTGTTTGGTGAGTGAAACAATGCTTATATCACCTATATTACTGTGTGAAAATCAATATACTCTTCTACTACATATAAATTTGTACCAAATAAATAAATAAATATCTATTATGAGTGTTTTGGAATAGTTACTCCTCCCATAGAACACGTTTTCTTTGGAGTCAGGCCCCAAAGATAACACAGCCAGGTAAGGGTATTGTTACCTGTAATGGCATTTTGAACCTCAGGTGAGCGATATCTCTATGAATTTTCACTGTTTCTCATAAAAAACGGAGGTTTTAGCCAATAAAGAAATAAAAAATATGCCAGGATTGGGGGAGGTCATTGGTAAAAAAACTGCCAGGATGGGGCCGGTTAGTGCACGGAGAATGAAAAGACATCAGATAAATCTGTTTTTGGATTAAAAAAAAAAAAAAAAAGCCACCTGAATGCCTGCTACAGCATATTTAATGTGTTTCCTGCTGATCCTGTCAACTGAACCCATCAGTACATTAGTCTCAAGTGCACACAATTAAAATAAAACCATAAACAGAGGAGGAACCTTAACAAGAGGAGCACCGAAATCTAACGGGAGGGGGAGGGGCGAATTAGCTTTCCAGACCCTGAAGAGAGACTTCACATTCCAAACCCTGCAATTACTATAAATCACTTCATAGCATGGACACTAAAGAGCTCCACACACACTTATGGTGTCCTGTTCGGTCCCCAATACAAACCACCCAGTTCAATCAAGACTGCATGACCGTGGGTCCCCAAACCCTTCAGCCCATCGACCACTTCCTTCAGTTTCAGATTGTTCATCTATCCCCAAGCATTTTTTTATGAAAGTAATTTAATAAATACTTCTTTTATAAACCAGCAGTATTACAAATGATAATAATAATAATATAAACATAGGCAATGCAACGCTTTTGCAACCCTCCATCAGACCAAGCACATACCCCCACCACCCTGCACATCAAACCAAGTACATAACGGCCTTTATCACCCTCATCCCTTCTGTATATGACAGACAGGAGATCACACTGATCTTTTTTTTTTTTCATTAGCTTTAAAAAGTACTTAAGACACAGTTTTCTACCTATCAAAAGGCACCAGTTCACTATAAGACACATTATGAAATTTCATGATTCTATAAAGAATGCATCCGATCTCTGTCCTCAGATTCTTTGTGCAGATCGCATTGAAATCTGAAAATTATTTTTTAATAAAAAGAAAAATCTACTTAAGATAGCATTCTACGTATCACAAGGCACCAGTTCACTATAAGACACATAACTAAATCAAATTTCGTGACTCTGCACTTAATATTTTTTGAGATTTACTCTAGAAACGAAATCTCTATGCCACCTATTGTTAATGGACCCAGTAACAATAACCTCCTTTGACTTCAAGTAGAGGGTAATAATAATAATAATAATAATAATAACACTGGTCAACAACCAAAATGGTCCTGGCGAATGCTTACCTGTTTCTAACTACAATTTAGCTATCACATAACCTTGACATACTACATCATAAATGAGGGAAAATTCCATGAAACATGCAGATTCGCCAAATAAGTGTCAACAAGTCTATAGATCAGTGATTCTCAAACAATGGGTCGCAACCCAGAGGTAGGTCGTGAGAGGAATTTTGATGGGTCGCAGGGACATAGAATGGCCTAATGCTTTCTGTGTATCTTATTTACTTATTTAAAATTATAATTATCCTTACTACACTATTAGCATAATCATAATCACTACAATAGGCTATATACCGGTCTCTCTCTCTCTCTCTCTCTCTCTCTCTTTCTCTCTCTTTACCCTGTGGGTCGCAAAGTCTTGAAGTATTCCAAATAGGGTCACATGCTATATATTGTGACAGAAATAATATACTTAGTGTTTAATTTATATACTAAGCACAAACCGATTGATATATACAAAACATTATTACATGACCTTTGCACCTTAGAACTGCCTCTGTATTTAGTGTTTGTAGGAGCAATTACTCTCACGCCGTAAGGCTACGGCCACACCAAACACGACGAGCGGGGCGACTTGAGCGGGGAGGAGTGAGGCGACACGATAAAACACACACTAAATCCTATGTAGATGGCCACATTGAATGAGCAGGGAGGTTTGTCGCCCCGCTCACCCTCCACGCTCGTTGCTACGATGCAAAATGTTCCATAATGTTGCGCATTGCCTAGCGACATCCCCACTCCCCAGGCATTTGCATCATCATTCAGTGGTGCTGGTATTGGGTGTTGGGGAGGTTGGGTTCTGGTGATTATGTCTACTGAACACCTTATTGGAGTCGTGTACCACAGGAGAGCTGTGTGGGATCCAAATGATCCATTCCACAAAAATACTGGAGTGTTGAAAAGACACTGGGAAGATATCTGCGAATAACTGCATACAAATGACAAATTATAGTCAAGCATTATTTTGTCACGATTGCTAAAGTAACGTTTGGTTCACCATCGTTATAAAACCTATCAAAGACCATTAATGTCAAAAATTCATACTAGTATTAGTGCTCTATTCCCTTTCTTACACCTTAGGCTTAAAACCAATAAACAGGTAAGTATATACACTATATGTATGTAAATATGTATATATGGAATGAACATCGACAATTTGATTATCAATACATAAATTTATGAAATATAATTCAGTAAATAATGAATCATCCAGTGGATATAATCTCTCTATAGGATTGCGTCTGACAACCTGTTGCCACTTCCTATTTAGACACACATCATGTTGATGCTGACCTTGTCATTCATCGCTTGACACTACCTCCCCGCTCGCCGCTTTTGGTGTGGCTGCAGCCTAAAGTCGAACAGTAGTCGCTCATCATGTCTGGATTAAATTGGCCTTGATATTGGCTCTCCATTATGATAATTTCGTGATGAAACCTTTCGCCACGTTCATCACTGACATCGCCAAGAATAAATAGAGAGAAGTCCAAATGAGAATATAAGAAATTTATCTTGAGCAACATTCAAGCACCGAGTGCATAGGAACTCTTCAACATCTTGTCCGCATGCTCCTCATAATTCGATCCTCGAAAATTTCGTAGGTAATTCTTGGTAAGAACCCTGAAGCTCTACCAAGCAGCCCTTTCCAGCTCAGATAAGCACTTTATAAACTTCTGATTGCTGAGTATAAGATGAATTTGAGGGACTATTGAAAATCTGCCTTTACTTTGGCCTCAGATACAATGCCATGAAACTTCGTTACCAAGCAGTGGAAGCCAGCACCATCTTGATCCATGGCCTTCACAAAGGTTTTTATTAACGTTTCAAATGAAGTGGAGGCAAGAATACCTTCTCAGGGTTAACAAGAGGTTTGTTAAGACCGCTGAACCTTCCAGTCATATCTTTCGGTCACACTGGGCACTCCTTTTGTGTGTAATGCTTAGCATCTCTGCTGTCCCATAAACTGAGAAAACATATGTGCTTTGTGTAACCTTGCTGAAGTCCTAGAAGGAAGCAGATCACTTTTGGGTTCCGACAGATGCTCCATTGATGTGTTTTGTAGCCAGTAACGGTCAACAGAGTACTCATAGTTTCATAACTTTCATTCATTCCACGGGCATGCACAATTGGAACAGAAGGAAGCTCATTTTCATTATGGAGAAGGAATGCCTTCAGTGCATTCTTCCCAGAATCTATGAACAATTATCATTTTCCATTTTGATAAGGACGAGACTTACAAAGGTGTTGCATTAACATTGCAACATCATAACAGTAACAAATCATGTCAACCATCTAGAAGTACACTGAGAGCTTTTCATGTCTATGGTGGAAGGTGATGGTACAATCTCCACCTTGTAGCATATTCCATTGCTAGAGTCGAGATCCAAGGAAATCATTTTTCTCCTTGGGGAGTTAAGGTCTCTTATAAAGTCATGCAGCTCTGCCTGACTGATGAGTTGTGGCTCCTTGTTCTCTAAATCTTCTTGAAAATCGACATCCATGCAACACTCCTCCACACTAGATTTTGATTCACTTGTGGTACTTAATGGAGGATTTGGAACTGGAAGCTCAGGGCCATGGGGTGCTTGCCTTATTGAGGGGACATGAAGATACCTGATCTTGGACCGAGTTTTCACTGAATTCCATTTGATGTTAGTGAGGCAAGAGTAGCAGTCAGGACAGTGATCATTTGGTTCACATCAAACCATTGGTACGGCAAAAGGCATACCTGATGGTTGTTTCATGTGATTTACACCCTGCTTGCATGCAATATAGGGTGGCAACTTCTTGTCTTGATTACCATCAGGAAAACTGAAGTAATGTTTGTAACCACTTTTAACATTCCTTGTAACTCTCCTCTTCAGGCTTTCAGGTTAAAGAACCCGCAGATGTAGCAGAAAGTCTGATGCTTTCATACAGTTGCGGTGCTTCACTGCTTGCCAACACAGATCAAGGCACTGTAACAGTAAAGCTGAAATGCAATGATAGCAAATATAAGATTACCACTGCATACATTGTTGTCAAAAAAAAAAAAAAATCTGCTTAAAGGTGGGAAAATTTTCCCCAACTTTCGGCTGTGGCTGATTCACTTTGAGTTGCTAAATATCTTGTGGTTCAGGTACATAACTGAAGCTGACATAACCGCCACAGTTACTAGTTCAATGCAACTTTACAAGGTATATCTGTCTCTATGACTGGAATCGAGTCGAATTTTCCAACACACGAGCAGATTTTCCTGTGGTATAATGGTTCTCGAAAACTGGACGTTCTGCCGAAACTTGGATATCATATTCTAGATTTAGAGGTTCATGTTGCTTAGAATCTCCGAAAAATGCACTAGAACCATTACACTTTTTAAATTTTGCCGGCCAGTTAAATGATTATAATGACTAATAATAATAATAATATATATAATAATAATAATAAAAATAACAATAATAATAATCACAATAATAATAATAATGAAAAGGAGTTTTTTATTACAGAAATTGTTGATATCAGTGATGGGAAGGATGTGTATGATTGAGCAATAAGAAGGATACTGATATTTGGTTGGTGGTTGGTGAGTTTTAATCGTAAATCAACACGCTCCTCAAGGTTCAGTCTCTTACTCTATTTTGTTAGAAGTGCATTTGCATGCTTAAAACCAGCTTGAACCATGTAAAAACTGGAGAATGCAAGTAAAATTAGCTCAACCATTGCACAAAGCCGGGGGGTATTTAGCAACAGTATTTACACTGCTCCAATAGTCACTGAAGTTTTTATTTCTAAACAAGGCTTTTGCTTCTAGGTCCATTGTCATGTCTAAAAGATCTTCCAGTAATTGAAAGTCAGTGTCTGCATTTTCATTTCCAAATCAAAAGGTGTAAAAATCCAGTCAGGCACGAGCATTTTCGCCGGGTCCACAAGTGTACTCTAAAGTCTTCCTTTAATTTGTCCAGGTGCGGTGTTCTTATCAACAGATCACAATCGGAGGTGTTTTCATTTTCTTCCAATTGCCGTAAGTCTGAAAAATCCTAAAATGTTCTACGTACCAATGAAGCTTTGAAAAAAGCCTGTTTTTATCATGGAAACCTAATAGAATTATTCTAGTCTGAATAATTGTAACATCTTTACCCTGCAGACGTTACTGTACTTCATTAATTTTTTAATATAGGTTTGGCAAACAGAACAGAGAATTCTCACACTTGTTAACCCTTCACATAGTGATGGGTTTACAGAACACCTGTTAGAAACTGCACAGTTGAGTTGTATCAGATTACAAATATTTACAAGCTGTCACCGCTAGTCAGCCACCTTACCTCAGTGTGCAATATTGGGGTATTTTCAAAGCTAGTATTCCGCTAGATGGCTCCACGATCAGGACAAAACATTCCCCGTGCTGTTTAGAAAGCATATTTTTCTTTGTTAAATACCTTCACTATTGCATGAAACTGTGAATCATGGTAATGTCATATATCGTAACATAAAAAATACAAATAGAACACGTATATAACGTAACATGAATTGTTTATATTTATCATAAACGAAAATTAAAATATCATTGATGACATGTGATGGCAACCCGCCCTTTCAGTGCTCCTATATTATTCAATTTCTGTTACATTCAGTGCAAGTTAGTTTCTTAATACATTGTTTGTTGAGACTGTAATTTTAGTGGGTGTCTTGACAATTCAGTCTCTATGTGGGCAGAAAATTAATGTTGAGTAAATACTGGGACTGAACGTTCTATTCACTCCCTTCACGCATGCGCACCACAAGACAGTCCCGTATTCATTATTATTATTTTTTTTTTCACGAGAGATTTGTTTTCAAAACAAACGTGCGAGGACTAATGTTTTAAGTAACACAATTTAGACTACTTGTGGTCTAGCTGAAGTAAGGTACTGTAATTGCTTTGGAGGGTCTGAGGGTTATAGAGCTCAGTGGGGGCAACACAGGACCGTCGTGTGGTGTGCATTCATGAAGGGAGAGAGCAAAATGTTGAGTTCCAGTGTTTACTTAACATTAAATTTCTGCCCACATAGAGACTGAACGAGTCAAAATACCTACTTGGCGTAATTTACAGTCTGGACAAACAATGTACTAAGAACCTAACATGTAGTAATTGTAGCAGAAATTAAATAATATAGGGCCACTGAATGGGCCGATTGCCATCACATACCATCAATGACATTTTAATTTCTATTTGATAAATATAAACAATTTACGTTATATATGTGTTCTGTTTGTATTATTTATATTACGATATATAATATTACTGTGATTCACAGGTTCACACAACATATTTAACAAAGGAAATATGCTTTTTAAACAGCAAAGGGAATGTGTTTGTCATAATCGTGGAGCCATCTAGCGGAGTACTAGGCTTTTCAGAAGCACCCCATTGTTTCAGTTTCATCATCTTTTTTTTTTCGCATAGCCTTGCAAACAATCATGAGTTCAGTGGATGTGATTTGATTTCATTATTCTGATACGCACTTTCAAGGCATCATTCCTTTCACCACTGAGTTTCTTGGCTACAAGATGGTGTCTGTGTCATACTCATTGGACAGTACGAACGTTAGTTACATTTTCCTTAAGTAAAGTGACAAATCTTCCGTATCGGCCGACCATTGCTGGTTCACCATCAGTATATTATAGCTGACGGGTATACAGTGCGTCTCCAAATACTCCTCCAAACACCGGAAAATTGTCTTACCTTTTGCATCAGCTTTAAGACACTTGGCAAACAAAAAATAATCATCAACAATGCACTTTTGACTTGGATTGTAATGCCTCACATAGGCCATAAGAAAGTTTGAATTGGTGGAAATTGATTCATAGAGGTGGAGGGAAAACTTGGAATGCTGAAGCGCAGATGTCAATTTTTTTTTTTTTTTTTTTTTTTTACAAATCATCGGCCATCTCATCAATTCATTGCTGCATTGTATTGACACTCAGCTGTCGTACCATCACCATAGCAGGAGAAGGACACTACCTTCGAGGAGTGAGATTGCTAGATCAGCTTGGGGTGGAGCTGCTCACATAGCTCCAGACAGCGCCCCTCAGGAGACGGCCTACTGCCGCTCCCGCCCTTGCCAGACGGCCTATTGCCACTCTGAAGGTGCCTCTCCAGAGTCGGCCTATTGCCGCTCCTCCCTCCTGCAGAAGGAGACGGCCTACTGCCGCTCCCGCCTTCGCCAGATGGCCTATTGCCGCTCCGGAGGTGCTGCCCCTGAGTCGGCCTATTGCCGCTCCTCCCTCCGGCAGAAGGAGATGGCCTACTGCCGCTCCCACCTTCGTCAGACGGCCAATCGCCACTCCAAACGTGTTGCCCCAGTCGGCCTATTGCTGCTCCTCCCTCTGGCAGAAGGAGACAGCCTACTGCCGCTCCCGCCTTCGTCAAACGGCCAATTGCCGCTCTGAAGGCGTTGCACCTGAGTCGGCCTATTGCTGCTCCTCCCTCTGGCAGAAGGAGATGGCCTACTGCCGCTCCAGCCTTTGTCAGACAGCTGATTGCCGCTTCGAAGGTGTTGCCCCAGAGACGGCCTACTGCCGCTCCTCGCTCCTGCAGAAGGAGACAGCCTACTGCCGCTCCTCCCTCCTGCAGAAGGAGACGGCCTACTGCCACTCCCACCTTCGTCAGACGGCCAATTGCCACTCCAAAGGTGCACAGAGGCGTGCTGACTCCCCCACTCAGGCCACGGCCAATTGCTGGGCCTTGGCACCTGATAGTTGAACCCCTGGGCAGCCACGGCCAATTGTCGGGCCCCACGGCCAAAAGGAGGTGTTGAGTGAGTCATCGCCCCAGCAGAAGACAAGAGCCCAGACCTCCCGTACTGGAGCGCCCCAGCCAGGCCTTACGGTCTCCCCTGGCCTCCGCTCCCTACGCCTGGCTCTGGAGAAGAATCACCTGACGGACCCTAGTTCAGGTCGGTGCCGCAGCCCCTCCCTGACGGTGCCCCTCGACTCTGGGAACCGCAGTCCTCAGTCACTCCAGACCCTTCCCAGGATGCCCGGGCGTGATCTCCCCATGCCCACGAGGCGGCGTAAGACTTCCACCTCCGGCCGAGACCTGAGCCAGAGATTTCTGGATCTGTTCGGCCCCAGTCCTGAGGGCCACACCCCTGAGCCTATCCCGGAGACTGTGGGCTCCTTCGCCACCTGCAGCCCTGGACGCGAGAGGACGCCCCTGCGAGTTGTCCCGTGCCCTCTGCATGCCCTGCCTTGGCGGTGCCCCTATCCCGGCCGAGTTGTCGCCGGCGTGTCTCACCGCTGCCCCCACGATCAGTGACTCATGATTAATGTGGTGTTGCCCCAGAATTAGTAAATTGATTTAGGTAAAGTGTGACATTGCCCAAACTAGTGTAACAATAATACAGTGACTTAATGTGTGGTGAATATCGGGGCAAGTGAAATCACAGGTGGATGAGTAAAGGACGAGTGCAGAAACTAAGTTCTGGTGAATCAGACTCACGAGTGATGCCCTTGCAGAAAACTAGTAAGACTATTCCTCCCGAGAAATCCTCTGTAGCAAGATACTCCAATATCTTCGATTATAAGAAAATAGTAGAGAAAGTGTTAGTAATATTTCCCCACTTGTATTACCAGTGAATTCCCAATGTCATTCCCTCTCTCCAGTAAGTAGCGTGAACGTAAACAAGAAATAGAATCAATTGTCAAAACCCTTTTGCTATCAGGAAATATTAAGTTCAAATTAATAATACTTACTCCTCCCCAGTATTACTATAAATCTATTCTGACCCACTGCGAGTCACTCCCCTCGCCCTCCCCCCCGTCCCTGTGAGCCTCACTCCCCGCGCCCCGCGTGTGCCTACATTCCCTCTACACCTGTGCTCTAGAATTAATTGTGTTGGCATCAGTATCAGTTAAGCCAGTATCCTGCGAGATACTAATATCCTAGTTAAGGTTTTATTTCTTTGCTATATATTGTGTTGTAATATATGCTGTCTTTGTCCTGTGCCTGACTGTGGTAATATACGTGTAAAGGTTATTGCCTGGAGTTTTTGTGTCCTGCCTCTCTTTATTGCACTAAGCCCCGGTCTCGAAAGAGGACCCCGATACATGTTAGGTGTTCTAGAGCCGAGCAGTCGAGCCGTTTACACCTAGCATTACAGAGACCATGATGAGTTCAGTGTCTGTGTTGATGTTGATGATGACCAAAGTGTTATTATTCTTAGAAGGGAAGGGATGTATTTGGAATGCTATGAACAGGTCGTCAGTTATGAATGGTACATGAACTACTACTGATGTTGGTGTTAGTGTTGCTTCTAAATATGGATAATATAACATGAAACCTCTACCAGGAAACAAAGGCTTCAAACTATGTTTATGAATGCCTTGGCTAATAATCTGACGTAGCTCATGAATCGGACGTACTGTAGGTCAGTTGTGATCCTACCATTACCAGCATTAGCAATTCCTTGCATAAGTGCTCTGTAACGAACTCCAGTGTTATCTAGCTGAAGTATAATTGTGTCAATATGTCCTGTGATGATGGAGAAGTGTTGGATAAATGTTATGTTCCCTTCCATGGCATATATTTTGTCTACACTCTGGCAAGCTATGTTTTCTGACTTTTTTAGATTTTTCACTATTGTCTTGATTGCTGAGTCTTGTCCGGTAACGAATTTGTTTTTATATGTTAGTACCTGAGCTGTTTTATGAAATTTGTTGTTTATTTCTTGAAGGTCTTCCTCTGTAGCCAGTCCAAAGATGTTCCCAAGAATTACACCATCCAGGTCAAACAATCCGCGCTTTTGGTGAGTACGTGTGATGTTGTTCGTGTCACTCAATACCTCCGTTACATGAGATGGGAGATCTTGGATCATGATGAGCGTAGTTAACTTCGCCTGTTCTATATTCCGTTTCACTAACTTCACTATTTCATCCACTTCCTTTGTGTTATGTGCTTGTGAAACATAGTCTCCTATCATGAAGTCCAGGGTCCTCATGGGTTTGGCAATGTTTTCTAAATAAGTAGGTAATTCGTATAAATAATCCAAACTTATTTCAGGACTCATGACAACTTTTACGACTGACGTCGTGGCCGTTGGAGCTATGAGGCATCCTTGCCATATTATGTGTTGGGGGTCTAAGTGAGCATATCCTCTTGCTATGTAGAGGAGCATCCACAGTATAAGTCCCTTCATCGTTACCTACCGAAAAACAAAAATCTATTAATTTTCTAATATAGTCATGCTGTGGTCGATGATAGTGATGATGTGCGTTACGGTTGACTAACGGAGAACAATAACTTGCTTGTTATTTCATTTACAGAAAAGTTTAAATCGATATTTAAATCATGTAAATGTTGTACTGTAGATTTTTTTTTTGAAACAGTTGCACCTATGTTTGTTTGTTTGCTGTGCGACCTTATATTTTTTTTTTTTGTAATTATTTTTGTTTTCTTGATTGGTTTCATGAGTTATATTCGGTTGTTCGGTGATATCCGAGGTTGTATAATTATTGGATAATTCCACTGAAACTCGTTTTAAATGGTCAATATGAACTTGTTTCTCTTGAACGCTTGACAGTGACCTTATTAAAACTTTGTTTGCTCTTAAGTTAATTACTCTGTATGGGCACTCAAATTTCGGGGATAATTTATTGTCTCTCGTATGAATGATACCATAGACAGTGTCTCCTAAGCTGATAGGCGATTCTTTTGCCTTTTTGTTGAATGCCTCCGTCATTTCTCCCTTGGACATTGATAAAAGTTTTTTCACTCTTTTATCTATGTCCTGGAATTAGCGTAAACGGAGTTTATAGTAATCATCGTAGTTGTATATGGGCAGATTTTCACCTTCTAGAATTTGATATGGTAGTTTTTTATCTGTCCCGTATATGATGAAATGTGGTGTGTCTCCTACAGATTTAATTATAGATCCATTAACTGATGCCTCTACTCTGGGAATCCAATCATCCCAGCTTCCATAATTTTCATGGAGAATGTGTCGTAGTATATCTAATACTTTTTGTTTTGTCTCTCTACTAACCCATTGAATGCTGGGTGATGGGCTAAAACGTTAACCTTATTGTTATTGTATTGTTTACATATTCCTTGTAAGATATCAGAATTAAATTCACCTCCATTATCGCTTATTAGTACCTTTGGGGTAGTAAAGCGACATATTACATTATCTATTATTGCCTTTGCTACTGTTTCTGCTGTTTTATCCTTAACTGGGGCTAAAATTACTTTATGGGAGAAATGATCCGTTGCTACGAATGGGTATTGGTTATTACTGTATGGTAAAGGCATCCTGAGTAAATCAACCGCGACAACGTCCCATGCTTGATGTGGTACAGGGTAATTACCTACAGGTGCAGGTGTGATTGGGTATCCTTTGTGTTTTGCACATGATTCGCATCTGTCTTTCTATCTATCTATCTATTGCCAGACGCCTCAATCCCGTTTGGGGTGGCCACAAACAAATCGCCTCCAAGTCGCCCTGTCCCCCGCCATCTCACTGCCCTGCTCCCAACTCACACCCCCCTCTCTCATATACCTCTCCACCCCATCCCTCCATCTCATCCTCGGTCTCCCCCTCCCTCTTCCCCCCTCCGTCTCACTCACATACACTCTCTTTGTCAGTCTTTCATCCTCCATCCTCTCCACATGGCCAAACCACCTCAGTGTGTTCCTCATAACGCTTCCTATCACATCTGTCTATATGGTTGTTTATATCTTTTCGTAATGATGGCCAGTAATATAAAACTGGGCTTGTTTGAATGTCCTATCCATCCAGGGTGTCCTGCATGTGGGCTATGGTGTATCGTTCGTAATACTTCGGGTATCATGTCATTAGCTATCACTTATTGTTTATTATTTCTTCGGCATTTTGATTGCCCTGGGTTGATCCTGTATAAGGTATTATTGATTATTGTGAATTGTTCTAGTGATACATGAAGTTTGGGTAATTGTATGTCATCTCCACCTTCTAACTTGTATATAACTTTAGACCATGTTGGATCAAGTCTTTGTGCTTTTGCTATTTCATCATGGTTTGGGATGTTTCCTTTGAGATCTAATGCCTCGAGATGAAATGTTTTCGGGTTCCTGGATAATGCATCAGGTACTAGATTCATTTTGCCTTGTTTGTAATGAATGTGTACATTGTAGTTTTCGATTGTACATTTCTATTTTGCTCCCCTTCCAGAGAGGAGTTTTTCTATAAACATACCCACTAGGGGTTTATGGTCAGTGAATAAGTGTATTTCGTAACCATAAACCAAATCTCGAAACTTTCTTAATGCAAAAACGACTGCAAGTGCCTCTAAGTCTGAAGTGCAATATTTTTTCTATGCACATTTTATTTGTCTGCTGGCAAATGCAATTGGTTGATTCTTTCCTCTCTTATCTTCTTGCACCAGTACAGCCCCTAATCCATTAACAGATGTGTCTGTGCAAATAATAAATGGTTTTGTGAAATCTGGATTTGCCAGACATGGTGCATTTGTAAGTTTATCTTTTAATTCGTTAAATGCTTGTTTTTGTTCTTCTCCCCATTGGAATATAGCATCTTTTTTGAGTAGTTGGAATAGAGGAATGGCTACATGAGAAAATTGTTGTAAAATGACCTATAATACCCTACTACACCCAACAATTGTCTAACTTCGTTTATCGTAGTGGGTTTTGGGAAGTTTTTCACTGCCTGTATTTTGTCATCGGAGGTGTGAATACCTTCAGCATTTAGTTTATGGGCTAAGAATTGTATTTCCTGAATGCAAAATTTGCATTTAGAAAGCTTAATTTTTAAACCAGCATCACCAAGCTTTTGTAAGAGTAAGTCAAATTTCTGGAGATGTTCTTTTATATAGTTAGTTGCGACAATTGTATCATCAAGATAAACGAATATTCCTTGTCCTAGAATTCCAGACAATACGTAATTCATCAGGCGCTGGAAAGTGCCTGGTGCTGTCTTCAATCCCACTGGCATTCTCTTGTATTGATAATGACCTGTATTTATGGAAAAGGCAGTGTATTTACATGACTCCTGATCTAATGGTATTTGATAGTATCCATTAAGCAAACCTATTATGGAAAATACATTATTTTCTGATCCACTATTCTGTAGGATGTCACTTAGCAATGGCATGGGAAACCGGCCTTGGATTGTGTGATTGTTTAGTTTACGGTAATCTACTACCGCACGCATTTCTCCATTTCGTTTGGGCACGAAAAATAATGGGGCATTCCACGGGGAGACTGATGGCTCAATAATTCTAAGTTTCAACATTTGATCAACATACTGGTTTGCGAGTGTATGTTGAGATTGTGGGACTCTATAGGCTGGTACGAACATCGCTTGTGTGTTTGGATGTACGTTAATTTTTTGATTAATCAGGTTAGTACACCCTAACTGTTGTCTGGGTAATGCTACGGTGTCCCTATGTTTTTCCAACAATCTTTACAAATCAGTTTCTTCATCATATTCACCTGAGTGAATTAAATTCTATCTTATGCTTTCTCTATCCGTAGATTGTATCTCACTTGTCACTGCAGCTAAAACTATTTCCATCACGGAGGTGAGACATTTTTCAATATTAACTATACAAGTCCCCTTTTTCAACTGTACTTCCCCATTCATGTGATTAATTAGGACTATCTGAGTTTGTCCATCGTTATTCATCTGACATAATGCGTTTTCTACTGACAATCCTTTTACTTTATGTAATTCTTCAAAGATAAGAACAGTACTATCCTTTGATTAGCTCTTAATGGTTACCCTTATGTAGGAGTTAGGAGGAATAACTAAATCATTGGCTAGATGGGCGGGAAAAACTGATAAGTCAGTACCGTTACCATGGTCTCTAGTCCTGGAGGCTGGGGGAGGGGGGTGAGTGGATCTATACACTCATCTGTTTGTGTATGTTTATTTAAGCTTTTAATATTACCAATTCTTTTTGGTTCAGCTTTACTAATCGGTGAGGAGTCTGATGGTATTTCTTCTATGAATTCATTATCAGTCTGTTTCATTCATTTGTGGGAATAAAGTTATTTGGTCTGTTCTCCTGCATCTTAAGCCCAGCAACATTTCAGCTTTTATTGCTAAGTTTTCAACAATATAAAAAAATGCAGAAATTGGTCTTGTAGTCTCTGTGGAACTGATGTTTAACCGTATTATACCATTTCTGCAATTTGTTTGCCATCTACTGTATACAAGTCTAAATCAGATTCTTCCAGAAATGTTACTTTCTTCTTATTTCTAAAAATTCTATTTCTTCATTTGTTAAAAGTTCACTGGAGAGCCTGTGCCTAAAAATAAGGAAACGTTTTGATCCTCACATACAGCTGGTATCAAGATACACTTACCTCCCAACATGCCTCCTATGTGAATTTTAGACTTGCTTTTCTTTATGAATGATCATTTTTTGTTGTGACCTGGCCTTCCCCTGATTTGAAAATGGAAAATATTTTCTCTACTGTCTTACAGTTGCTGGTCCAGTGCCCTCGGGACCGATGATGTCTACAGTATGGATCACATCCTTGTGTCTTTTATCTTCTTTTCCTTTGATAAAACAGTCATTCTTTGTGTGTCCTGGGTTAGCACAGTAATAACATACAATGGACCTATCTCCCGACTGTGATCTGCGAGATGACTTCCCATTTTAGTGGTGTCTGTGGTGCGAGATCTGCTCGGACTGCACGGAAACTTATGTGACTGCCTGTGGCCTGGTGTTTGAGAATGCTGCCTCAAAGCATTTGGTTGTTTGTTCTGTCTGTTTTCAGGTCGCGATCGATATTGCTCTCTGTTTTGGGTAGTTGTAGCTGTTTTCACAGCTGATACTGTCTCAGGCACTTTCATCCTACTAGAATGTGATTGTGTTTTGGTCACCCCTGCTTTGCTACAATTCATCTCTACCTCTTTCATTAAGTCTAGCAAACACATACCCGGGGTGTACGGGATCATCTTGGATATCTTGAGGGTCCTCTCAGGTAATTTACACAAGGCAGCTACATAACCAATGATGTCTACGACAAGCTCTGGTTGCATCTTACCATCTTGTGTTATCCAGTCTGAATTTTCTAAAGTAGTTATTTCACTGTGTTATTTCACTGAACACATAATTTGTAGTGTGCTCCCTTACAAGATCCACAATCTTATGTAATTCTGGGATTATACCTGGCAATAAGTTTATACCTCCAGAAAATTTCTTCAAGAATTCTATTTTAAACTCATCATATGTCTTAGCTCGAAGAAGCTTATCCGACTTAAGGATATCTCCTGCCGGGCATCTCTCCTGATTAATCCATGAGGAAAATATTGCAATTTTTTCTTGTTCATCCGTTATGTGTTATTTTACGAAGATCTGTTCACACTGATTGATCAGTGAAATCACATTAGTGTGATCTTTTCTGTGCCAGAGAATTTTGGGGCGGTTTTATCCTCATGATAAACATAAAGATGAGGTGGGGATGTTTGATTTGTGGCATTGCCTGCAGTGTTCATTTTGGATGGTTGAAGTACATCTTTTATGTTATGAAATACATCTTTTATTTATGTCCTAACGGAATAGATGAGTAAATGAGTTGTAATAAATGTATATGTAATAATAAGTAGAGGAGATGATCGTACCTAATTTAAAGCACTGAGAAGAAATGAGTAAAGTATAATTACCCCACTTGATACAGATGATGTCACTCGGAGAGGCGTGTTGATAGATGTCAGTCTCGGAAGGTAAGTGCAGAGTTGATAGAAGATCTCCCTCTCGATAATTCTAGGGCTGTGTTGATGGACGATATTACTCCGGAAATTCCATGGCTTGGTGATGTCAGTGTTGATTGCAGTGCAAATTAATCTCAGTGATAGAAAACCTCATCATACAATATCCAACTCCCACTCAATAGCTGTTGGAAATAAATGAGTATGAGTAGGAATGTGTGAATAAGAATGAGTAACGAGCAGTGGGTGAGAGGTGCGTGGTGTCAGACACACGTTGACTGACGCGGCGGTGTCTCAGTAAACACACGTGGTGATGTCGACTTCCCACACTCTGGTAGCTGTGGTGAGTAAATGAGTAGCAATGAGTAACCTGAGTGAGGAAAGGTGAGTAAGATGAGTTGTGAATATGGGCTTGGTATTTGCTGCCGTCGTCTTGACTTTCTTGCAGTCCTGCATCGGCGGTGGAGGTTGGGGGGGGGGCGGTTGGCGAGAGCGGTGGGGATCAGGGGATGTTGCTATATACCAGTACTTGCTTTTTGTTTGCTTATTTTGTTATTCCTCATTCAACTCGTCCTTCTTATTGTATACTCGATTGTGTCTAACTGATTGGAGAAGTGATGGTTTGAAGGTCTCGGGTTGTCCGCTACTGCCACAAATTATATTTGTGAATCTTGAGCTTGTAATATGTTAATCTTGAGATTGGGTACTTATTATCGTGTAGTCAAAGGCAGGAAAAGTTAATGATGGATACAGAATGTTGATCGTAGTTTATTATCTTGAAGGAAAAGTTTAAGTTGAACAGTGTATGTATTACACAGGAATGTAATTCACTAGCTAAGTCTCGTCGGACCCCTCTTCTCTCTCCTCCTCTCTGTACAGCCTTTCGGTTCTATGGCTAGCCCCTTTCTGACTCTCTAATTCTTCCAACTTACCCTAGGAGGGCTAGTGTCACGTGTGCCTGACACATGTGAATGTTCGAGAAGCCTGTGTGTCTGTGTGTATGTAGCTTTTCCGGTGACATAGTGTACGTGTGGCATTCCGTACAGAAATGCGGACACATTTCCTTTAGTCGACTCTCGCTGACACATATCCTAGTCCCACACCTTGGCTGATGTTCCAATCTATTACACCGTCTATCTATCTATCTGTCTACTGTACTTATCTATCATGCTATGAGTTGTACTATTATAATATGGAGTCCTGACACAGAGTCTCATACCCTAAAATTTTTGGAGTATCTTAATTCCAGACATAGTATTATGGAGTTCACCTCTGAAAGAGTCGTAAACAAACAACTACGCTTGATATTTTAGTTACCCATTCAGGTAATTCATTTCCTACCTCAGTATATACGAAGCCTACATTTACTGGACTCATGACAGTTTTCTTCTTTCATATCTATTGATTTTAATAGGAACTTAGTTGCTGCATTAGTTCACCGGACCTACCATATCAGCAGCAAGTATCTTTATTTTCACTTGGAAATTCAGTTCCTCAGGGATATTGTATTTCTCAATGGCGTTCCATTCCGATTCACAGATCCATATGCAGAAGCTGTGGACAGAATTTTGAATCCTAAACCACAGAAAATTATGATAAAGAAAAATGATATTTTGTTTTCTTTCCTGTTTGTAGGTAAGCACAGTTTTGCTCTACGAAACAATTTAGTTAAATTACTAAAGGAATTTTATCCTCAACTTAACATAAGGGTAGCGTTTAAAGTTGGTTCGGAGTCTTTTCAGGTTCAAGGATTAGTCAATAAAGAGCTACAGGCCTCTGTAGTATATAAATACGAATGTCATTGCTGTAATGCAGTGTATGTTGGCAAAACAAAGGGCCAACTCAGGGTCCGGATCTTTGAACACCTGGGAAGATCGATCCGAACTAGCAGACCATTGCATAATCCCTCTTTTAGCGCCATTCGGAGACATGCACTCCAGGAAGATCATTCCATCCGTCTAGATTCATATACAGTTCTGTCGTCAAGGGCCTCGGAGAGGGAATTGGGTATCAGTGAGTTCTTGTTAACGCTTAAATATAAACCCTCCCTTGTAAATAATGAGAAATCAGTTGAACTACTTTGTTTTTACTGCTCTGTTGTGGCGGTATTTCTTCTTTCCTGTAATATTTCTGTTGCTGGTTCTTCTTTATGCATGTTTTCATTGATTTTATGTCGAATCTTGCTGAGTTTGTAGCCTTGTATTCGTGCTATGTTCGCTAGGAATATTTATTGTTTTATATTAGACTGCCTGATGATGAAGCGAGTCTTCTTCGAAACGTTGCAATAAACATGCTGCACACTGTACGGTTCTTCTGTATATATATATATATATATATATATATATATATATATATATATATCTCTCTATATATATATATATATATATATATACATATATATATATATATATATATATATATAGTGGTCCCCAAACATAGGGGGGATTTCAAACGTATATTTCTCTTCCTACTTGGGTCTCAGTCTGTGAGGTTATGCATAAAAACACCGTGGTTAAAATGTCTTTGAGAAATAATGATATTTACCCTGTGCTCAGGAAGGTTGAAGCTATACCCCTATGTGGGCCGTTGACACGCCTTCCTGGGAGAGTCGGATTGTGTGTTGTGTTGCTCTCATTGTTGACAGATAAGTGTTTTTTTTTTGGGGGGGGGCTTGCCTTTACACTTGGTATTAAGCATTTCCTATGTATCTTTCCAGGTGTTATTTTTGTGAAATGGCCAGTACACATTCAAAAGACTTCTTTGTGACACCAGTTTCTGCAGTCATGGGGAGGAAGCTGCCATCCATTGGCGACTTCCTCGGCCTGAGTCTGCACAAGCTGAGCACGAAGGCAGCACTAATGATGAGGAAGGTTGTCACGGCCGATGCTGATGAAGTGCTTATCTTCTGGACGAAAGCGTGGATTCCAGCAACGAAACGAGACCACATGACTGAGAAGCTAGAGAAGTTGTATGGCAAATTCAAGCTTCTCAGGAAGAACAAGAATCGATGCTCAGGTTTCCAGATTGAATGGGAAGCCTCGTTCCATCAGACATTCTGCAACCTCTTCGATGTCACCCAAGCTGACGCACTGAACATGATGAACATCGCAGAGGACAAAGCTTTCCTGATCTCCCAATGGGAACCTGGTCACAGGGGGACCATGGGAGGGGTTGATGTGGTCCTGGCTCTCACAGAACGCAATGTTGCACAGCAGAGGGAGGCTGAACAATGCCATCGGTGCCAGCGACTGAAGAAATCGCCACTACTTTTCAGACAGCAGAGTTGGCCTCTTCCAGGTCAAGCTCTTCATCCCCCAGCAACTCTCCCACCCATGGTGCTTTCAGAGGTTGCAGCCCACCCAAGCACAGTCGGCCAGTGAATATCATTTCACTGGCACTGGTGGCTAGCTTGGACTGCATGAAGCTGACCGACCACGACAACATTTGCGTGCTTGTTGAGACGGCTTGGTCCCTTAGCCACAACATTGATGAGTTGAACATCAACCAGTCTTCCATATGGTGCCAGAGGATGGCACACCACCAACAAGTTGTCCCTCAGCTCAAGAAGCCCTTCCATCGAGAAGCTGTGCTCATTGTTCACTGGGATGGGAAGCTGATGGTGGATCTGACGTCCAAGGAACAGGTTGATCGACTCCCGATCCTGGTCTCTAATGGTGGTGAGGTGCAGCTCTTCCAGGTCGCCAAGCTGAGTTCCGGTACTGGTGCAAATTGTGCCAAAGCAGTGGTGGAAGCTCTGAGAACTGGGGATTGGATGACGAAGTTGGTGCCTTCCCGTTTGACACTACAGCTTCAAACATGGGAAAGAACACAGGTGCATGTGTGCTGATCGAGCAAGAACTTGACAGAAGCCTCCTCTATCTGGTATTTCGTCACCATGTCCTGAAGCTTCTTGTCAGTGCGGTTTTCAAGGAAGTCCTTGGACTGTTGTTGGCCCCCAAGGTTCAGCTCTTCAAGCGATTCAAGGTGCATTGGAAGTTTGTGGACCAAGAAGATTACAACCACGCTATGAGTGATGCCAACGCCCATCAAATCGTTGAGGAGGATGCAGAATCCATCATCAAGTTCTGCAAGAATGCCTTGCAGAAAGGTCACCCCTGGGATGATTATTTGGAGTTCTTGGAACTCACCATCATCTTCCTCAACGCCTGATGCAATGCACCAGGTCCACTAGATGCTGAAGGTGTTGTACATCATGAAGGTACGGATGTTCCGGCAGCAGTTACGACTCACAGCCAAGGAAGAAGCTGGAGTTTGGCGCCTGAGCGTGTTCACTGTGATGTTCTACTCAGAGGTGTGAACGGAGACCCTGAACACGGCAAAGGCCCCCATAAGAGATCTCTGGTTCCTCCGGGCTCTGGAAAAATATGAAGACAAGGAGGTGGTGAAAGCAGCCAAATTGAAATTCGCCAACCACTTTTGGTACTTGTCCGAGGAGTTGGTGGCCCTGGCTCTCTTTGACGACAATGTTTCTCTACGGAAATGAAGAAGGCGATGACTGCTGTGATGTTGGAGGAGGCAACAGAGGAGGACGAGCCACCCAAGAAAGCGTCGGTCCTGGCATGCTCTTCCCTGTCATTAGAGACATTTGTGACGGGCGGACTTATCAGTTCTTCGACAGACTCCAATTGCGACGTGGATTCCTGGAACAGGATGTGTCAACATGGCTGGACAGTGAGCAATTGCAAGCAGCTGCCAAAGTGGTCCAGAACCTGTCCATGACCAACGACCATGCCAAGCGGGCCGTGCTGTAGGCACAAGAATACAAGAGGTGCCACACAAAGAAGGATGACAAGCTGCAGTACATGCTCCAGGACATTGCGAAGCACTGGAAGAAATTCCCGGATGCTCAGAAGGTCATGCTGTGAACAGCGACAATAAGTGGTGTCAGCAACCATGAGACTCCCACCCCTGAGTGACTATACACTTAAATGGGTGAGACCTGAATGCTGGTATACCCTATAAACTTCAACCTTCATAAGCACAGGGTAAATATTATTATTTCTCAAAATAATTATTTCTCAATGAAATTTTAACCACAGTGTTTTTATGGGTAACCTCATAGATTGAGACCCTGAGAGTTGAATATTTCCAACTTTCGATTTTGAGGACCACCCTATATCTATCTATCTATCTATCTATCTATCTGTCTCTCTGTCTATAATTTTAGGGTGGTCCTTATACAGTAGGGCCAAAATTCGATTTCGAAAATTCAAATGCCATATCCATTCCAAACATTCTAAGTAGGCTAAAAATACTGTATGTGAAATATTTTTGACAATTTTTAGAGGTTGCTCATTGCCCATGAATATCACTGTTTAAGAGTCAAACCGTGTATATTCAGAGGATTTTGTACCTGAAATTTTCTGACATTTATAAATTATTCAGATACGATATCAGCTCATAGAAGGTCACAAACGGTTAATTTTGGAAGAAGGTAGAGATATTTATTAACTAATCTGAATTGCTTCAAAGCAAGTTAGAGATTTTTTATGAACACTTAATTGTAATACCAGTGAACGACTATCAATACAGTCACTTCTGCATTATTAAATGACCAATATGTCACCAACCGAATCATTGACCATTCATTGCTGCAGGGATCGTTTAACTCCAAGAGGAACTCTGCGTCTGTGGTCGGCCACAACTTGTAGGATGTGTTGCAGCTGGTCTTCATCCCTTGTTAGACGACCGGAGAAGGCCTCGATAAGTGCAACTGCTCATACAGCGTGATCATTGTTTACTGCAAGTTTTTGCAAACATGCCGGCGCCTTTCTTTATGTACCATCTTCATACAACTGGTCAACAGGTAACTTCAAAAAGTCATCATCGATATTCAGTCTTTTGAAGAGGCTGATTGTCTGCGTGGAGAAATCAGCAACGGTTTTTCCTCGAATGTCACCAGTCGCAATGGTCACTCACTTGGGAGGATCCTCCATACCATCATCGAAATTCATAGCTTGCACCATCTGTTTCTTGACTTCTTAACTGACGTTATCATCAAACAGTGCACGACCCACCAGCTCTTCATTCAAGTACCACAGATGGGAGGCAATTTTCTGATTTGTTACTCTTGAAATCTCATTGTTGATGGTGGCATAGTCAACTAGGGCCTGCAGCAGATGCAGGTCGTTCTGCGGGGTGCTCACTGCAAGTCCTATCACCAACTCTCTTCCTTTTATTCATCAATGATCTTCTAAGCTGTACATCTAACCCTGTCCACTCATACGCTGATGACTCCACCCTTCACCTTTCCATTAGGTTCCCGAAACGCCCATCTCAACAGTTACTTCAACAAACAAGGGATGAGGCTATGGCACACCTAATGTCTGACTTGGCTCGTATCTCTGCCTGGGGTAAAAATAATATGGTTGTTTTTAATGCATCTAAGACTCAGTTCTTACACCTATCTACCCAACAAAATCTTCCACAGGTATACCCACTAATGTTTAATAATAATCAGCTTAATCCTGCATCATCCTTGAACATGCTTGGGGTTTCATTTACTTGGGTCTTATCTTAGAAAGATCATATTACATCTGTTGTAAAAACTGCTTCCAAGAGATTGGGTGTGCTAAGCCGACTCCGCTCTTTCATTACCCCTGCACAATTGTTGACCCTATACAGGGGTTTTATCCGCCCCTGTGTGGAGTACAACTCTCATGTGTGTGTTATGAGTCCATATTATAATTACAAATCATAATAGACAAATAGATAAATAGACAGATAGCCAGCTCTATGCGAGCCTGGGAATGGGAAATGATCTTGCAAGTTACACTGAGGAAAAGCTGATGACAGACTAGGAAGTAGCCAGTCAGGAGATGATGCAGTTAGTTGTCAGCAATACACCAGGTGAACAAAGCCTTGTTGACCATACACACACATACACACATACTCACACACAGGCTTCTAGAACTTTCCAACCACAGTGAACACACGTGACACGACTCCTGTTTCACCAGAATTTAGGAAAGAGAGCTCAGAAGGAGAGAGGGCATAGAAGTGGCAGGGAGTGGGAAGAAAGGCTTAGCAACTTGGAAGAGAGAGAGAGAGAGAGATAGAGAGATAGCTAGTGAGACTCTACTTTATACTTCGCTCTGCGTGAGAGACTTGTTAATATTTCCAGGTCAAATAAAAATAGTCCCATACTATTCCTTACCTCTCCTTGTCATTGAATGACAAATGGGAAAGAAGATTATCTACTTACAAAGCTACTCAAGTATAACAACTGCTCGTCCACAAGTCTAATATATATAACTTCTCTACAAGTAACTACAAAGTCTTTTTATGACATTTGGTGGCAGCGGTGGGATCGCACCTCGTCTTCGAATCAACAGTGAATTTCTACAAAAGCAGGCGACACTCTACAAGATTAACTTCAGTTCTACAGTGAACGAACTACAACCATCTACAATCAACTACAAGTAACAACTCTACGAGTCATCTGTATAATCTTCTACACGCACCTACAAGTAGCGGCAGTCTTCATCCCACAACGAGTAAATCACAAGAAAAAAGGACCAAGAATACATCAAGTAAGAAAATACAAAACAAACAAACGAAGAGTGAGACACGACTCATAACTCATAACCACCAGACCTCACCCTCCTCTCTCTGCTACATCCACCCAACCCCCACTGCTGACACAGGAGTGAAGAGGTCAAGATGACGAAGCAAATACCAAGTCCATATTCACAACGCATCTTACTCACTCATCTTCACTCAAGTTACTCATCGCTACTCATTTACTCACCACAGCTACCAGTGTGGGAAGCTGACGTCACCATGTGCTGAGATGATATCACAATGCGAGTCTACCATACCAAGCAAAGTGTGACTGACACCAGGCACTTCTCACCCACTACTCATTACTCATTATTCACATAGCTCCTACTCATACTCATTTATTTTCACAGTTGAGTTGGAAATTCGACGTTCTATGCTGAGGTTTGCCTGGGACAGCTGTTAACCACCACAAGCACCAGGCCATGGAATTTCCTGAGTAATATCGTCCATCAACACAGCACTAGAATTATCAAGAGATCTTCAGTCAAACCTGCATTTTTCTTCCGAGATCGACTTTTGTATCGACACACCTCTACGATCTGTATCAAGTGGGTAAAATTATACTTACTCTTTTCTTCTCAGTGCTAAAATTAGCTATATTCAACTTTTTTTTAACTTATTTCCATATATACACTTAAACACTCACTATCTATCATTTATTTCAACTTATTTACTCATCTATTTTGTTAGGACATAAATAAACAAGAGGCGTATTTCATAACACCATATCTTAATGACAGGAATATTTTCGCCACCACCCACTTTAATACCAGATGACACACAATTTGCCACAACAACAGACTCACAATTAAAAGAGCACCAAGGCAACACACCAGATGACACACAATTTGCCACAACAACAGACTCACAATTAAGAGAGCCCCAAGGCAACCCACCCCTTGTACAAACCTCACCACACACTAAAGATCAAGAAACAAATACGGCAGTTTCAGATGATGAGTGGGAAACCCCCTTTGACATAGCAATTGAGGACTTTGTCGCTGACTTGCACACGTATGCCAATATACTTAACAGGGTTCACAGGTCCGGTCGTACATATTCCACCATTCCCTCACACAACGATAAACACGCCCAAGTTGAATTAACAGAGCAAACAGTGAAAATGGATCAAGAAACAAATACCGCTGATCTAACAACCACACCTCAAGTGTTTGTGAATCACGAGGATAAAACTGCCCCAAAATTCTCTGGCACAGACAAAGATCGCATTGATGTCATTTCATTAGTCAGTCAGTGCGAACAGATGTTCATCAAGCGCCACATACTAGATGAACAAGAAAAAATTGCTATTTTTTCATCATGCATAAGCCAGGAAAGATGTCCAGCAAGCAATTTACTTCGCTCAGACAAGCTCCATAGGGCTAGGACATATGATGAATCTAAAACTGAATTTTTGAAGAAATTTTCTGGAGGTATGAACTTCTTGCCAGGTATAATTCCAGAATTACATAAAATTGTAGATCTTGTAAGGGAGCACACTACAAACCATGTGCTCAGTGAAATAACTGCTGATGTCTCCACAATCAAAAAAACATTGTTAGTTACCTCGGAAAATTCTAATTGGATAACAGATGATGGAGAGATGTCCCCAGACCTCGTCGTGGATATCATTGGTTATGTAGCTGCCTTGTGTAAATTACCTGATAGGACCCTTAAGATCGCCAAGACGATCGCGTACACCCCAGGAATGTGCTTGCTAGACTTAATGAACGAGGTAGAGATGCAGTGCAGTAAAGCAGGTATGGTCGACACACATGCACATTCTGGTAGAATGAGGGTACCTGAGACAGTATCAGCTGTGAAAACATCTACACCGACCCCAAACAGAGAACAAAATCGATCGCGACCCGAAAGCAGGCAAACCAAACAACCAAACATGACAAGGCCTCGATCACAGACGCCGTGCTACAGGCAGTTTCATAAGTTTTCGCTCAGCCCGAGCAGGTCTCGCGCCATAAACAACACTACTTATGGGAAATCACATCGTAGGTCACAGTCAAGGGATAGGTCCATTCTATGTCATTATTGTGCAAAACCAGGACACACAAGGTATGAATGCTTTATCAAGGCAAAAGAGGACAAGCAAAAGACACAAGGATTTGGTCCTTACTGTAGGCATCATAGATACCAAGGGCACTGGACCAGTGATTGCAAAACAGTAGAAAAAATTGTGTCTATGTTCAAATCGGGGGAAGACCAAGTCATGACAAAAAACGAACAAACGTAAACAAAAACAAGTCTAAACTTCACATAGGAGGTATGTTGGGAAATAAGTGTATCTTGATACCAGCTGTATGTGAGGATCAAAACGTTTCCTTATTTTTAGATACAGGCTCTCCAGTGAACTTAATAACACATGAAGAACTAAATAGAATTCTTAAAAATAAAAAGAAAGTAACTTTTGTGCATGAAGCTGATTTAGATTTATACACAGTAGATGGACTAGAAATTACAGTCAAAGGTATGATAAGATTAAATATCAGTTTCACAGAGACTACAAGACCATTCTCTGCATTTTTCTATATCATTGAAAACTTAGCAATTAAAGCTCATATGTTACTGGGCTTAAGATCCATGAGAGCTAAGAACATAACCATACTCCCACAAATGAATGGAATTAACTTTGACAATGAATTCATAGAGGAAATAACTTCAGAGCCCTCACCGATTGGTAGAAGAGAGCCAAAAAGAACTGGTAATATTAAAGGCCTAAACAAACATACACAAACAGATGAGTGTATAGATCCACTCCCACCACCAACCCCATCCTCCAGAATTAATGACCCAGATAACAGTACTGATTTATCAATTTTTCCAGCCCATCTCACTAATGATTTAGTTATACCACCTAATTCATACATGAAGGTTACCATAAAGAGCAAATTACGGAATAGTACTGTTCTTGTCTTAGAAGAATTATGTAAAGTAAAGGGATTGTCAGTAGAAAACGCATTATGTCATACGAACGACGAAGGGCAAACTCAGATATTCATAATTAATCACATGAATGGGGAAGTTCAGTTGAAAAAGGGAACTTGCATAGTTAATACTGAAAAATGTCCCGCCCCAGTGAAGGAAATAGTTATAGCTGGAGTGACAAGTGAGATAAAATCTACGGATAGAGAAAGAATAAAAGAGAATTTAATTCACTCAGGTGAATTGGATGAAGAAAATGATTTGTTAACCCTGCTGGAAACACACAGGGACACCGTAGCATTGCCCGGAGAACAATTAGGGTGTACTAACTTGATTAATCACATGATTAATGTGCACCCAGAAACACCACCAATTTTCGTACCAGCTTACCGCATACCACACATCCAACTTACACTTGCAAATCAGTATGTCGATGAAATGTTAAAACTTGGAATTATTGAGCCTACAGTCTCCCCGTGGAATGCCCCCTTATTCTTTGTGCCCAAACGAAATGGAGAAATACGTGCGGTAGTAGATTACCATAAACTAAATAATCACACAATCCCAGACAGATTTCCCATGCCATTGCTAAGCGACGTTCTACAGAATATTGGTCCTGAGAATAATATATTCTCGACCATCGATCTCCTAAACGGCTATTATCAGATTCCGGTATCTCAGGAGCCACGTAAATACACTGCCTTTTCAACAAACAGAGGCCATTATCAATATACAAGAATGCCAATGGGACTGAGGACAGCCCCAGGCACATTCCAGCGTCTTATGAATTACGTATTGTCCGGAATTTTAGGACAGGGAATATTTGTTTATCTTGACGATATTATAATCGCAACGAAGAATATTAAGGATCATCTCAGGAAATTAGACTTACTCTTACAAAAGCTTAGTGATCCTGGTTTAAAAATTAAACTTTCTAAATGCAAATTTTGCTTTAAGGAAATAAATTTCTTAGGCCACAAATTAAGTTCTGATGGTATTCACACCACTGATAACAAAATACAGGCAGTGAGAGATTTTCCTGAACCCACTACGACTGACGAAGTTAGACGATTTTTAGGTCTGGCTGGGTACTATAGGTCATTCGTACCACAGTTCTCTCATATAGCCTTTCCTCTATTCCAACTACTCAAAAAAGATGCTGTATTCCAATGGGAAGAACAAAAAAAATAGGTCATTTAACAATCTACAAATTAAACTAACAAATGCACCTTGTTTAGCATATCCAGATTACACAAAATCATTTCTTATTTGTACAGACGCATCATTTAAAGGATTAGGGGCTGTACTGATGCAGGAAGATAAAAGAGGACAGAATCAACCAATTGCATTTGCCAGCAGACAAACAAGAGGTGCAGAGAAAAATTATTGCACTACAGACTTAGAGGCACTTGCAGTGGTTTTTGCATTACAAAAGTTTCGAGATTTGGTATATGGTTACGAAATCCACTTATTCACCGACCATAAACCACTGGTGGGTATGTTTAAAGAAAAACTCCTTTCTGGGAGGAGAGCAAGATGGAAATGTACAGTTGAAAACTACAATGTACAAATTCATTATATACAAGGTAAAATGAACTTAGTAGCTGACGCATTATCTAGGAACCCGAACACAATTCAGGTCGCGGCATTAGATCTCAAAGGAAATATCCCAAACCATGAGGATATCGCAAAGGCACAAAGACTTGACCCAATATGGTCTAAAGTTATATACAAGTTAGAAAGTGGAGATGACATACAATTACCCAAACTGCATGTCCCACTTGAACAATACACAGTGGTCAATAATACATTATACAATATTAACTCTAAACAACCAAAACGCCAAAGAAATACTAACCAGTTGGTAGTACCTAATGACATGATACCCCAAGTATTACGAATGATACACGACAGCCCACATGCAGGACATCCTGGAAAGGATAAGACATTCAACCAAGCCCAGCTGTTATATTACTGGCCTTCATTACGAAAAGATATAAACAATCATATAGACAAATGCGCATCATGTGCGAAACACAAAGGATACCCAATCACACCTGCACCGATGGGTAATTACCCTGTACCACATCAACCATGGGACGTTGTCGCTGTTGATTTACTCAAGATGCCATTATCATACAATAATAACCTATACTTATTCGTAGCAACGGATCATTTTTCCCGTTATGTCATTTTAGCTCCAATTAAAGATAAGACAGCAGAGACAGTAGCAAAGGCAATAACAGATAATGTAATATGTCTCTTTACTACCCCAAAGGTACTAATAAGTGATAATGGAGGAGAATTTAATTCTGAGATCTTACAAGAAATATGTAAACAATACATCAAAAAGGTTAACGTTTTAGCCTATCACCCAGCATCGAATGGATTGGTAGAGAGACAATATAAAAAAGTATTAGATGTGCTACGACACATTCTCAGTGAAAATTATGCAAGCTGGGATGATTGGATTCCCAAAGTAGAAGCCTCAATTAATGGATCTATCAATAAATCCATAGGTGACACACCACATTTCATTATATATGGAACAGATAAAAAAAATTACCATATGAGCTACTAGAAGGTGACAGCATGCATATATACAATTACGATGATTACTCTAAACTCCGTTTACGTGAATTCCAGGACATTCACAAAAGAGTCAAAAAACAATTAACGATGTCCAAGGAAGAAATGACAGAGGCATTTAACAAGAAGGCAAGAGATTCACCTATCAGCTTAGGAGACATTGTTTACGGTATCATTCATACGAGAGACAATAAATTATCCCCAAAATTTGAGGGCCCATACAGAGTAATTAACATAAAATCAAACAAAGTTTTAATTAAGTCACTTTCAAGTGGCGAGGAGAAACAAGTTCATATTGACCATTTAAACGAGTTTCAAGGGAATTATCTCATAATTATTCAGCCTCGGATACAACTGAACAGGCGAACGTACCTCAAGAAACCAAGCAAGAAAACAACAATGATTACAAAAAGAAATTAAGGTCATATACCAAACAATCGAACATAGGTGCAACTGTTCCAATCAAATCTACAGTACATCATTTACGAGAATTAACCCGCGGCGTCCCGTCGACGTTCTTTTACGTCCACACGTTTTGTCACTGCCAATCCCATCGACGTACATAAACGCGAAAAAAATGCAAGTTCCCTAATTTGCACAATTTTCAATTTTCGCGAGTCATTTTTGGTACATATACACGTGACACCTTCCTCAACAAGATGCCAGGCAGAGACAATGCCTTACCCAGCATGACCTCCTCCCCCCCCCTGCATGCCATTGTCTCAGCAATTCACCTGTTATCAGTGACCTGGCCAGTATAGCCATGTCATGCCACGGTACGAAATTCAGGGCCAGAGTGATTCCCCAATCAATGACAATGTGGAGGACAAACTTTACATAGCATTAGAGGAAGAAACAGTTAGAAATGATGATCAGGTAATGTGGCAAAAAGAGGTCAGGTATTAGTGAGTGAAACAATGCTTATAATGCCTATATTACTGCTTGAAAACCAATATACTCTTGTACTACATATAAATTCGTAACAGTAAATAAATAAATACCGTTTATGAGTGGTGTGAAATAGTTATCCTCCCATAGAACTCGTTTTCTTTGGTGCCAGCCTGATAGAAAACCCAGTAAGGTAAGGAGGCTCTTCTACCTGTAATGAGTATTTTAAACCTCAGGTGAGCGATTTCTCTATGAATTTTCGATGTTTCTCACCAAAAGCGAAAGTTTTAGCAAAAACAAAAAGGGTCGAAAAATGGTCGGGATTGGGGGGTACCACTGGTCAAAAAGTGGTTGGGACGGGGCGGGTTAAATATCGATTTAAACTCCTTCTATAAATGAAATAACAATCAACCGTAACACACATCATCACTATCATCAATCACAGCATGACCATATTAGGAAATTATTAGATTTTTTTTTCTTTTTCGGTAGGTTACGATGAAGGGACTTATGCTATGGATTCTCCTCTACGTAGCAAGAGGATATGCGCACTTAGACCCCCAACACATAGTAAGACAAGGATGCCTCATAGCTCCAATGGCCATGACTACAATCGTTAAGGACGTCATGAGTACTGAAATAAGTTTAGATTACTTGTATGAATTACCTACTTATCTAGACAGACTTGCAACGCCGATGCGATCTCTGGACTTCATGATAGGAAATTATGTTTCACAAGCACATAACACCAAGGAAGTGAATGAAATGGTAATGTTAGCGAAATGGAAACTAGAACAGGCAAAGTCAACTATGCTCCTCATGAGCCAAGATCTCCCATCTTATGGAACGGAGGTACTGAGCGACAGGAACAACATCACACGTACTCGCCAAAAGCGCGGTTTGTTCGACCTGGGTGGCGCAGTTCTTGGGAACATCTTTGGATTGGCTACAGAGGATGACCTTAAAGAAATAAACAACAAATTTAATAAGATAGCTCAGGTACTAACATACCAAGATAAATTCATCACAGGAGAGAACTCAGCAATGGAGACAATTGTGAAAAATCTGAAAAAAGCAGAAAACATAGCTCTCGAGAGTGTAGATAAAATAAATGAAATGGAAGGTAAAATAACACTTTTCCAACACTTCTCCATCATCACAGAACATATTGACACGATTCTACTACAATTAGAGAACACTAGAGATCGTTTCAGGGCGCTTATGCAAGGAATTTCGAATGTTGGTGATGGCAAGATCACAATTGACTTACTGCCAGTTCATGAGCTACGTCAGATAGTTAGTCAAGGCATACATAAACATAAATTGAAGCCGTTGTTCCGCAGTAGAGAATTCATGCAATATTATCCATATTTAGAAGCAACACTAACACCAACATCAGTAGTAGTTCATGTACCATTCATAACTGAAGACCTGTTCACAGTATACCAAATACACCCCTTCCCCTATAAAAATAACAACACTTTGGTCATCATCAACATCAACACAGACACCGAACTCATCATGGTCTCCAAGAGACGGGACACTGTCACTTTTGCAAGTGAATCAACGATTGAACAAAAGTGCCACACATCCTTACATGCTGTTCATCTTTGTCCTGCGTAGATTTTCACGTTTCAGCCTACTGATACAGTCTCTTGTGAAATGGCTATCATCAGAAATGACAATATTCATCATCATTGCAACTTCACTTTTGCTCCAGATAAACTTGTACACCATCAACGCATTGGACACTCACAGTTTTTTTTATTTTCCTCATAACACATCAGTTTACATAGTCTGTCCAGATATACCAACATTTCATACATCTGCATCAGGATTATACATAGCACCAGACTACTGTGCGGTATTTACACCAGCCATGTCTACTTTATCCACCATCAATCACTACGCCATTCTCAATCATACACACAAACATTTCCACCCACTGCCTGATATGGACTTAAACATGAGCACAAGTATTAAGTTGACTTCACCTAAGTTTGAAACTATGCAGCTGATCAATGAAACAATGAAGCCCTGGGAAGATTTGAGTTTGAGTATGTTCAACCCATATTATGTGTATAGCCCGGCACCTACTGTCTTTATAATCTTCTGCATTGTATTTGCAGTACTGCTGTTCAGAATGCACAGAATGCATGCAAGAATTGCTAATTTGGAGTCAGTATTTAGTGGGGGGAGAGTTAACATCCAAGTTAACCCCCCTGAATGAAGTGTACATATTTTGTATATACAGTAGTATTAAATATATATATATATATATATATATATATATATATATATATATATATATACAAAGAAGAATGACCCATGTATGGCATACCAGTACCATTATCTTTAAATGAAATATTAATAACTCTTACCATAATCTTAATTTTAAACTTTTTTTTTTTCTTGCATGTATGCATTTCACTACAATAACCCAAGTACAAGTATTACAGTTAAATTATTTACTTTTAATGCATTTATTCAAATATGTATACAACTTGTTTAAAATGTAATATTACTGAATAATCACTATTTACTATAAATATTATATGTATACAATATTATAATCAATATTATGTACTAATAAATTAGCATATGTCAATGATAATTGCTGTCGGAGGACCTTCAGCTGCGCGGCCGAGCATATGTTATGAGTCCATACTATAATTACAAATCATAATAGACAAATAGATAAATAGATAGATAAATAGACAGATAGACAGCTCTATGCGAGCCTGGGAATGGGAAATGATCTTGCAAGTTACACTGAGGAAAAGCTGACGACAGACTAGGAAGTAGCCAGTCAGGAGATGATGCAGTTAGTTGTCAGCAATACACCAGGTGAACAAAGCCTTGTTGACCATACACACACATACACACACACTCACACACAGGCTTCTAGAACTTTCCAACCACAATGAACACACGTGACACGACTCCTGTTTCACCAGAATTTAGGAAAGAGAGCTCAGAAGGAGAGAGGCCATAGAAGTGGCAGGGAGTGGGAAGAAAGGCTTAGCAACTTGGAAGAGAGAGAGAGAGAGAGAGAGAGAGAGAGAGAGAGAGAGATAGGGAGATAGCTAGCAGGACTCTACTTTATACTTCGCTCTGTGTGAGAGACTTGTGGCTCCCCACATACACCTCTTCTCAATAGGGTGGAGTCAAAGGCTTTTCGTCTCATTAACTCTCCTCCTCTTACTGACTCCCTTCAACCTCTGTCTAGTTGCCGCACTGTTGCATCTTTATCTCTTTTCTATCGCTACTTTAATGGTCACTGCTCCTCTGAACTGTCTGCTTGTATTCCTACACCTCTATGACGGGCGCATAGCACCCGTCTGGCAGCAAACTCTCATCTCTTTTCTGTCCAACTCTCTAATGCAAGAGTAAACCGTTACTCCCAGTCTTTCATTTATGCAACAGGTCAGCTCTGGAACTGTCTCCCTCTGTCTGTATTTCCTGCTGCCTATGATCTCCAGTCTTTCAAACGCAGTGTGTCTAGGCATCTCAAAATGATCGGATCTTGAATTTGGCTCTCTATTGTATTTTGTTTTTCTCTTGGAGGGAACTGTTACTGCGGGCTCGTGGCTTTTGTTTCCTTCATCCTCGCATTAAAAAAAAAAAAAAAAGTGGTGCTGTTATCCAGGCCTTGACATAGAAGCGTGTGTAAAACACACACAGGTCACGGAGACCATGCTCTTCACTGATGGTCAAGGTAAACTGTGAACGAAACATCCACACTTTGAATGTGTAGATTATCGTTGACATCCATTGTCCATGATGCATCGTGCTGGCCTTATGAAAACGAGTACCTCATGGAGATGATGAACTGAGAAAGATGGCAGTCAACTCGAGTAGCTCACGGTAATCATCTCGAGGCTGCTTGTGCAGAAGTGTAGTGAAACCAAAGGTTAGGACCTCCACCTTGATATATTCAAGTTGAGCTGCGACCACTTCATCAGATAATGCGTCTTGGAAGTGCTCCTGGTCAATTGAACTCCAAAAAGTTTGAAATCGCTTGAAGAGCAGTACTTCTGGTGCCAGTACAACATGCATGGCTGCCTTGACAGCAGTTCCTGTAAGTAGTTCTAAGATGTGATGCCAGCAGGCGAGGTACAAGAGTTCCCTGTCCAGTAGCTGTTCTACCATAATGCATGCTCCTTTGTGGCAACCCTTGTTTGTGTTTGTCATGTCGAAGCAGATGCCTTGGACACTTTCTGCAACTCCGCACTATTTCAGTGCTCTGACCATGGCTTGTGCTTGCTGCAAACCAGTCCCTGATTCTAATTTTGGAACTTCTAATAGCTGAGAATTACCACTTGACGAGATAATGATTGGAAGTCGGTCCACTTTTTCATTGTTGGTGATGTCTGGAAGAAGCTTTCCATCCCACTGTACGATGATTACTTCGTCCAGAGCGAACTAATTCATTACGCTCATCGCCGTCTCTTTGCACCATTTCTGTCGCTGTCGCCTGATGCTGCTGTGGTTCAGAATTAATGAACTGAGATCGTGACCCAAAGCTTTAGCTGTTTCTCCGAGAATCATCAGAGCAGCATGATCAAACAGTTGATATCGATCCAGAGTGGTAGACAAATTTTGACTCAACACAACTTTCCGACCACGTTTGGGTGATGAAGGAAGACTTACATTTAATTCTTCATTTACAGGAGTCATGCAGTTACTACTGGACTCATCCCCAGATGACAAAGTACTGCTGCTGCTGCACCCCAATTCAGCGATTTCTTCAGCCTGCGCTAATGCAGTTGCGGCCTTTTGCTCCTTGTTTGAGCTCCATATACTCATGGTGGTGCTTATTTGCTTCGTTGATACTAAGCTTCTTGTCCAATCCTGCCATTGCCCCTGGCTGACCTTACATACTCTGACTGATGAGAAACTGCTTGTCCTCTTCTATTGTGATCAGTTTCAGGGCGTCAGCATGTGCAATATCGAAAAGGTCATCCAAAGTATCTTTAAAATGATTGCTCACCCTGGACTTGTGCTGGTGTTGTCCAGCCCTTGTTTTTCTTATGAGATTGCCATTGAAGCAAAATCTTCTCCAATTTTTCCTTGGATTTGCATGTTTGTCGAACTGGAATACGGGCACGCTCCCAAAACTGTTCCACTTATTCAGTTGTAGCTGTCACTGCTGTTTTAATTGTCTTGTTCTGCTTCAGGTGGAGGTGCAAAAGATAACCTAGGGCTTGGCGGTTTGAAGGCAATTTAGATCCTTTGATACCATCTTCCAACTTGTCGAGCAAGTAGACATCCGACCGAGTCCTAGACAGGTTCCTTTGCTTTAGCATCATTGCACCCACTCGTCGAAGCCATATTCGTCCAGAATCAACACAGTTCAACCAGTTATCAATAATTACGTAAGACTGCCTGTAAAAGCAGAAAGCATGCAATTAAAGGGTGCAATTAGATTGTCACTGTATGCCATCAGTACACAACAGTGACATCTCTGTGCACTTAACAAGTAAGTGCAACACTGTTATATACCAAATTGTCATTGAAATCTAGTAAATTATCGTCACCACGAATATCAGCAGCATAACCAAGTCATGAGGTTCATTCATTCATTCATTGCCAGACGCCATGTATCCCAAACGGGGTGACCAAGGGCTTAGAGTTGTTTTACAGGGAGGGGCACTAATTCTAACAACAATTATCTAACTGCCACGCCCAGTTCACATTAGGCGGCTTTGATCTGCCTAGGTGCAATGAATTTAAATCTTTCTACAGTGCAGAACTGAGTAGTTTCAAGACACCGAAATTGTGTGAAAGACATTTCTGTGACAATTATATGGGACAAGCTGAATGTGGCGATACGTAATAACATAAAAGCCCGATGAGCGACCCCTAAATATAAATATTTTTTAAAAATATTTTGCATGACATGTTTTCGTGTTATATGGAAGGATTTAAGGGGGTATCGTCCTAAAAATTCGCAAGATCGAAAATTAGGACCACCCTAATATATATATATATATATATATGTGTGTGTGTGTGTGTGTGTGTGTGTGTGTGAATATTAGTATGTGATATATGGTTGTGTATGTATGTGTTTATGTATATATGTTTAATATACCTAAATTTTATATGCAAAGGTTTCATAATTTATGTTCTTTTAGTTTTTTCATCTTTTAATGTCTTATATTTTATTTAAACAAATTCTTATTTTTAGATATTTAGTCTCTAGCTAGTCTTTTGTTTTATAAGAGCTTTTCATTTTTTTCATATCTCTTTCTATGGGCAAAATTTGTCTTGGAGTTTCCTATTAAATGATTGTGTTCAAACAGCTACAGCCACTGCTACTGCTTCTACCCACCAATCAGCTACGGAGGTTTAGGCCAGGGCTAAAATATTGTTACAACTACTGCGGCGTATATGATAAATGCCTGTGTATACAAATTATCATGTATTATATGCATATTGTATACTGATAAAAAGCTATGTAGTGTACTGTACTACAAAATAAAGGAATTGAACTAAATTGAATTGAACTACTACTACTGCTAATCTTTTTTTTTTTTTTTTACCTCCATCCATCTGTGACTTATATCGTGAAGATCAAAACCAACCTTCACTAGACAGTTCCTCAAGCCGATACATAATTAGCGCGGCTCTAAATATGACCTTGACCTTGATGTACTTTCACCAATTTCAAACACATAGGAGATTTTCATCCCTACTGCACACCTATAAAATTTTGTGATCATATATTGAGCGGTTGCAAAGTTGTGTTAACAGACACATGGACCAGGTAAATCCATTATGGGAGGATATATTCCCATCACACCACATTAGGATTATCATTCAGCCCCACGCAACTTGGCAAGTGACAAAGCAGTTTTAATCTATCCCAGAGAAAACACGAACGTCTTTATATGTTGGAGAGACACATTACATGCGTGTGTACAAAAAATTTTTACGCTCCTGACCGGGAATTGAACCATAGACCTCTAGACAGAAGTCAGGAGCGTAGAACACATTCCTACACACGCATGTAATGTGTCTCTCCAACATACTGTATATATATGTATAATAAAATAAATAAGTTTGGTTTTACGCCAGGTATCCCCAAAGGGCGAAGGCTTTGCCCCTGGGTAGAGGACTTTGGACTGGAGCGTGTAGCATTTTATGACCGGATGCCCTTCCTGATGTCTACCAATGACCCTTGGGTAGATTCGATCCTCCGACCCTTCGGTCAGAACGGAGCGCTCTAACCCACTGAGCCACGGCTATATATATATATATATATATATATATATATATATATATATATATATCAGCCGTGGCTCAGTGGGTTAGAGCGCCATATATATATATATATATAGATAAGTGTGTGTGTCAGTGTGTGTGTGTGTCTCCAACATGTGTGTGTGTGTGTATATATATATATATATATATATATATATATATATATATATATATATATATATATATAATCCTTATCATCAGCCGTTTAGGTCCACTGCAGGACCGGCCTATCCCTACCGAAGCAGGGACGATACAACCAATGTATCTCTACCCAGTGGCCTAGGCTATCTGGTATAGACTGTATGTAGGGTGAGAAGTGCTTGTGACTGTAGTGGATGTGTGTGTATTCTGTGAACCAAAATCTGCCCACCTTAAGCCGACTGGGTGCAAGCATACTAGTATGCAACACTGGTTCAACCACAGAACCCCTTATGTCTGCCAAAGTAGTAAGTGGCTCGGTGAACACTCCCCAAAGTTTTTACAACTCTGGCGGGAGGCAAACCCGCGTCCACCAGTGTGCGAAATGCACACTCTACCACTGTACCACAGAGGCTCTCTCTCTCTCTCTCTCTCTCTCTCTCTCTAGACAGAGAGATAGATATATAGATTGATAGATAGGTAGATAGACAGATAGATAGTGATGTAGTTAGAGAGAGAGAGAGAGAGAGAGAGAGAGAGAGATACAGTCAGCACAATCAACTGCGTAATGGCCACAATCTGATGAACCAAACATGAGCTCGGCTGCAAATGATATTGGGGTCTCCTATTGGATCTCTCCCTATTAAACGTCCAACTGAACTGCCTCCTGTGCTTACGGGCAGTGTGCCTCTGAAAGTGTGTAAGCACTGTCTCGGCAGATCAGAAATTGGGATATTAAACAAATTTTAATCCATGAAGATCTACATGTATAATGAAAGAAGCCTCACAGAAGATTACGAACATTAAATTTAATGTCTAAATTAGAAAACATGAGTTGGAATATTGTAGGTTTGAGTGAGATCCACAGAAAAGAAGAAAAACTAATTCAGCTCAAAGACAGCAATCACATATATTACTACTGAGGAAGGCAAAATGAAAGAGTTAGTGGTGTATAATTTCTAATTAACAAAAATCTGGCAAAGAACATTTTCAAATTTAGCAGTGTATCTGACAGAGCAGCACAGATACACTGCTAAAAAATATACCCTGAAGTATTACAAGTATATGCACTGACTTTTCAAAGCTCAGATGAAGAAATAAAAACATTCTTTGACGACATCTTCCTGATTATGAAAGAAGAAAAGACATTATATACCATGCGTATGGAAGACTTCAGTAGAAAAGTTGGCAAGTCGAAAAATGGAGGAGCCTGTATCGGAAAATAGAGTGGGAAAAGGAATGAGCGAAGTGGAATTGTGTTTAAATGGTGCTAAAATGTAAAACATGAGAATAATGAACACATTCTTTCAAAAAAGAACAGGGAGAAAATGGACCCACAGAGGTGAAATAGAAATAACAGTATGAAATCGACTTCATTACAGCAGATAAGAATAACATGACCGTAAGTGTCACAGTTATCAACAAAGTAAATATGGGAAGTGACCATAAAACGGTGGGTTGCACAGCAAGATTCAGTTTCAGAAATGAAAGATGATTAAAAAGATATACCCAATGAAAATAGGCGAAAACAATGCAGCCTTTCAGTTAGAAATAACAAACAGATTTCAGGCTTTAAGTTATGCTGAGTGTGACACTAATGAGTTGAATAACTGACTAACAAAAATGCTAAGAGAATCAGTGGAGGTAGTAGGGAAGATAATACAACCAGAGCCAACAAGCATTCCGAAAAGACCCTCGACCTGATGACAAGAAGAAAGGAGATGAAAGTAAAAAGAAAGAAAAATGAAATGGAAAGAGCAGAATTAAATACCCTTTTCAACAAAATATGAAAAAAAGTAAAAAGAAATAGGAACATGGATGAAATCAAAGAAACCATCTAACAAGGCGGTACGCGACGGTGGCCAGCTCTTTGGGGGCCTTTGCCAGGCAACAAGTAATTGTCTACCAACCAGATTCTTGTGGACACATCGAGGTCTTAGGGTGATCACTATGTTCAGGTTTATTCAAAACCGGTTAACTCTCATTGGTAGAAGTGCCTGCCACAAATAAACAAGACTGCTAGGGATGCTGAGGCCAATCTTTGCAGGGTTGTCACTCGAAAACTAGAGGTGAAAAGGGAAAAAAATGGAAAGCACACTCCCGATAGGGAATAACCTCAAGAGTACGCCCATAAAAGTCAGAGTTTTCTACGTCCAGTAGTAATACTTCTACAGTTCAAAACGTGAAAGGTAGACAAACGTGGTTTTTCGGCCGTTGCAAGGCAACGAGTCGTTGCCAAGCAAGCAAAACCTAGCGGAGACAATTAGGTCATAGGCTTGTCGTTGTGTCCATGTTTGGTCGGGATCAGTTGATTCTGAAGGGTAGAAGTGTCTGCCACAATTAAACAAGAAAGAAAGAATACATGAATACAAGACAGAAGGAATGAAAGCAAACACAACTAACAACAACGGCAGCATGGAGCTGGCCAAAAAAGAAAACATCTGAAACAGGTCCGAAGTAAAATGGCTCTAGGAAAGCAACAAATTCTGAAAGACAAAAACGTTGAAGTCATTAAATGCAAAGATCGGATGGTGAAGAGTTGAATAATTTTACAAAGAACTGTATGCATCACGGACAATTGTACCAGTAGCTAACTTTTCAGTTGACACAAATGAAATACCTGAGGAAACACCAGACTAAGAAAACATTTCTCTTAAAAGTATGAAAAGAAGGAAAGCCCGAGGAGAGGGTGGAATAGTTGCAGGTTTGTTGTCGGATGCCGGAATAGAAGTATAAAACAAGCTCGCCCACGTACTGTATTGCTCAGTGTATAAAAAGGAAGAAAATTTACAAAACCTGGTGTAATGCACATGTTATTTTGCTTTACCAAAAATGTGCTCAAAAGATATTAGTAATTATCGACCCATTAGCTTAATACCTGTTATTTACAAACTGTTCACTAAGGTCCTTACGAACAGAATAACAACAAATTTAGAAGAAAATCAACCTCATGAGCAGGCGGGAGTCCGAAGTGGGTATTCCACTACTGATCACTTACACAATTAATTAACTAACTTCAAAAACTACAGAATCTAATAAACCACTGTGCTTAGGTTTTGTTGACTACGGAAATGCTTTCGACCCAGTGGAACAGATGGCAGTGATAAATTCACTGTGGGAACAAGTGTAAAAGAACATTGTAAAACTGCTCGAAAACAAATATACAGAGGGAAAAGCTAGAGTTAAATTACAAAAAGACTCGGACAATATTAAGATTGTGAAAGGCGAGCATTAGAGTGATTTACGATTTCACCAAAATTATACAAGTGCTTTCACAGAGCTAGACTGGGAAAACAAAGAAATAAACCTAGATGGGGAAATCTAAAGCATTTAAGATTTGCAGATGATATTGTCCTAATCCCAGAGACCGCAAAGACATTGCAAGAAATGTTAAATGGCCAAACAAAAAAGTCTCGAAGTAGGGCTGAAGATGAAAGGGAGTAAAAGTAATGTTTGATCGAAATCCATGAAAGAGTGTCATCAGAATAAGTGAGGACATTCCTGCAGAAGCTGAAGAGTACAATTACTTGGGGCAAGTACAAAATCTAAGGAAAGCCCATGGTAGCGAAATAAAAAGACGTTTTACAATTGGTTGAAAAGCTTTCGGTAAACATAGAGACCTCATGAAAAGTAGCTTGCCAATATGTATTAAATGTAAAGCATATAATGAATGTATAATCCCAGCTATGACAAACGGTTGTGAGAAATGAAAATTTACATAATCGATGGAGACTCAACTAATCAAATCTCTAAGAACAATGGAACGGACAGTTTTGTGAATATCTTTAAGAGATAGGAAATTATCAACTTGGGTGAAAGAGTAGACTAAAGGCAAATACATTATAGAAGATATATAATAACGGAAATAGAGGTGTGCAGGTCATGTAGCAAGGATAATAGATAAGCGATGAAGGAAGAGGTTGGCTGACTGGGCTCCAAGATATTTTATGCATAGCAGAATAAGGCCAGACAGGAGGTAGAGAGATGAGATAGAGAATTTGCCGGCATAATGTGGCAGCGATTGGCTTAGCCAAGGAAATTGTGGAAAAGGTAATGGAAGGCCTATGTGGACTTGCAGTGGCTGCTATTCCTGCTGCTGCTGCTGCTACTGCTGCTGCTGATGATGATGATGACGATGATGACGACTTACTGTATAATTGCGACGACCCCTGCCACCCCGACCACTTTCGCCACCACCCTTTGGAAGTGGGGGGAGGGAGGGATATCCTCTTAGTGCTTCTTCTTCTGCACTGAAAATTATAAATTTCCACACTCAACATTCGTAGCTGTCCATTACTTGGAAACAGAACTGTGCATGCGTATACCTACAAAAATGGCACTTTTGATTTTTGTACTTTTAGTAAAGACGGCTGTGTGTTTGATGGCAAGTTTGCTTTTTTTGCAAAGTGCTTAGTCTCTGCACTGCCTCCATTGATGACGAGTCTTATGGTGGGTTTCTTATAGGCTGTAAATACGTAGCTTCTCTGATTATTCCTTGGACGCCAGGCTAAAATCTGCTCGCACCTCACCTCAGTATGAAAAAAAAAAAAAAAAACTTCTAACCTTAATATCTCAGAAACTACAGCACGTTAGGGAAACGAATTAATCCGCCCCGTCCCGGAGACGTGAATTCACGTCCTCACATGATGTGCATTCATATCCCGGAGACGTAAATTAATGCGGCAACATTGCAAGGTCCTTAATTTGCACAATTTTCAATTTAATTTGCACAATTTTCACTTTTCGCGAGTGAATTTTGGCACGTATACACGGGACACCTCTACAAGATGCCTGGCAGGGACAATGCCTTACCCAGCATGACCTCCTCCCCCCCCCTGCATGCCCTTTTCTCAGCAATTCACCTGTTATCAATGACCTGGCCAGTAAAGCCATGTCATGCCACGGTGCGAAATTCAGGGCCAGAGTGATTCCCCAATCGATGACAATGTGGAGGACAAACATTAGAGGAAGAAACAGTCAAAAATGATGATCAGGTAAAGTGGCAAAAAAAAAGGTTAGGAATGGTGATGAGTTAGTGAGTGAAACAATGCTTATAATGCCTATATTACCATTTGAAAACCAATATACTCTCGTACTACATATAAATTCATACCAAATAAATAAATAAATACCGCTTATGAGTGGTGTGGAATAGTTATCCTCCCATAGAACTCATTTTCTTTGCAGCCAGCCTGATAGAAAACCCTGTGAGGTAAGGAGGTACTCCTACCTGGATCGACTATTTTAAACCTCAGGTGAACGATTTCTCTATGAATTTTCGATGTTTCACTCCAAAAGCGGATGTTTGAGCCAAAAAAAAAAAAAAAGTCCAAAAATGTCGGGACTGGGGCGTACCACTGCCCAGAAAACGTCGGGATGGGGGGGGTTAATGACCACATTACTCGCCAACTGTTCCTCTTCCGAATGAAAGTATCTCCAGGTCTGTAGGTTGTTGCACTGGTAAGTAGTGACGTGAAAAAGAGGACTCATTTTCGCCGCGAGAACAGGATGAATTCATGTGTCTGCCCGTGGCCCCAACTATGGCTCTGTTCTCAGTGTAATAGCTTCTCCATTACTAGATAAACTAGACACAGTGGTGTCCAAGACTCACCCTTTTGACATTATCACTAGTCCTTTCCTAATATTCCAGGAAAGAGGCATGGCAGGGGTGGATGAGGCAAAAGTCCAGGTGAGGCGGGAATGAAATCGGACGAGAAAGGTATAAAAAGATCGTCCTACACCTAGCAAAGTCACAGAGACGACTGAGTTATGGTTGGGCAGGCTGGTGGGAGTCTTCCCCTAGCTTTTGGTTATGATAATAAAGTGGCGGCCTCTTCAAAATGTACCAGAAAAACAATTGCAGTTCCTACAGACACCCAGCACCGCCGTGCCACCGATTTTTTCACAGTTCCGACCAACACCTGGCAGTTAGGAGTTAAGTGAATTAAGAAACTGAAAAGAAGATTGACATTTGCTGAAGTTTGCAACCCGCCACATATCGCATGTGCATGGCTCAGATGACTTCATTTTTTGCATACAAACACAAAATCACTTGGCCAGTATAACTATCAACTCAAAATTTGCTAATCTTCTTAGCTATAAGTTGGACTTGGTGGCTTAGCTGTTCCCTGCCCATCTCTACTAATAGCAACACCATGCTGTTAATACCTCTTCATTACTTTCCTGCATTGCTGCAGAATGATACTGCACCACTGTAACACTGTGCACCCTCGATGGAGCGCCTCTGGTGTCCACATGCTAGCCAGGCCTACTCATATTTCCCTGCACCTTGCCCTGTGAAGCACCTTGTTTCCACCCTAGTAAGGCACTGTCCTTGACAAAGACGTGCGGGTTCCCTGCACAGTGTGTGTATAATACTCTACCATAGGACGGCCCCATAGAAGTGGTTATTGCCTGCAGTTGACAGGTCTTTTCAGTGAGACAAACCGGAGTTAAACAAGAACAACAGCTACTACACTCTTTCTGTGTGGGAGAAGGACGCCTTTAAGTAGCGATACCGATATTGGTTGGTAGGTCTGCTCTCCAGTTAAAGATGTGTCTCCTAACTCCAAGTGAAAGTAGGAGTGTGTGCTACTGGAAAAGTGTAACTTCAACCAGTGTCCACCAGGTTCGCGTTTCAGATGAACCTGGAGCTACAGCTACTGCTACACTCATATACACCACTGTTCTAATAACTACAGTCTTACATTGAGCGTGGCCCCCTGAAGGTCAGATATTTTGTCTGGGAAGATGTTTGGCATACGTGTGAAGTATGATCGTCGCCAGGTAGACAAGAACGCCACCCTCTGCTTCGAGTATAGTTTGTTCATGTACACGTGCCACTCACCACCTGACCCAGCCTGCAGGAATAGTTACATCTCATTAATATAGAACATACTAAAAGTGCAAAGGAGATTTCATTGTAACTCTTCCTTAGTGTTTTATTTATTTATTTAATCATTAAGAACTTCACATTCTATGGAGTTATTATTGATATTGTTGATATTATTTTATGTGATTGTGGGGGGGAGGGAGATCTAGAAGGCTGGCATTCCAAGACCATTCGAGACAGAGACTTGAAACTTTAAAGAATGATGTATGTTGGTTGCAGGCTTCTTATGGCACAGAAAAAAAAAATCCTAGCACTAGCACAGCAGTAGTGCCCTCAATGTTATTTCTTCAATTTTGCTCTCCTGCACTGCAGAAACTACTGATTCAATTGCTTTGCACATGGTCCTGTATGTAGTCATCAACAAAATCTAATGCACTTGGGTACTGATTCTGACTCCAACAAATACTTTTTGAGATATTGAGGAAAATCAAAATGGTCGTCTCATGTCTTGAAGTGCTAAAATCATAAGTATTCGGCCGATTTTGACCAAATTTGGTGGATAAGTAGTGAATCATGAGTGAACTTGATTTGCCTAGTATAAACGACCGTGACCTGATCTCAAGGTCACAGATCAGAATTTGAAAAATATTTGGGTCATACTTAAAGTCTCTCAATATTAGGTCTACAATGATAACAAAAATATTTTCATTTGGAATGTGGAGTTCTTTGAGTATTGCTTCAGCAATTTCATAATTCTAGCTTATTACCATAACTACTTCTACTATTACTACTACTAGTACTACTACAAAAAATCACCTCCATCTACTACTACTACAACTACTACTACTGTTATTATTATGATGATGATGATGATGATGATGATGATGATTATTAAGAACTTCACATTCTAGTCAGTTCTTATTAATATTGTGTATTTTTTTGGTGGTGGTGGGGGGAGGAGGGAGATCTAGAAGGCTGGCATTCCAAGACCATTCCAGATAGAGACCTGAAATTCTCATTGGTGCTGTATCTTACTTCCAGGCTTCTTTTGGTACATATCCTTTCCTAGCACTAGCGCTCTCTATGTATTGTTTTTATTTTTGCTCTTCTCAACAGCAAAAACTACTGAATTGATTGCTTTGCCTATATTCCCGTATGAAATCGTCAACATACACTAGTACACCTGGGTATTGATACTGATATTCAACACATACTTTTTTGAGATACTGAGGAAAATCAAAATGGCCACCTCTTGCCTGAAATTGCAAAATCGGAAATTTTTCGGCCGATTTTGACCAAACTCAGTGGAAATTTAAGGGATCATGAGTGAATATGATCTGAATAGTATGAATGACCTTGACCTTGATCTCAAGGTCACGGGTCAAAGCTGTAAAAATTTCTGAGTCATACCAAAAGTCCCTTAGTATTAGGTCTGCAGTGATAAAATTATTTTCATCTGGAATATAGAGTTCTTTAAAAATTGCTTCTGCAGTTTTAGAATTTTAGTTATCATCATCATTATTATTATTATTATTATTATTATTATTATTATTATCATTATGTGGTTGGTGGGGGAGCCCAATGTGGACGGTGGGGGTGCCCATGTGTCACGAATTCCCGCGAGCGTATTTATAAATTCGTGATATAGTACCTAAGTGGGAAAACCACGAACTCTACTTGAATTCCCACTGGGCATCACTCAGTTAAACCGTCCTCGTATTTACTCCGATCGGATGGTTTTCAGGACATTTCTCACTGTTTCACAAGTAATCATTCTTATGCACAACATTAGGGCCTTCACTGAGTGATTTATTGTGAGCATATATTGCTCACTGTCTTTCTGCTGACCATTGAAGTTTGAACATGGCCATCCCTTGCCCTCTTTCATAGTCTGAAGTTAGTCAGCTTTGAGTCGTCGCGAGAGTAGGATCGTTTGTGCCCAGCGTAAGGCAGCACTGCCGTTGTACAGCGAGTTCCTGAAATCTGCACCTAGACGGTGAATTGGCGAAGAAGGTTTAGCAAATTGGAACATCTGATGTCCTGCACAGGTGCCCAGTTCATTTCGCTCAGCTCCCCTCCACTGACCAGTATTTAATTTCGTTTTTTTCTAGGTTTAAGTGTTAGCTTTTGAATGAGTGAGTGAGTGTATACTCCTTGTTATTTTAAATTCATTTTTGAGACTCATGTAACGTAAATTTATTTCATTGTAATTAATAAATTTACAGTTCATTTTCTTTGAGGTTAATGTGGTTAAACTCGTGTTTTATTTCTCCACATTAAGCTTATTTTTATTGCCACTCCTAGTTTGCACAAACGTTTTACATTATTCATAACTGGTACTTAGGCCAGTTCTTTTGTATCAAGCTTAAATCTGTTGTGCCAGCCAGGAGTTAATGCACCTGCAAGAACCTGTTTATTATTATTAGCATTAGTTATTGATTGTCAGGGGTGGAGTCACTTTCTCGAGAGGCTAGCACTACTAACAAACAGCACGCGTGAGTAATTAGTTTCTGCTGTGTACTGTTGAGAAAGTTTATAAATTCTCTTCCTTAGAGAATCGGCGAAGTAAGCCGGCATAAAGTAAAACATACTGCTTGATTTTCACAAGTCAATTCCTTGTCTTTATTTTCAAGCAGCATCTAAGCATTCCTAATTCCTAATTGCACATCCCTCCGTGACACCATCATCCACCCATTCAGTGATGTAGTATCCTGTTTTGGGTAACTCTACAGTACACTGAGTGACAAACCAAATGATTTCCTGTAAACCAGGAAATCATTTAATACACTGTATGGTAACTTTATAACCAATAAACACGTGTTCCCTGTGTGTCAGCAAGAGGGTTGGCGGAAGGTTAATGCTCCTCCATGGAAAACAGCTAACTACAAATACAGACAAGATGGCTTGGATGAGGACAGACTAACAGGTGACGACCAAGCACCAGACAAAGGACAGGGTACGGATTGCAGCATGGAATGGAAGGGGTGCAAATGATGAGATGAAAGAGAGAGATTGTCCAGGTGTTTGAGGGTGCAAAAGTGGACGTATGTGGACTAACTGAGACTATATGATAAGATAAGAGTGAGAGTGTGGATGTGATATATGCGCAGGAGCAGATGAGAATGAGAGGACAAAAGAGAGTTTATGTATTGTTGTGTGCAAGAGATGGAAGGAGAATGTAAGGAGAATCAGTTGGCTCAAAAAATTGAAGGTGGGAATACAAACGTGAGCGATTTTGTGTTTGTATGCGCCAATGCAAGATCGTGCAAGCAGAGTGAAAGAAGGTGTCTGGATAAATGTGGAAGTGTCCATGGAAAAGAAGTTTGAGAGGAATGAGAGAGTTTCTGATTGAATATATAAATGAAAAAGTTGGGAATGTGAAGGTGATAGGAGTAGTTGGTGAGTGGGGTGTTCCTGCAGAAGTGGATGAGAATTGCAGCGCCCTAGTGGACATTTGAGCAGGGATTGGGCTGATGACAGCCGACACCCACTTTAGGCACAAAATGATCTCCAGATATATGTGGCGAGTGATAAGGGTAGGTGGTGAAATGTATGAACGGAAGGCAATGAATGATTTTGTGTTGATGGTAGAATGAGAAGGTATGTAATGGATGAAAGACCATACAGAGGTGGCAAGAATTGACATTATGGCCACCAGCTGGTGGTGGTGAAAGTAAATGTTCAAGTGCAATGGAAGGATAGATGAAGGGAAGGACAGGAGAAAGTAGTCCCTACAAGGGGGGTAGAAAGGTTGCAAGAGGATGAAAAAAGGCAGAAAATAAGGGAGAAGTGGAGGAGCGATTGGGTAAATATGTTATGCAGCAGATTGGGGAGATGGACGAAGTGTGTAAGAGATGGACGATGTGTGTAAGATATTCACAGAAGAAATCTTTTCAACGTGTGAGGGTGAGTGAGGGGTGAAGAAAAGACGAGAGGGGATGCAAGGATCATCATGGTGGAATGAGGAGGTAAGGCAACCTATGGTGCAAGAGAAGAAAGCATATAGTGAGTGGATGGGAAACAGGCATGCAGGAAGCTGAAAGACGGAAAAGAGAGATATCTACAGAGAAGAAAGGGGTGAAGAGATTAGTAAGAGAGAATAAGAAGTGGGTGGATGAGGAATTTGGATGGAATTTGAGTTAAAAATGAAGGTAATGTAAGAAAATGTCCAACAAGTAGGTAACGAGAGTTAGTCAGAGTGATAATGAAGTTAGCAGGGAAGTGAAAGTAAAAAATGATAGACTGACAGTGGAGAAGGGAGAAAAGGTGAGCAGGTGGAGAGAACACTTCAAGGAACTGTTAAACATAGAAAATGAAAGCAATCCAAATATAAATGGTTGGGAGTAGGAGTGGGGTGAGAAGGGAGGAAGAGATCAGTTAGGTGGAAGCAGGGGAACCAATGAAGAGAGTCAAAATTAGGAAAATCCCAGGAATTGATGGAGAGTGTGGTGAAATGACGAAGCATGGAGGAGATAGTAGTAGGATGGATATGGAAGTGGGCATGTTGGCCTGGTAGGAAGCTAGAGTCCCATGGGATTCGAAGTCGGATAAAAATGTTCCCCTGTGCAATGGAAAATGGAAAAAAGAAGTGTGTGGTAATGAACACAGCATTTTCTTCTTAGTGGAATAGGCAAAGCATATGCCTGGACATTTAGTGACAGAGGTATGGAAATGAAAGAGGAATTAGTTGGAGAAGAACAGGGAGGTTTTGGGAAGGGAAGAGGATGTGTAGGTCAGATATTCGTTATTAGGTCTTTAGTGGAAAAGCTTCTAGATGGGAGAAAGAATTTGTATGTGGACTTCGTTAATTTGGAGAAAGCATATGACTGACAAGGAATGTGGAAAATATAAAGTATATCTGGAGTAAATAGGAAGTTGTTGAATGCCGTGAAGAGTGTGAATGTGGGTGCTAATGCTGCAGTAAGAGTGGATAGTGAACTGAGTGAATTATTCTATCTGAATGTTTGATTGAAACAGAAATGTCATATCTCCGTGGTTGTTCAGTCTTTATATAGATGGAGCTATAAAAGAGATACAAGGTATAGCAGTGGATGTTGGAGCGGCCCTAATGAGAAAGGGCAGCAGTTGGAAACTTTCCGTTTTGTTATTTACGGATGATAGTGTATTGATAAGTGAAGACAAAGAGGAACAGTGCAAAGCTTGGTGAATGAGTCTGGAAGAGTATTAAGACACGGGATCTACATGTGAATGTAGGGAAGAGTATAATTATGGTCTTGGAAAGAAATGAAGTCACTGAATGTGCCGTGAGGTTTGATGATATGGAAATTGAAAATGTGAGTGCATTTAAGTACTTAGGTAGTGTGGTGAGAAAGGATACAAGTTTGGAGGACGAAGTGCTTGAAAGGGTAGAAGAAGGAAGAAATGTTGTTGGTTGTATGCGAGCAGTGACAAGGGATAGAAATGAGCATGAATGTAAAAAAGCCTTTGCAGAATAGTACTGTGATACCAACTCTAACATATGGAAGTGAATCTTGGAAGGACATAAATCAAGAGTGAGAGCAGTGGAAATGAGTTATTTGAGAGGAGCATGTGAAGTTACATGGAAAGACAGACTGACGAATGATTTAGTGAAGAAGCGTTGCCGTGTGGATGTGCATGTGATAGAAGGCATTTAGGACAAATACACTGAGGTGGTTTGGCCATGTGGAGAGGATGGAGAGCGTGAGACTAACTAGGAGAGTGTATATGAGTGAGGTGGAGTTTTGGAGAGGGAGGGGAAGGCCGAGGATGAGTGGAGCGGTATATGAGAGAGGAGGGTGTGAGCTGGGAGGAAAGCAATGAAGTGGCGGGGGACAAGGCAACATGGAGGCAATTTGTTTGTAGCCGCCTCTTACGGGATTAATCCTTGAATACATATGTGCAAAAATTGTCACACTAATGCATGTGTTGGGTGTGAGAAACCCATTTTTCGGAAAATAAAACACCAAACATAAAAACAAAATATAACTAAAAATTTATGTACAAAAGTAAGCCTTGTTCGTTGCGTTTCCACATAAAATAATTGACTTTAAAAGAAAACTTAAGGGTGAAGGGGTAACTTAGAAAAAAAAAATAGGGAAAATGTGTAATGCAAGTTTTAGAAAATCTGAGGTAGGCTTATCACTGCAGCTACAGACTTCTTCACTTGCAGACACACTCGGCGCCAAAACTTTTAATGACTCACACTGGGCTGTTGTGGAGGTCGACAAATAAAAAGGACTTTTTTTTATAGTCAGAAAATGACGTACGAAAAATAACGATTGTTCATGCAATCATTAACCACTGAAATTGAACAATACATGGTATTTGGACCTCCCTGGGGCTAATCCCATTGATTTAGAACCTGCACACTCCTCGTATTTTTTTTTTTTTTTTTGGGGGGGGCGGTAACTAAAGTAAAACATACGTTCACCCGTACATGGACATTACATGAGGTGTGTACAATGTTATTATACTACTGATACCTCCTGATTGCTAAAAACATTGATTTTTAACCCAAAATTGGTGTTATTTGTCACTTCTGCTTTATTTTGGGTGCGAGGGAATTACTAAGAATTCTATGACACGTGACTTGACTGGGGAGGACGAGCGCCTTTGTTTAGGCATGTGGGGACGCTCATCACTGTGAGTAGAATTTTCCTCACTTGATAAGGGTGCGTAGTTTTTATCAATGTCACTATCATCGATCCTTACATGTTCAACACGTCACTTTTTCAATCTCATTAGCCTCCTGTTCGTGATCACTTTCACCGCCACCAACTAGTTCTTCATCACTTACAAAATGGTGGGCCATTATTATTTGTGCACTAAATTGTCCCTATTATTGCAAATATTCACTTTCTACAAGGAAAAACACCTTACAAAATAAACTATTAATACTTATGATCCGTGTGATAAACCCGCTGTCAACGATGTACGGCAGTGCATACATCGGGTGTGAGATGCTTAGACCTGTCACTTTGAAAATTTACTATGGAGAAAGCAGACCGACAGTACCTTTCCCTGTTAGAGCAACTCGTGGAATGAGGGTATATGGGGCATGCAGCAGCCTGGGACAGTGACCTACACATAGATCATGTAAACACAAGATTGCGTCGGGGTTGACACACACACATATGCACTCTGGGGTTAAGGCGTCTGGCAATTGATAGGTATTTTATTATTATTATTATTATTATTATTATTATCATTATTATTATTATTATTATTATTATTATTTTTATTATTATTATTATTATTATTATTATAGATGCGGTTTCTTAATATTAGTTTGGAACTGATTCCAGGCAAGGCTTTTAAAAGCCTGTTCCCTGTGATCCAGCAGTCTTCGTATGCACCGCACATCTTATCCAGTCACATAATAACACTGTCTTGTGTGTAAACTACATCGCTTTGATATTAACATGGTTTGCATCACTTAAATACAAAAAAGTCAGAGGTGAAATGTGCAAAATAAATCGCTAAATAACAGGAGTTACGTAACTCGATGCTACTTAAAGTACCAGACACCCATCACAGTTACCTCCTTCATAAATCCTTTTTGCTGGATTTAGACTATTTTTTAAATACTTTGGAAGGGGCTCTTGTAATGTTTTTCATCTTTATTTTTTCTACTTAGAGAAGTCGTTCCTTAACTGAATAAGATCATCAAAGCTCGTATTCCTAGCTGCTGAGGAAGGACCCTATCATTTTTTTCGTAAGCGACATATTTTGTTTGCTACACCTTACTGTTGTCTTCTGTGTTACATACATCCTTTCAATTTCTCCATACTGTGCATGAACGATATACAAAAGGATATAAATGACGTACAGAAGAATATTAACCACCAATATTCAAAATAAATTGCTAAGGGAGAGTTCTTAGGGAGCTTCATTGGCGGACGAGAATGTGGACCGAAGAGATAGAAGAAACTAGGTCACTGAGTGTAATGGTCTGAAAGATGCATTGCATAACTTGACGTCTGATCACACTGCTACCAGGTTATAGCTTTTAAAGTTTTATCTTTTCTTTTTTTCATCTTTATCATAAAGACTGTTGATCAAGTGCTTATTTAAATCCTCCACTTCGAAAAAAATCTACTGAGTTGTGAAAAGTAGCCTGCTACAACACTTGCTACTACTACTACTACTACTACTACTACTACAACTACTACTACTACTAGAACTGCTACTACTACTACTACTACTATTGTAAAATAAAAATAATTGCACAGGAAGGATTAACCCTGAAGTACAGGGATCCCTCAATTATCCGGATGTTCATTATCTGGATGTGTTCAGTATCCAGACACTGGACCTAGGCTCCATCAAGCCATTATCCAGATATACTTGCTATTATCTGGATGTAAAATTGCCCGAGAACTTTGGCCTGCCAGCCGATATGTCCAAACATTCGGTATCGTGGCCGCTGGGCTTCAGCCCTGTACTGAATGGTCAAAGTTGCATGCTTGTCCAATCACTCCCAGTGAACCTCCAACACCTAAGCAATACGACTGTAACCTGCAAGCGGTGTCGAAATATCTGTACACATACCAACCCAATATCCAGTATCATGCGGTCACCTGGCTAACTTTCACAACTGCCACTGGGATTGTAACACAGACCACAAGCCACTATGGTGACAGTGCCCATCCGCCTCTCTACCAAAGGTTGAAAGTCGCGTGGCCACCGGGAGACAAACACACACACACACGCACACACACACACACACACCAAATTAAGTGAAGCAAATATGGAAGGAGCTGGGAAAAGGGAAAGGAAAAGAAAACAGGATGACTTCTACCAGTAATTAGTTGAAATGGAAACATTCAGCAAATTAGCAGAAAGAGTAATCAGATTGGAAAGGACATTTCTGCGAAATGGATGAAATTATGAAGCAATTGCGTATGCAGAAGGACGAAAATGAAGAATTAGTTAAGGAATTAAACAATGAAGACACAACAATAGATGAGCTGTGAGTTGAGGTGGGTTCACTTAAATGGAAGATTGATGAAATGGCAAGTACAGTTGTTAACTATGAGAGAAGTATGGAGGAGTTCAGAAATGATACAGAGATACTTAGGCAAGCAAGTAATCTGATAGATCAAAATAGTGACACTGATGAGAAGATAACCCAGATGAATAAATTGATGCAAAAGTTATAAAGATGATGTGGTAACTATGTATGCTGATATTGTGAAAGTATGGAAAGAGTTAGTAATAAAAGTTGAAGAAAAAAAAAGCATTGGAAAAGGAGTGAAAAAAATAATCCAAAACAACCCAAAATTGGTCAAAGATTCAGCAGATATGAATAGATCTATAGTAATCATTGGTATAGAGGAGGAAGAAATAAAAAACACATTTTCGAGAGACAAAAAGGAGATGTCAAATATAATGAGCATATTGAAGGAAGTATCAGAGGAAATCTGTAATAATGACATAGAGGAGCATAAAAGACTAGGGAAATAGATAAATAAGTCAAGACCACTGAAAGTAACCTTCCAGAGTGTGAACACTGTGGAGGCAGTATTAAAAAAATACAAACTCATGGAAAAAGAGAAATTTAAAAAAGTATGGCTAAAAAGATGCCTAACTCAAGAGGAATTATGAATACTAAACGAGAAAAGGGAGGAGGCAAAAACAAAGAACAAGGAAAGATCAGAAGAGGAGTACTATTTTTTTACAAAGTAATTGGATAGCAGGTACGAAAGTGGTACATAACCAGCAGGGAACAAAAAGAAGGAAGGTGGGAGACTCAAGTTATGGCAAGTATGTAAACAAGATGGTTAGGCTGATGTACTCAAATGTAGATGGAATGGTGTCTAAATTATTAGAGATAAAAGACTGCATCAAAGAAAAGGAGCCACACTAGAGATAAAAAAAAACTACATTTCATTTCATTTTTTCATAAATAACAGAACGGAGGAAGGAAAAACAAATGGAGAAAAAAAAATAATCCATACACCAGATTACTGGTGTCCTCTGTTCATAAAATATCTGTAACAGTTAGACTTGAACAGTTGTAGGTTGAAATTTGGAGGAAAACAACTCTGGGGAAGCGAGTCCCAGAGAGATGCAGTTCGGGGAATGAAAGAATTCTGGTAGGCAGAAGTTCTGCAATATGGTTGAGTGACATTCCAGTCATGAGCGCTACCAGATGCCCGTGTAGCACGAGGGAAGGCATGGAGAGGTGGCACCATGGACGCAACTTCGTCTGAGCATTTGCCAAAAAAATATCTGTAAAATAATGCAAGGGAAGCAACATTCCTTCTTACTTGCAGGGGAGGTAGTTTATATGTAATGGCAGGGTTGTTAATGATTCTAACAGCTTTATTCTGAATTTTGTCTAGTTGTCTTAATGCAACCTCTCCACAACCATTCCACAAGGGTGAGCAATATTCAAGCTGAGAGCGCACATGACTTATAAATTATAGCTAACTGCTCATCGGCGAAGAAGTTATGGACTCTGTACAATAATCCAAGTTTCTTTGAGGCGGTTTTAGCAAGTGATCTGACATGAGAGGTCCAGCTGAGGGCACTGTTAAGTGAGACACCAAGAATTTCAATACTTTTGGAGATGGGAATATTAGTAGCACTGGAGGTAATGTACGAATCTGGCAATATCTGTCTATTAGTAAACTGTATATATTTAGTTTTACTAGCATTAAAAGAGACAAGGTTGTTTTGTCCCCATTCACTGATTTTAGATAGATCTTGATTTATGGAGATGGCTGTACTGAGTTGAGAGGTAGAGATATTAGACTTTGTAAATGGATGTCTGAGTGTGAATGAACTATGTAGTGTTGAGTCATCTGCATATGAGTGAATGGGATTGTGAGTGACAGATAAGAGATCATTAATATGAACCAGAAACAGGGTTGGCGCCAGAACTGATCCCTGCGGCACGCCGGCGTTAATTGAGTGGAAATTCGAATATACATCATCTACTTTTACTCTTATTTTCCTGTCACTAAGATAAGAAGAAATCAAAGGAACAAAAGACGTTAGTCCATAGCAAGGGAGTTTAGACAGCAGGGAACGGTGCCACACTCTGTCGAAAGCTTTAGAGATATCAAGAGCTACTGCATGAGTTTCTCCAAAAAGATCAATTGATTGATGGATGGTATGAGTTAAGAGATTGAGTATGTCAATGGTGGATCTTTCGTGGCGAAAACCGTATTGTCTATCATTAATTAAATTGTTGGATTCAAGATGTTTAACAATATGCTTATTAATTAAAGTTTCAAATACCTTACCAAGAGAAGATGTGATAGCTATTGGTCTGTAATTGGAGGGGTCAGACGAACTTCCTTTCTTCGGAACTGGGTGGATATTGGCTTCTTTCCATGAATTTGGGAATAAAGAAGTACGTATGCATAGTCTGAATAATTTAGCTAGGACAGAGGCAAGTTCAGGGGAACACTTTTTCAAAACAATTGGCGGAATTCCATCTGGACCTGGAGCTTTGTTGGTAGGTAAATTGTCTAGGATGGATTTTACAAATCTTGTCTGTATTTTAAGTGGGGCAATTTCGGGCGAATCAAGTTCCAGTACTGAGACATTCTGGCTGGTATCATCTATGGTAGAGTTTCTTGCAAAGGTACTAGCAAAGATATCTGCTTTCCCACGTGGGTCATTTGTAATATTGCCATCTGAAGATTTTAGTGGGGGAATGGAAGATGACTTGTTAAAGTTATTATTGAAAGAATTAAGAGTTGACCAGAATATTCTATTGTCATTAGGGTTGTTAAGTAGTTTTGATGCTTGCTTTTGAAGAAAGTTTGATTTAGATAGATTTAATACAGCTTTTGCATGATTTCTAGCAATTTTAAATTGGGAGAGTGATTCAGGTGTTTTTGATTTTAAGTAAGAGTTATATGCTAATGACTTTTGGGCTGTTGCTCTGGCACAATTGCCATCAAACCATTTTGGAGAGTTTGATCTTTTAGTGAATTGTTGACTTGGTATGAATAAATCCATACCAGCTAGTATTAAGTCACAAATGTGGGACTGGGTAGAATTGGGATCACTAGAGAAGAAAGACTGCCATGGAACATCAGCAAGATAAAATCTAAATCCATCCCAGTCTGCCCTGTCAAAGTGCCATCGGGTCACCCTGACAGGTTCGGAATGGGGAGGTGTAGGAGGGTTAACTAATGAGGCTTTGATGAGATTGTGGTCAGAGGATCCAAGTGGTGACAGTACCTCTATCCTGTATTGATCTGGATTATTTGTCAAGAATAAATCCAAGAGATGGGCATTATGGTCAGGATTATCAGGTATTCTGGTTGGTTGCTTTACCAACTGGGTGAGATTAAACGATTCCGCAAACAGCTCGCATTCTAGACCAGCGTCATCAGTCCGGGCAGAATGCAATAACCATTCAAAATTGTGTACGTTAAAATCACCCAAAATGGTAATTTCATTGCCAAGGGCAAGGTCAAGGTTACTCAACTGAGTGGATATGGAATCAAATACACTGAGTTCCGAAGAAGCATTGGGGGAACGATAAACTACACAGATATATTTGGTAATGTTTTGGCAATTTAATTTATATAATGAGTAATCAAAACTGGATGAAGTGAAGTTTAAAATAGTATCAACTGCATATTGGGATTTGATATAACAACAGGTGCCGCCCTTGTTTCGAAAGTTTGTAAGGAGATGGTAACCGGGAAAACAAAATGGAGATATATCGGTAGAGGGTGAGATTTGTGGTTCTGTGAGGAAAAGGGCCAAAGGGGATATGGACTGAAGGAAAAAATGAACTGAGTTTAAATTTGTGGTAAGGCCGCGGATGTTGGTAAAGAATAAGGCCACACCGTCACCTCTTCGCCGACGAGCATTCCCGGAAATAGCAACAGTCGCTGCTGGCACAGTCGCTTGATAGCGACCGGGAGGACCCTGTGCCTCCAGCCCTACCCTGCCGGTGGTGGCAATCCGAGATACCACCTCATTTGATTGTGAGATTGCAGCGGCCATTACTAAAGATGTGAATAGAAGGTGTGATATGTTATGCGCATGTAGTGTGGTGTAGACAGTTGAAGGTAGAGGTATCATGAGAGCATGCTGGCCTACTCTCTGTATAAATGAATGCACTGAAAATGTTCAGAAAAGGGAGATGGTCAGGATCAAGTCCTGAGGGCTGGTGAAACGGGAGCTCCAGCTCTCCCTGTCACCAGCTTGCCATCAACCTCGGGAGTACTGCCCTGTTCGACTGGTGCTACAGTCTACTCCTCCAAGAGTAAAGGAACCAAACATTGCCTAACTGAAACAAAATGAACCCCAAAGATATCCAACGATACCCAAAACTTAGAGGAATACAATATATGGAGAAGAAACATAAATTTAAGAAAGGGAGGAGGAATTATACTTTAAACAAAGAAAAATCTACAAGTCGAAGAAATAAAATTAGATATACCCTCACAAGTAGAACTGATTACATTGGAAGTTAATACATCTGAAGGGAAATTAATTGGGACAAATTTATGTTGTACATATCACCCAAAACAAACACTTGGGGAAGAGGCGAATATGAAGACCAGATAGAAAGTACAATTCAAAGTTTAAGAATATTATTACATAGAATGGAAGAGAAATATGAAAGAATTATAATAACTGGAGACTTCAATTCAAATACAGTATAAATTGGAATACTCTAGATATAAAAAGCCATGAAAGCTGTTGGGATCAAAAGCTCTTAGATCTTGTGCTAACACAGCACGTAAAGGAAAACCCTAGAAAAAGAGGACTTGGTAATCCATCAGTATTAGACCTTATATTTACTAGGCAAGAAATTGAAATTGACAATATAATGTATCAACCCCCATTCAACAAAAGCGACCATGCAGCATTAAATTGTAACTTCAGAATTGCATATGACGTTAACAGCAACGAGAGTTACAAAAAGATTATAAATTACAAAAAGGGCAACCACCATGACCTGAAGAAGTACTTCTTAGAAATAGATTGGGAAAAAGAACTTAGAGGACAAGATTAAAATATTGTATATAGAAAATTATGTAATCTTTATGAAACAGTAGTCTAAAATCACATCCTACAGCACAAAGCAACAGAATTGAAAATTAAGAAACGGTTTAACACTGAATGTAAAAAAATCAAAAGAAAAAAGAGACGCTGTGAAATAGATACAGTAGACACAATAGTGAGAGATCACATAACAACTATAAACAGTCAAAAAACGGTTACACAAAGATAAGGAGGGAGGCTGAGGGACCATTTGAGAAGGACATTATAAATAAAAGTAGTGATCACCCTAAGCTTTTTTACAGCTACATCCGAAGAAAAACCAAAGTTAAAGATAAAATACAGTCCATTACGGATGAGGGGATCATCTATACACAAGAGAAAGATATTTATGAAGCACTAAATAAAAACTTCCAATCAGTTTTTACAAAAGAAATAAATTTTGAGAGAGATGATATGGAACATGCATGACCACATGTATTACCAGATAAATATCAGAAAAAAAAAAGTACAGGAAGAGTTATGTAAAGTAGAGAAAGGAAAAGCAAATGGTCCCGACGGAATTTCATGATGGGTGCTACATACAT
>NC_136993.1:14303532-14371032 GCF_032717465.1 Coenobita brevimanus | reverse complement strand
GTGTGAATGTTTGGTAAAACATCCGTCTGCTTCTACACCGAATGGCGGGAGTCCCCCATCAACCAGGATTAGTGCAGAAACTCTCCATCTTGCACGCCTGTCCACTTCTCTACTGAATGGTCTGAGTTACCTGGCAGGCCCCATTAGTCATACACTGCCTCAGGCAGTGATCTACTGGTCATCCACTGTTGCCATCATGTACTAACCCTTGCCTGGGCAAACGGAAATGAACTTTATATGCAGATGTCAGTTTGCTGCATGTTACTTCCTCTGTCCTGTAAAGGAACCATTCGGTGCGATATGGCGGCACTGTACTGCTTGCTGGCTATCAGAAGCCCACACCTCAGTTCCTGCCTTTCTGTCCCTCATGAGTGGTAGCACTTGCAACGATGGCTGATATTGCAGTTGCGTTTGTGATGGTTCCCTATCTACTTCAGGTTGTGGCCCTGCTCTGCTGTATTCTCGTGTGTGTGGTGATGGCCCCACCACTAGCTGAGAAGCAGAAGAGGAAGGTTCTGAGTCTGGAGAAGAAACATGAGATAATGGGCAAGGTTCATGCAGGCTGGACCACAGGATGCATTCTTTGCGAACATGATCTAGCCTGTTCAACATTGTTTGATATCAAGAAGTCATGCGACAAACTTACATAGTACAGACAGGACTTTGCTAAAAGCACACATCGCGGCAACTGGAAGGTAATGGCCCCAGGCCTGGCACACAATTATCGGCCAGTCGACATTGATGTGGTTTCATCAGCAACATGGTGCCAGGGTGCTGGTGCATGGGACCAAGGTGAAGGCTGCTCCTGCGAAGTTTACATGCCTGCACAACGTGCAGGACTTCAAGGCATCCGAGGGATGGCTCATTCACTTCATGCTTCGTCATAGACTTGCTGGCCTTAAGGTACATGATGAGGCCTTGGATGTGGCAGTGGAGGAAGTAGATCCGTTTCACCAGAAGGTGCAGTGCCTGATCAAGGACGAGGGCCTTGCCCTTGGTGAAGTCTATACCGCTGATGTAACTGCTCTGTTCTTCCACACATTGCCCACCAACAGCCCGACTGAGAAAAGGAAGAGGTCTGTGCCTGGTCGGAAGTTGTCCAAACAACGTGTCTCTGTTTTGTGCTGCACCAGTGCTAACGGGATGCGCCGCCTCAAACCCGTTGTTGTTGGGTGTGCATTACAATCACGTTGTCTCCATAGGTTGGTGGATAGCCTGCCTGTTGTGTGGTACCCCTGTGAAGGCCTGGTTTACCGTTAAGATCTTCAGAGACTGATTCCGCAGACATTTCGACTAGGAGGTTATCCATTATCAAACTGAGGTCCTTGGAATTGCTCCCAACCAGGTGAAGGCACTCCTGCACCTGGACAATGCCCCCATGCATCTGTCTGAGAAGGATTTGGTTGCTTTTGTAGGGCGGATTAGGTGCATGTTTCTGCCACCTAATACAACTGTTCTGATTCAACCAATGGACCAGGGTGTTATCGTGGCTGTAAAGAAACTGCACCGAAGGAGGATCCTCAATGAAATGATGGTGGTGCTGGAGGACGAGGACCGTGATGGTGGTGCTTGAGGATGAGAACGAGGACAGTGAAGGTGGTGCTGGAGGATGAGGACGAGGTTGAGGACACAAGTGGGACAGACCTTGCAGAATCTCCGGTTTTATGACCTGACGTCTGCAGTGTTCAACTGGGCAGATGTGTGGAAGGAAATCTCTGTCAAAACCCTCAAAAGCGGTTGGTCTCGTCTCCTGCGGGGAATCAATGCCGAGCACAACTTTGAGGGGTTTGCCTTAGAATGGCAGGAAAGCAGGTCGATATCGATGACATGTGGGAGTGGCTGGATGATGACGGCAGTGATCCTGGTTACCAGACCATGTCTGATGATGGGATCGCTGCTGCTGCCTCAGTGGGCATGACCGATGAGGATGAGGACCCTGACTTGAAGCCCACTGTAACTCCCTCAATCCCACTTCTCAGTGTCCTTCATGGTTAAGTGGATGGGGTGCTGGAGTATGCCCAGCAACAACACTGTGACATGCAGTTGGTGCCGCCCTTCCTAGCGATGGAGCTGTGGGGAATCCGGGACACTATCCTGTCATCCTCTGGCAGAATCGTCGGTCCTATCATCAGACCAGGATCAACTGATTCTTCATGCCTGTGACCCCCAACAAATGCCAGCCCATTCTCACCAACACCACCACCACCAGCACATTTCTCACCTTCACCTTCAGAGCTGCCACCGAGCATGTCAACAGCCACTGAGTCTCCGTTGGACGTAAGTTTGTTGCTGTCTTCGGAGTTTCATGAGGTGGGTAGGCTACCATCACTGCACTGCATGTCACCAGTCATTGCCCAGCTCCAGCAGGTTGAGGATGACGAGGAGGAGTTTCTAGACCTTTGTTAGGCACTACTGTTTGCCACTAGACCACACGAGACAACTCTACACCTGCTGGAGGTGGCAGGTTATGAAGCCTGGTGGCGGTGCACTGGGTGATAAGTGTCCCAACGGAATGTTTTTTGGCAGATAACTTTAGGTTTCTTTCATAGTTTCCTTGATGCTAAAATTTATTTAGGATATTCCTACGTGTGTTTTGAGGTCACAGTATGGCAGAATGATACAAAAACAGTGCCAAAAATAGGAGGGGTACTGTACATACAGTAGTGTTTGTTTGTTTTTTTTCAGTATTTTTTTTTTATGGTTTTCTTATTGTTGAAAATTATTTTGGATAATCCTATGTATGTTTTGATGTTGAAATGTGTCAGAGTGACTGGTAAACAGAGCCAAAGTAAGGCAGGGCACTGTATATACTGTAGTGTTTAGGTAGGGTGTTTTTGGTTTAGTTAGGGTGTTTGGTTTCCTGCATGGTTTTCTTGATGTTTACCATTACTTTTGATATGCCTATGTGTGTGTTGATGTCTAGATATGCCTGAATGACCGGAAAATACTGTCAATTTAAGCATGGGTACTGTACAAATAGGTTAGGTATAGGTTGGAGGTGGGTATAGGTAGGGTCTGGGTACAGTTGGGGAATAGTGTTCATTATCCGGATGTTGCCACTATCTGGACATGCCTTCGGCTCTATTATGTCCGAATAAATGAGGGATTACGTATGTGTTTTACTTTTTCTGAGAGACAAAGTTTCATACTAAATGCAGCAAGTATTATTCTCAACTATACAGATTATACTCAAAGGCGAATCTAATGAACATAATGAACTGTCTGTAAGTATATATATTAATAATGGATGGTTGTCTGCCTGCATAAGGGTTTATTCAGCTACTCCTACATGTAAGCACCAATTTTGATGAAACTTTGCAGGGACATTCCCTACAACACCAGATTTTGTATAAACTTTTTAGAAAATTCTGAAAAATTTTATAGTTACGAAATTATTAGTGTTACTCATTACAAATATTGTATTAAACCTCTCATGGTCCACTGAAGGATCGAACCTTTTTGTATGCAATAACTAGAACTAATCTTTACCTTGTTGGTGAAGCTCCAAGTAGAAAGGTTTATTTGTAACGAGAATTGTGTATGTAAAACTATGGTAATTTATTATATTTAAGAATGATAACGCCTTTTATTTGTGCCTGTTGACTACAAGAGAATCGATAGTCTTTGCTGAATCCCTGTCTTCCCTATGAAATTGACTTGCAGTATTCGTTTCACATCCATCTCTCATATAGTGATAAATGAACAGGAATAAGGCAAACCAGTGAGTCCACCAGTATGATCGATCAGAGTATCGATATTGGGTTCTTCCAGTTGGGGGCCTGCTAACCATTGCACTGCCAGTTTACTGAAAAAGATTCATTTGTGTTGTTTGTAAATGTCATAAGGAACCAAAGTGGATCTCCTATAGTTCGGGATACTGTCTGACTCACTTCATTTCTGCAACATTCGCGGCCTTTCGTCTAACTTTCTCTCTGTTGAGAACCACCTCTCCTCCACCAAACCTCATCTTCTCTTCTTAACTGAGACTCAGCTGTCTAAGGCAACTGATAGCAAATGCTTTTCTATATCCTTCTATTTTTTCTATACTCATTTCAAAGCCAAACGTGGCTGTTGCATATATGTACTCCACAACTTATTTTCCTGTCATTTTCCTGAACATGATTCTTCTGAATTCTCTACTCTCTGGCTTTGGCTTTCCTGTCATTCTTTGACTGAATATATCTGCGCTGTTTACTTATCGCATAATTCTATGAAAATTTTTTCGACTATCTTACTTTTATGATGAAACACATTCCATCCACTTCTCCTTTCCTTGAAATCTCCATTCTAAGAGATTTCATTGTTCACCACCACCTTTGGCTGTCCTCTACTTTCACTGATCCACCTGGTGAAGAAGCCTACAACTTTTTTATCCTTAATGCCCTGGAGCAGCTTGTACAGCACACTACCGATATCCCTGACGGCCTTGGAGCGAGCTCCAACATACTTGACCTCTTCCTTACAAGTAATTCTTCTGCTTACACTGTTAATCTGTCCTCTCCGTTGGTCTCCTCTGATCACAACCTTATTACCTTGGTTCATCCTATCATTCCAGTACAGCTTGTGGGCATTTCAAAGAAACGTCGTTTGTGGCACTTCGGAGCTGCAGGTTGGGAGACCCTCAGGCAGTAATTATTTGATTTTCCCTGGAATGATTATTTCTTTCATAGCCGACAGCCATCTGAGTGTGCCATGCTTATTACGGAGGTTATTTTCTCGGGCATGAAAGCATATTTTCCCTTCTCATATCTTTTGACTAATGCAAGAAAGCCTTGGTTTAATCAGTCTTGTTCTAATGCTGTCCCTAACAAGGAGAGGGCCTATAAAAGGTACCAGAGCCAGACCATCCCTGAACCACATCTTTTTTTATGTTTCTGCCCTGAATCGTGCTAAATCTGTCCTTCACTTTGCTAAAAAAAAAAAAAAAAATTCATTTGTACTAAATGCTCTCAACTCTCCAACTCGAATTCTTCTCGCTTCTTCTGACACCCTGCCAAAATCCATTCTAACTTTACGTCATCATCACTCCCTCTTATTTTCTGCTCTGATGGCTCTGTAGCTATTACTGCTACTGATAACGCAGATCTCTTCACTCAGACTTTTTCCTCCAATTCCACCTGAGACGATTCCGCTACTCCTCCATCACTTCCCCCTTCTGACTTCCTTATGGCTGACATTAAAATTTCTTCAGCTGATGTATTTTCTGCCATCACTGTCCTCAGTACTAACAGGGCATATGGACCTAATGGAGTCCCTGCGGTTGTCCTCTAGAACTGGGCTTCTGTGCTTACACCCTGTCTAACCCCTACACCGCGGGGTTGTTTTTGTGTTCCTTGCACGTCCCTCGAGGATATTCGTGCTCCGACTGACTTTTTAAAAATATTTGCCCGAAATCAGTTATTAGTCCTAGAATATTAAAATTATATATGCATATGGTACATATCTTCAGCTTTCCCCTGGGATGTGTGTTGAACCTTCATCGTCTACCGTTGGACTTGTGGAGACTTCTGAGGTTGGGTAACGAAGTCTCCACTTTACACTTCCCGATACCCCGTAATATGATTACCACTGCCAGTTATAATAACTACAAACACTATTCTATGAATTTCAAGTAGTTTGGAATCCATATTCCAAAAAAATTACACTGATAGCATTGTAAATTACGAGCACATACAAGCTTTCCTCCCATGCTGGTTCCCTGATGGTATTCTGAGGCAGAGCTGTCATTTATTATTTATAAACACACTCACACTTTATATTCCTAGTACTTTATCACACTTATTTATATATACAATATTTATCTATAAGTTTCCTTCAGTACTAGTAGTTTATTTTCACTCCAGGCATTCACTTTCTCGTCCTGTACTAGCGTAGAGAGCGAATGTCACTTTCACTTTCATAACTCCCAGTATTCATACATGCTAGAGTGAAACTTTCACTTTCATTACTCCTAGTATATATACTCGTAGTGTTATATTACTACTGATTTACATTTCTAATTACATTCTCTATTATATTGACATTATTTACACTTCTATTTTATTTACACTATGTTATGCACTGTCACTTGCAATAACTTGTAAAACTATTTTCCACTGTTCAGTTATATTTACATTCATTGCTTTCACTTGCTGTTTACACATTATTTACACATTATTTGCATTTCTACTTGCACTGTTCTAGAGTCACCAGAAAGATCGTAGTGACTGTCCATCATTTGCATTAATAAATTAGCCAGTTCACGTTCCACAGCAGTCACTTAGCCCTTTACCCATTTCGACACGAGGTTTAGTAGGGGTAGAGGTCACAGGACCCTTTGCATGGGGCTAAAAAGTGGCTGGGACATGCGCGAATCCAATGTGGTTTCACCTTGAAAGTCAACAGTAAACTGAATGCTGTGGCCTAGGGGCAGTGAAGGGCTGCCAGTGTCAGCATGGTGACAGCTGCTAATATATACGCTATGAAATGATTGGCAGGAAATCTAGACAAAACATATTTAACCCTCTCGTCATCGATGACCCCCAGCGAGTCTTTTGGGCCTTTCCGGAACTATCTGCGATGACGCGTTTTACGTCCTCAAATCACAAAAACTTACGTCAAAGTAAAAGTTTTCGGCCGATCTGAGTCATTTTTGGAAGCGTCCTAGTTCCCGCTCCTCTTGCCAAAAGTAATAACTAGGCACGGGCGAGATGATTAGTAACACGTCAGCTGTCAAGCAGGAAGGTAGCGCACGGCTGGGGATTTAAATTTTACTCTCTCTACCCTGTCCCGGGACTCGCGTCATATTTCACTGTACCAATAGTGCTTGTGTGTCGTTTTTGGGCACTATTGTGATTAGATTTTGTGTTTGTAATAGGGAATTAGGTTTTAGTGAATCAATCGTGCCCGTTATTCTACCACTGGCCCAATAAAGATACTGGTAAGGCTACCCTGTTTATCGGCGTTTCCCAGCAACTACGCTGCCTCTTCTCTGCACCCAATGTGAGTAATCAACATTTGAATAACAGTGACAGTGATGCAGGTGAATGTAGTGTGCAACAGCAAGTGAGGAATGACATGGTGAAACGTTTAGCTTAGCTGAGGGAGGCGGGAAACCGCTTGACGACACTGCATTGTCAAGAACGGAATATTTTCCAAGATGTGGATGAAGTCCTTGTTTTATGCTGATATATAGTGGATAGTGTTATTGTGCAATAGATAGGAGTATAGTGTAATGAGTGTACGTGATGAAATAATGGCTAGGGCAGGAGTCAGTTTTGCATTACAGCCAGGGCAAGCCATTGTGAGTAGAGGAAATACAGTAGGTTTTTATAGGAGTATTTGCTTTTATCATATTGTTATATTTATTCCGTATGCTTTCTGTGTGAAATAAAGCATGGGTGTTATTGGTAGGTTAATTGTATGCTTGTGTGGATGAATGTAAACACTTCACCACATGATCATCAAAAAATATCGTCTGCAAAACCTTAGGTATACCAGATGTGACATACAGAGCACGATCAGGAACTGTTGTGGTGAAAATATAATGTATGTTTCATAAAATGATGGATTTCATTAAGTGTATTGTGAAAATATCATAAACACTGCAGCGTTTTTTCTGCTACACCTTATGGGACAGGTAAGTGTCACGTATATCTCTTTTGGTGAAATGTACATACATATGCACACACACATGCATATACACACACATACTCAGACACACACACACACATGCACACACACATACACATACACATACACACAGACATGCACACACACACACACACACACACACACACACACACACACACATAAACACATATACACACAGATACACACACACACATCCACATACACATACACATACACACAGACATGCACACACACACACACACACACACACACACACACACACACACACATATACACAGATACACACACACACATCCACATACACACACACACACACACACACACACATTACAAAACTCCTCTCCCAACTGATGTGGTCCTGCAGTAAGATCATCGCCACTGGAGAAGTACGATATATATATATATATATATATATATATATATATATATATATATATATATATATATATATATATATATATATATATATATATATATATATATATATATATATATATATATATATATATATATATATATATATATATATATATATATATATATATATATATATAATCTTTTTTCCTTTTTCTGTCAGTACATTTACCTATACATATATGTTGTTATTTACCTCAACACAAATGACAGGGAAATAAGTTCTGTTTCTGTTGCTAGCAACAGGTTTTGTGTTCATGTGTGGTTTCTGAGATGACTAAAAACTAAAAAGAAGTAATTATATAAGATGGTTGTTGGTATAAAATCGAAGAAATCGTAGCTAGGAAGCATAAAACATGTTCGCGCGCTAAGGGAAAATAATGTAAGTCAGCGCGGCTACCGGCGGTTCAGCACGCGGCAAAATACACCATAGTTTATTGCAATTTTCTTGAGAAGTATAAGGCCTAGGATTACCGTACTTGCCTTAAATGAAAGCCAATGAAATTCTGCATCGGATAATGAAATAAAAACCTATAGCTCTCACTGAAAATTTGCCACAAAATCTCTCCAATTATAAAAGTTGTACTCTGTCGAACCAGAGTTTTTACTTTATCGCATATTACTCGAACACCATGCCTCGTATCAAACTGAGACACCCGGCATTCGAAAACTAATAAAATTCTGTTTCGATTGATGGTATAACATGTAGAGATTGATTCGTAAATATTCGACTTATGATGTTGGGAAGTGAAATCGGCATCACGAATGTTTAATCTCAGCTTCCTAACTTCTGTATAGTGTTTTTTTTTTTTTTTTGCTTATCGTGTAGAACAAATATCGGCGAGTACCATATGTGGCTATGATGGGAAAATAAATATTTTTGGGTCATGAAAATAAGCCGAGAATACACATTATCGGAGCGCGTGGCTGCGGGGGGGGGGGGAATTGTCACACCCGCGAAAACTTAAAAACTTATGTGAGAGCGAGGGGGTTAATTAGGTAGTTCCAGGTGAATGTAAATATCACTTAGGCTTCCCCCTTCCTTTCTTATTATATTTTTATTATGAGAACAGGTCATACGGCATATTTCAAGGGGAAATAAACAGGGAATATTAGCAAACGAGTGCACGTGAGGTGTTGCCAGGTGATAATTAGCCCATTCCAGATGTTTGGCAGTATCAATTACATTTTCTCTTTCTTGTATATATTATTTTGTATAAGAACAGGGCAAAGGGCACATTTCAATGGATAAAATGAGTGGAAAAATCTGTCCAGCATTTGTGTAGCGCAGTCCAGATGTTCAGGCGGGAGAAGAGGGTAATGGAGGGGAGGTAAGGAGGGAGGGAGTCAAGGACAGGAGAAAAATGGCTATATAGTCAACAGTGGATGGGAGTACAGGTGACATCACCAGAACTGAGTATAGCTGGACGCTAGTAGTACTGATATGTGATACAAGCCACCACTTGAAAGCCTGGGCAAATTCAAAATAACACAGAATCACAAATGTGATGCCCCGCGGTATGATCCCTTGCTCCCGAGTGTCACGAAAGTGATGCCCCGCGGTTAAGGGGCTAAGTAAACTCTTTTGTCTTTGGCTATCAACATGTGGTGACATGTGGAGGTGAAGGAGGACTACTGGGCCTTGGGATAGGCAACTGTCCCCGAGAAATAGGCCCTGAAGCCTTTGCCCAGAGTCGGACACATAAAAAAAAAAAAAAAAACTTGCTTCTTGCTGGAAGTTTGCTTCCATTCAGCCAGTCCCAAAGAAGGGTGACCATTCCCAACCCTGTAACTATCGTTCAATTGCTACAACATCCTGTGTCTCAAAAGTTTTTGAGTCTATTCAGAGAATTTTAAAGCATCTTTCCTATCACAAACTTCTGATCATCAGTATCGGTTTTGTCACGGACGCTTCACTGGCTATCTCACCAAGATTTCAGGCTCCTGGTCATCCTCCTATTGGGACTTTGGCGAAAGCTTTGCCATTGCACTTGACATCTCAAAGGCCTTCGATTGAGTCTGGCATAAATCTTTAATTTCCAAGCTGCCCTCTTACGGTTTCTATCCTCCTGTCTGTTCCTTCATCTATAGCTTCCTTTCTGGTCATTCTATAACCGCTGTTGTGGACAGCCATCATTCTTCTGGATCTGTCAACAGTGGTGTTCTTCAGGGCTCTGTCCTATCAGCAACTCTCCTTTATTCATCAGTGACCTTCTAAGCCGTACATGTAACTTATCGACTCATACACTGATGATTCCACCCTTCACCTTTCCATTCAGTTCCAGCAACATCCATCTCAGCAATTACTTCAACAAACAAGAGATGAGGATATGGCACACCTAATGACTGACTTGGCTCGCATCTCTGACTGGGTAAAAGCAGTCTTATTGTTTTTAACCCCTTAACCGTGGGGTGTCACTTTCGTGATGCTTGGGAGCAAGGGATCATACCGTGGGGCATCACTTTTGTGATTCTGTATTATTTTGAATTCACCAGGGTTTTCAAGTGGTGGCTTGTATCATCTATCAGTACTGCCTATGTCCAACACTAGTCAGCACTCCTAATCTCATCTGTACTCCCATCCATTGTTGACAATTTAGCCATTTCTCCCCGTTCTTGACTCCCCTCCCTACCTCCCCTCCATTACCCTATCCTCTTGCCTGTCCGGCCGTGCTACGCTAAGTAAATCTTCCCTGGAATTTTTCACTGATTTCATCCATTGAAATAAGCCCTATGCCCTATTCCTATACCAAATAATATATACAAGAAAGAAATAAGTAAGTGAGAGTGCATACACATAGAATTGGCTAATTATCACCTGACAACACCTCACGTGCACTCGTTTGCTAATTTTCACTGTTTATTTCCCCTTGAAATATGCTGTATAACCTATTTTCGTAATAAAAATATGTATAAGAAAGGAAGGGAGAAGCCTAAGTGATATTTACATTCACCTGGAACTACCTAATTATTGCAGGCCACCACACTGTATTCTACGCTAAGCAAATCTTCCCTGGAATTTTCCACTGATTTCATCCATTGAAATAAGCCCTATGCCCTATTCTTATACCAAATAATCTATACACAAAAGGAATAAGGTAAGTGATAGTGCCATACACCTGGCACTGGCTAATAATCACCTGACAACACCTCATGTGCACTCGTTCGCTAATTTTCGCTGTTTATTTCCCCTTCAAATATGCAGTATAATCTATTTTCGTAATAAAAATACATATAAGGAGGGAAGGGAGAAGCCTAAGTGATATTTACATTCACCTGGAACTACCTAATTTATTATGTATTGTCTTGGTTTCCTGCCAATCATTTCTTTGCTATATATATTAGCAGGTCTCACAAGGCTAAAGTTGGTAGTATTGCACTCACCCAAGTCAGGCGGCAGGAGGCCACCACTATCAGTTCACTGTCGTCTTTCAAGGTGAAGGTATGTCTGATTTGCTCCTGCTAACTTCCGCCGTTTTTCAACCCCATGCAAAGGGCCCTGTGACCTTTACTCCCTACTAAACCTCGTGTGGAAAGAGGTAAAGGGCTGACAATTGATAAAAGAGTGACTACGATCTTGCTATTGAGTAAAACAGTGCAAGTGGAATTGTAAATAATGTGTAAATAACGTGTAAACAGCAAATGAAAGTAATGAATGTAAATATACGTGAACAGTGGAAAATAGTTTTATAAGTTACTTCAAGTGACAGTGCATACCACAGTGTAAATAAAATAGAAATGTAAATAATGTAAATAAAATAGAGAAAGTAAATAGAAATGTAAATGAGTAGTATTACAAGAATACGAGTATATACCCTAGGAGTAATGAAAGTGAAAGTTTCACTCTAGCATGTATGAATACTATGAGTTATGAGAGTGAAGGTGAAAGTGACATTCACTCTCAATGCTAGTATACAGGACGAGAAAATGAATGCTACGTATTTTACTGAAAGGAATTGAATGTCTACAGTGACAATAAACTACTATTACTGAAGGAAACTTATGGATAAAGACTGTGGATATATATAAGTGTTATATAGTAATAGAAATATAAACTGTGAGTGTTTTTATGAATAATAAATGACAGAACACCAGCGGCGAACTAGCGGAAGTGGGAAGGTCATACGCGTAATTTTCATTGCTTACACAGTGTTTTTTTTTGGAGTATGGATTCCAAACTATTTGAGAATCATAGCATAGCGTTTCTAGTGATAATATCAGGCTGTGGTAATCATATTACAGGTTGTCGGGAAGTGTAAAGTGGAGACTTTGTTACCCAACTTCAGAGGTCTCCACAAGTCCTATGGTACTCGACGAAGGCTCAACAAACACCCCAGGAGAAAGCTGAAGGTATGTGCCATAAGCATATTTGATTTTAAAATTCTAGGACTAATAACTGATTTTTGGCAAATATTTTTAGAGAGTCTATCGAAGCGCGAATATGCCCGCGGGAGCCGCAAGAAAAAGCAAAACAAGCCCGCGGTTAAAGGGTTAATGCATCAGAGACTTGCACCTATCAACCTGACAAACTCTTGCACAGCAGTACCCACTAGTTTTTAATAACATCCAGCTCAATCCTGCATCATCCTTGGACATCCTTGGGGCTTCATTCACTCAGGACTTATCCAGGAAAGATTATATTACATCTCTTGTAAATTCTGCTTCCAAGAGATTAGGTGTGCTAAACCGACTCCATACCCTTTTTAACCCCTGCACAGGTGTTGACTTTATACATGGGTTTTATTTCCCCCTGTCTAGGGTACAACTCCCATGTATTGGGAGGCTCTTCACATACAACTCTTCTCAATAGGGTGGAGTCAAAGGCTTTTCATCTCATTAACTCTCCTCCTCTTACTGGCTCCCTTCAACCTCTGTCTCTTCACCACACTGTTGCATCTTTATCTCTTTTTTTATCGCTACTCCAATTGTCCCTGCTCCTCTGAACTGTCTGCTTTCATCGCTATGCCTCTATATCGGACAGGTAGCACCTGTCCAGCAACAAACTCTTTTTCCTTTTGTGTCCACCTCTCTAATGCAAGAGTTAACCTTTACTCCCAGTCCTTCATTTATCCAATAGGTCAGCTTTGGAACTGTCTCCCTCTGTCTGTATTTGCTACTTCCTATGATCTCCAGTCTTTCAAACGCAGTTTGTCCAGGTATCTCGACATAAACGGGTCTTGAATTTGTCTCTCTTTTATATTGATTTTGTTTTTCCTTGGAAAGAACGGTTTGTGGGCTCCTGGCCTTTGGTTCCTTCTTTCTTGCAAAAAAAAAAAATCCTGAAATAATTAAAATATTAGGATCATGGTTTCTGCCATGTATAGCTCAAAGCATTTGTATGTATGATTATTTGTAAAATTTTTAAGGTATCACAAATATATGTATCTTGCTGAATGTAGTACTATAAATGGATTTATGCAATATTTAGCAATGATGTGATTGTTAATCACATTAGTATGTGACCATACACTTGATGAAGTTCTAAGTTAATCCACTTTCTGTATAAATATGACAAATGTAATAGGACTAGATCACTTTGTTCTCCCGTGATGTGAGTGTACGAAAGTGCTCGAGCTATCTTGTGTTCTTATTTCCCCGTGAATACCAACATATCAACGATGAAACACACACACACACACACACACACACACACACACACACACACAGCATCTATCTATCGGTTTATTTATCTATCTATATACTGTAGACAGATATACTGTAGATAGTGTGTCCCGGGAAGAAAGGGCATAACTTCGGGAAATGAGAGATGAGGGAATTCTAAGCAAAAATGTTATATGGACATTTTCCAAATCTCAAAGTTTACAAATCCACATTTACTGATGACCTTATGGAAGCAAATGGTCTCCAAATTTTGCCATAAGGTCATCAGTAACTGCAGTTCCCTAACGGCTGAGATTTAAACAAATATCCACATAACATTTTTTGCTTAGAATTCCCTCATTTATCGTTTCCCCATGTAATGTCCTTTCCTCATGGGACTCTCTCTCTCTCTCTCCATTGCAGGGGGTTACCTTGATGTAGTGGCAGGGCTTTAAGTGTGGTTGGCTATGCCACCTACGTTGGAGGCATGCATGCCTTAGTAGGGTACAGCATTTGTCGGCCACATGGACCAAGCACCTACTACATCACTGGTGGAGGCCTGTTGGTGATATTAGTCCTTGCCCATTTCCCATCTAGGGAGGGACTGTTGCCTCTTCATGTGTTTGCCATGCATGGCATCCCATAATGCTGGGATATGGGAGTCCTGGGGGTTTACTGATGCTGCAGAATGCATCCTGCAGCTAGCAATACACCTCTTTGGTCCTTTATTTCGGTTGGGCAGGCGGCCTGGTTGGGCCCAACCACGTCAATCGGCTGGTCATGCGTTGGTTAAGGTCAAGTGGGCACTGGGGGGCCTGGTGGCTTCTATTGTCCTGGAGTTACCTTTACCCAGGTACCCCAGTGGTTACCCCTGTATACTTCCCCACTACCCCTTGGGTTGCCATTGGTGCCATCCCTGGCATATGGCCTCCCCTTGTTGGGCTCCATGATGGGTGGAGGGGTGGGGGAATGAAGGTTTTTCGTCTTCATGTGGCAGGTGGCCAGGCCCTTGAGTCCTCCAACAACGCCACATCTTTGCTCTTGCTGACCCTGTACCACATAAGGGCAGCAAGAGTAAGGAGCGCTTTTGAGGGAATGGCACACAGTCCTCCAGGAAAGCTGTCTCACTCTGCAATGAGACGATGCCTTGTGTCTTTTTGCCTGACCAACAGGCCTACATGAAATTTCTAGTTCTGAAGTTGGTTGATTGTTCCTCCTTCATGGACCAGAATGCGTTTAAGGTTCACTGTGACCTGGTCAAGGCTTGTGGGTCATCCCCAAGGGTTTTTCCATAAGCACATGGATCACTCCTTACAGAGGCCAGGGATGCTAACCAAAGTGCTCGCATCCATGCCATCAAATGTTTAGCCTTCCGTGATGTTACAGTGACCAGTTATTTCACCCTGAACCAGACTCAGGATGTTGTCTTCTCTAAGGAGTTCCTTAGGTACTCAGAGGAGGACCTCCTGGATGGGCTGAAAGACAGGGGAGTAATGAAGGTGGAGAGCATAAAGAAAAAGGTAGACAGGATATTTACAGGCACACAATCACTGATTGTCACCTTTAATCGGTTGACACTGCCTGATGTCTTAGAGGTGGCTTACTACCGCCTTTGGGTCAACACATATGTGCCAAGACGTAGACAATGCTTCCATTGCCAGAGGTTTGGGCATTTCAGTAGGTCTTGTCGTAGGAACATGCAAGGTCTCCCACATGTGTCTGTTAATTGTGGTGGTAATGCACATGGTGAGATGGTCTGCCTAAATCCCCCGTCATGTATTATCTGCCATGTTGCTTACCTAGCTTCACCAACACAGTGTGACCAGTATAAGTTTGAGAATGATGTCATGTCAGTACGAACCTGTGAGAAGATTTCTTTGGCAGAGGCAAAGGAAAGGGTCAGAGGGATTTTTTCCATCCTGGGGTCACCTTTGCTTCAGCTCTCTCACATCGTAAGGAAGTTCCACAGTACAACGAGACAACACTTCATGCTGCCCCACCTACCTCTCTGGGTAATCAGTCGTCACAGACATCCCAGTTGGGCGATGCTACTGTGGCGGCAACACATGGAGTAGGCAGTACCTTCTTCGAGGAGGTCCCACCCGTATGTGGTGGTGTCTTCCCTCTTCCACACATCCCTGTTCTTGGATGTAAGTCTGGACTCTTGGTCAGGGCAGGGGCAACAAATGACAGATGCATGCTACCATCACGTGCATCTTCAGAGCCAGAAGAGATGAGTGGTAACCCATCTGCTTCAACTAATGCTTCTCCCTTTATTTTAGTGACAGAGAGTCGGCACCCTTCCACGATGGTGGCAGATGTCCATGCCGATTCTTCTCCTTGTCCTGACATCCAAAAAAAATGGCGTCTCTCCTGTGCATAGCAAGCATCACCATGGCTCCTCAGAATGCTCAGAGACTACCACCAAATGTTTTGTGGGGAGCCCACTACCCTTTCTCTTGGTTCTTAGGACTCCGGGCGAGTGTAAGCTGATGATGGTATTTCGCTGACAGTCCGGACCCCACCAGACAGTGGTAATGCCCGGGTTGTTGGTGTTCTCAGTTGCATGACACCTTACCTTCTCAGGATCCTAGTACTGTGGGGTGCACTACTGATTGTACTTCTCCTTGTGATGGCACTGCCCACGCTGATTTGGCTAGGGCAGCTTGTAGTCCCCCTACCAAACCATCTCTTGCTCCACCTCGGAAGAACACCATTGCCCGACCTTCTTCTTCCTCCCCTTTGCCATCTACAAAACCAGGTATATTGGGTTCCTCCTCCAGTGGGTCACCTGTGGTTAGAAAACTTGTCACTTAATCTAACCCTCGTCCAGGTACTGGGAAGCCCATCAAGGTGGTCAGTGTCCAAAAACTCTGGTACTGAAATTAACATGATATAATGCCACTTCATTATGGGATCTATAATTCAATGGAATTGTCATGCTTTATGTGCTAGTTGGGAAGAATTACATAGGCTTATTGCCCACTGTTCCCCAGTATGCATATGCATCCAGGAGACCATGCTTGAGGATGCTGCTCCTTTCAGTCCTCCTGGTTACCATGTATTTTATTCTGATCCTCTTCCTGGCCAGGGACATCATGGTGGTACTACTATCCTAGTTCAATGTGATGTTCCATTCACTTGTCTGAGTCAAATCCACTGCAGGCTGTTGCCATTCAGATTTATCTTCGCCATCAATATACGTTGTGTAGTCTTTATCTTTCTCCAAATGCATCTGTTGAGAAGGTAGATCTTGTTTGCCTTATTCATGACCTTCCATCCCTCTTTCTTTTACTAGGTGATTTGAATGATCGTAACCTACTGTGGTGTGAGAGTATGACCAACCTTAGAGGTGCTATGCTGGTTTCTTTGGTGGAGGATGAGAAGTTGGGGGTGTTGAATTCAGGTGAAATGACGTACTTTCATAGTCAGACTGGTGTTTTTGCAGCCATTGATATGTCTCTGTGCTCAGCTACTGCTATTTAACCCGCCCCGTCCCGACGACGTATGGGTACGTCACCACGATTTGCATTTGCCAGTCCCGGCGACGTACCAGTACGTCGTGCAATTGCAAGGTACCTAATTTGCACAATTTTCAATTTTCGCACGTGATTTTTCGTATGTATACACGGGACACCTTCCTCTATTCCTGTACAAGATACCAAGCAGGGACAATGCCTTACACTGCATAACCTCCCCCCTCCCCCCCTCATGCCATTGTCTTGGCAAAGGACCTGTTACCAGTGACCTGGCTAGTAAAGTTATTCAGGGCCAGAGTGATTCCCCAATCGATGACAATGTGGAGGACAATGTTTACATAGCATTAGAAGAAGAAACAGCCAGAAATAATGATCAGGTAGTGTGGCAAAAATAGGTTAGGTATGGTGATTAGTTAGTGAGTGAAACAATGCTTATAATGCCTTTATTACTGCTTGAAAACCAATATACTGTCATACTACATATACATTCGTACTAAGTAAATAAATAAATACCGTTTATGAGTGGATAAAATAGTTACTCTCCCATAGAACTCGTTTTCTTTGGTGCCAGCATGTTAGAAAACCCACTCAGGTAAGGAGGAACTCCTACCTGGATTGGGCACTTTAAACCTCAGGTGAGCGATTTCTCTATGAATTTTCGATGTTTCTCACCAAAAGCGAAGGTTTTAGCCAAAAAAAAAAAAAAATCGAAAATACCTCGGGACTGGGGGATGTCGGAGGTGCAGAAAACCTCGGGATATGACGGGTTAAGGTTTTAGATGGGGTGTGTTGCCAGATTTGCACGGCAGTGATCACTCCCCGATTCTTTCAACTTCTGTTGAGTGTCAGCCACAATGTCGTCTTCCTCGCTGGTGCAAACTGGTCTTCAGGGAGTTATGTTCTGCTGACCGCACTGTAGACAGTTTTCATAGTGCTGATGAGGCAGTGGCGTATATAACTGATGTAATGCATTCAGCAGCTATTTATCGATTCCCAAGATGTCTGGTCGATTTCCAAAATATCCAGTTCCCTGGTGTACCCCTGAATGTACCCCTAGCTTGGGCCAAATGGGTTGCCTTCTCTCAGTTTTGCCGCCATCAAGGGGACACTCAGTATCTGGGGGCTTTTCAGAGGACGTGTTGAAGGAGGCTAGGCATGCTTCCTGGCGAGAGTATGTTTCCTCCCTTTCCTTGAGGACTTATCTCACCCAAGTGTGGAACCAGGTCAGAAAGTTTTCTGGTAAATTTCCTGTTCCTTCCGCTCCTGCTTTATCTGATGCAGGTGGGGTTGTGACTGATCGCTTTGCTGTTGTTGAAGCATTTGTCAGTCATATTGCTGGTTTGTCTAAGAAAGACTGAGCGGCCTTCGGCATGCCAATGTTGGCAACTGGAATCCTGTAGCCACAGCTTCACATCTTCTGCGGGTGAATTTTACAATGCCCCTTTTTCTGTTTCTGAGCTTGGGGCAGCTTTATCACAGTGCCTTGATCCATCTCCAGGCTGTGATGATATACCATACGTCTTTTTATGTCATATGTCTGACGAATCTCTTTCCTTTTTACTGGCAAAAACAGTATGATAGCATTTGGTGTGCCGGTGAGTTTCCGTCCTCTTGGTGTGTTGCTGTTGTTATCCCCATCCCTAAAGCCAGAAAGGATCATCTGCAGCCAACAAATTATCGTCCCACCTTTCTGACCTCATGTGTTTGCAAGGTGTTGGAGAAGATGGAAATTGCCAGCTCATGTGGTACTTAGAGAGGAGCAATTACTTCTCATCAGGTCAGGATGGTTTTTGTAAAATGCGATCTACGACTGAGGCTCTACTGTCCTTGGAATCTTCTGTCTATGAGGCTTTCTCAACTAACCAACACCAAGTCACTGTCTTCTTCAATCTGGAGAAGGCATGCGACACTGCTTGGCATCATGGCATTTTACCTTTTCTTCATGAATTTGGTCTTCGTGGGTGCTTACCTATATTTGTTCAGCATTTTTTATCCAACTGTTTTGTAAAGGTCTGAGTGGGAGGAGTGCTTTTTAATGCTCGTGCACTTAAAGATGGGTTACTATCTTTGCTGTGGACATCAACAGTATAATCAGTGTACTCCTTGCTGGTGTGTTAGGCTCATATGTAGATGACCTCTCAATTTCCTTCACTGCATCTAGGATGTCTCTGATAGAGAGGAAGTTGCAGCTGACCCTTAACAGAATTGCAGAGTGGGCTGGGTCTCGTGGCTTCCATTTTCTTTACAAAAAACAGTGGCTATGCATTTCTGTTGTCTTCGGTGTGCTAGTATGCTTTGCGATCCAGACTTTTGCATGGTCAAAATGGGCAAAAACCAAGTTACTGGTGATGACCACGGTGTGCTAGGATGGTCGGGAACTCAGATTGACGAAGACTCTCTCCCAATAGCGGCCTCTTCAGTTGCGTTTATTACTTTTCAAGTGGTCAAGTTAAGAGTGGTAGCATGCCAAAATGACGAGGTCAGTCTCCAACTCGGCCAACTCAAGCCCAACCTACGCTATTTCCCAAAATGCTCCTGGGATACACAGTAACAAGTCACTAGGTCAACTCTATACCACCAGTTCTCAAGGGTTATACAAACAATAATGTTCAAGTGGGAGGAAATGTGTATTAACAACACCAAGAAAAAAAAGGGAGAAATCTTCCCACCCACTAGCCTTACAGAATAGTCCTGCATCAGTTGACACATTATTCAACAAGCATATGGCCCTAATGTCAAATTTCACAAAACTTAGCTCCTTTGTCCCAGGTTCAGTCCAATGTGGCTCTCCATAATCGACCCTCTGAGTTCATAGTTCACTAGTCCGATCTTCTAATTTGCTTGACCTTGACTGCCACACTGGTACCTTTACTTCCACGCTGGGACTTTGACTTACGCACTGGGACCTTGACTCCCTCACTGGAACCTTGACTCACTCAATGGGATCTTGACTCACTCACTGGGTCTTTGACTTCCTCATTGGAACCCGCTAGAAATTAATATGTAAAATGAATAACTATTCTCCCTAATGCAAGTAATCCCTTCACGTGATCATCAAAGTCTCATGATAAAGAAACATGAGTTACAACACTCGGCATTTCAATTAGAAACAGGATAACACATGGCACTACAGACACATAGGTCTTCTCAAAATAATACTTATTGTAGGGATAACATAGAAGAAAAATACTATAACAAATAAGCATGAATAACCGTAACCTAACATGAAAAACATAATTGCATCGATATCATTGTGCCTCACCAGGTAACTACGTGAACATTAACTCACAACTAACATAGCCCTAATAAGTACTGAACTGCAGTAATCCCAGCACATTAATAAACAATTTACAGTCCCAAGGCACCTGATATTTGGCCCACAAAAATTACACATTTATCTGAGGTTCAGACAGAACTCTGTAGCTAGCGTTCTCATATTCCAGTTACTAAATAATAATACTATAAAGCACAGTACACAAATGTATGGGAAATACCTCACTATCCAGCTCAAGGAATACAAGGGAGGTGAGCAGGAACACAGGACTCACTTTTCCAATGGCATCACCTTGTGTGATCAAACACTTCCTGAGGAACGACAACAATTGATACTAACCCGATTCTAATTCTCTATTTCCGTCACTATTATCACGCGTGGGTATCCCTTATTCGCGCTTCAACATATCAGACATCAATATTATCAAAGTACTTACAGAATTCCTTGGAGAGGGGGGAAGGATAGTAACAGCACCAACGATCCACCTCGTTTCATTGTCGGTGAGCGAGTAACACGCCAGTCTTGCGTGGCGGAAAAAGAGGGGGGGGGGGAGGATGACGGCTTACGCAAGTTAAAATTTTCATTACTATAGACTCGTGATAGACTCAGTGTGATGCCTTTCCCCTTACTATTGATTACCAGAAAAAAATGACATTCCCTACTCTACAACAATCTCTCTCAACACACTTGCATCGAAAAAACAATGAAAAATCATCGTGCCTTACATCCCTTTGCACATGCGTACATTATGCTGGATTATGTGACCATAGGCACATATTCCTACCAGCTCGAATCCTATATAATAAAGAGACTTAATACTAATAAATTAAGGTAGAAAAAAAATGACTTAACAACTAGGTAACTTAATCTACATTCTGATCACGTTCGCATGGAAACAGCTATACCCCGGCCACACTCTCTCACTTAACCGAATTTTGGTTATATGAAATGAATTAGATACAACTCATTACCACTTCCGGGCACTACATCGGGGGGTTCACCCAGACCCTGACTTGTATCTTTATGGTTGGAGGATATCCTGTGTGGAGAGACTGTTTTGGGGTCTTCCGTTTAATAGGCGACTATCCTGGGTTCCTTATATTCATTCTGTGATGGCAGCTTGTATTAAGGCTTTGAATTTTCTGAGGATTCTGGGACATACTTCTTGAGGTGCTGATCGTCTGACCCTCCTAGTCTTGCATAGATCTCTTATCCTTTCTAGACCTGAATATAGATGTGAGGTCTACTCCTCTGCAACAGTTGCCTATCTCCAGATATTAGATTCTGTGGTTCATGCTGCTGTACGATTGGCAGCAGGAGCATTTAGGTCATCCCAATTTCGAGTTTGTTGGTGGATTCTGATGCCCTCCCTCAGGCTTTCGTCACCAATCATTGATGATGAGATGTTGGTATCGTCTTCACGCCTTCCAGACTCTTGTTTCTTGTGCCATTGTCTTCCAGGACTCATGATCATCTATTTATGCCTCCCGTCCTAGTTTCCCGAAGCCCTTTGGTTACAGGGTCTGGTCTGTTATGTTAGCCCTCTCAGTTCCAAGGCTGGCAGTCTGTCCACATCGGATCCCAAGGGTGGGTTTCTGGATACTCCCGTGGGGAACATTCTGTAGGTCCACTGTGGAAAAAATGGCTTACATCCCTCTCAGGTGTCTCTCTTACACTTTTTAGAACATGCCTTCACTCATAAGTTTTCTGTCCCTCTCTATACTGTTGGCTCTAAAACTGACACTAGAGTGGGCTTTGGTGTTGTCTTCCCTTCCTTTATTAGGAGGGGTAGCCTTCCTGGTGTTACTTCAGAGTATAGAGCGGAAATGACTGCAATTATATTTGCTGTCCAAATAATTTTTACTCTCTGCCAATCTGCTTTTGTGATTTTTAGTGACTCCTCTAGTGCTCTGTCTGAACTGGAGTCTTTTAATGCATACCACTCACTGGTTTTACCAATTTACATTGGCTTTTTCTTCTTGGTCATCGTGGACGTCATGTGGACTTCTGTTGGGTTCCCATACATGGTGTGGTGGGCAATGAGAGGGCAGATACTTTAGCTAAAGCTGCTTCATCTCAACGGCCACCTACCGACTATCCGTTTCCTGCTTCTGATGCAACACCTTACTTGCACTATGTGATTCGTTTGTGTTGGCAGAGACATTGTGATGGTGTTGCTCATAACAAACTAAAGGAAATTTTTCAGAGAGTGCTTGTGCTGAGGGTTCTCCCCTCAATGCCTCGGCGATTGGAGGTGGCGTTACCAGGCTTTGCATTGGACACTCTCATCTTACACATGCTTTCTTGATGAGTGGTGGGACTTAACGGTATTGTGACGATTGCCTTGTTCCCCTTACTGCCCGTCACTTGGTGATCGAGTGTCCAAGTCTGGTGGACCTACCTCAGAGATTCCTCCATAGGCATAAGAGGGCAGATGGTGCCTAATGTCTGTCCTCGATGCTTGTTGGAGCCTCTAGCGATCTTTTTAATGATGTTTTTAGTTTTCTTCAGGGAGCGGGCCTCCTTCCACTTTTATAAGTAATTTGTATATTTTAAACTGTTCTTTTAGTTTCGTTGTTTTATATCTAATAATGGATATTAGCCTTATTTTGAATATGCACATTCTATTTGCGGCGTCCATTACCTTGTTGTCCGGTGGCAAATGATCCTAGAAGTTGCGCTGCCAGATTTTAACTGTATTCTCTCTCTCTCTCTCTCTCTTTATATATATATATATATATATATATATATATATATATATGCATAGACATATATAGATATAGGTATAGAAATAGATGTGGTGTTTGTAAAGTCCTTGAGTGGTTTTTAATATTTATTTAACCAAAACCATTAGGGATAGAATGATGCTGATTCTGCATATAATGGAGTACACAATAGGGTTTTCTTATATAAGTTACAAAAGTTCAATGGCAGCTCCTTTTGTGGCCCTTAGCACATGCAACCGAAGATCAGTTTCATGTCGTGTGACTCCCAGCATATCACATGGTGACCTTAAGTTTGGCTTTCGTTATCAGTTCATGAAGGATGCCTTTGTTTGGAACAGGTGTTTTGTAGACTTCATCTTTTATGTAGTCCCAAAGGAAGAAATCTAAGGGGGTAACATCAGGAGACCGAGGTGGCCATGATATCGGCCCATCACGCCCAATCCATCTGCCTGGAAACTTCTCGTTGCACGATGGACGCACAGCAAAACTCCATTGAACTCCGGTGAACTAAACTTCACAATGAACTTTTGTAATTTCTATAGGAAAACTCCATTTTGTACTCCATATTAAGAAACGAAGATAATTTTATATTTTATGGTTTGGTTAAATAAACATTTAAAACCACTCAAGGACTTTTCAAACACCCTGTTCTGTATATATATATATATATATATATATATATATATATATATATATACATACAATACTGAGAGTTCTTTTAATATTTTACACAGAAATTCTCTCAGGAATACTTATACGTCACCTGCACAATGCCCACAATGTGCTGAGTTTTCCTCCCTTTCTTCGTTTGAGTAAAATGATCATATTCTTCAAGGCTGAACCCAACAACGACATACCTGCAGGAGTACAAGATTATCATGACTAAAGAGGTCACTGGGTGACTGATTTTAACTCCTTCAGCGTAATGATCCCTTTTTAGTTTTAATCTCACCATGGGCGTCATCCGCGGGGGGGGGGGGAACGGGGGGGACATATCCCCCCACTTTTGATTCAGGGGGGGGACAACATAAATTATTGATTGTTCCCCCCACTTTTCTCATTAAGTTTTATATACTAGACGCTGGAGTGAAGTAACTGATATTTACAATACTATAGAACAGTGGTGCCTAGACTTCCTCAATTAATGTAGGTGGGATATATTTGGCATAAAGATATTTAGAACAACTATGATTGAGTCTGCCATTCTATCTGTCTATTTATCTATAGCCTGATGCCCTAATCCCGCAAAGGGTGGCCGCAGACAAAACGCCTCCAAGTCGCTCTGTCACCCACCATTTGACTACCCTCCCCCCAACTCACCCCCCCTCCCTCATATACCTCTTAACTCCATCACTCCACCTCATCCTCGGTCTACCTCTCCCTCTCCCTCCCTCCACCTCACCTACATACACCCTCTTAGTCAGTCTTTCATTCTCCATTCTCTTCACATGTCCAAACCACCTCAGTGTATTTCTCCTAATCTTCTCAACCACATCCACATCCACCTCACATCGTTCCTTCACTTCATTCATCAACCTGTCCCTCCACGTCACTCCACATGCTCCTCTCGAGTAACTCATTTCCACTGCTCTCACTCTTGACTTGTTCCCCTCTTGCAAGGTCCATGCCTCGCTTCCATACGTCAGGGTAGGGATCACAATACTATCATGCAGTGACTTCTTAACTTCCATACTCACCTCCCTATTTCTCATCACTGCTTTTAGTGTACCAACGACCTTCCTTCCCTGGTGTACCATTTCACGCACTTCATCCCCCAAAGTTCCATCCTTACTCATCACACTACCCAAGTACTTGAATGCACTCACATTCTCCATATCCTCACCATCCAACCTCACTGCACACTCTGTGACTTCATTCCTCTGAAACACCATAACTTTACTTTTGTTTACATTAACTTTCAGATTCCTCCTCCTACACACTGTCCCAAATTCATTCACCAAACCTTGCAACTCCCATTCATCTTCACTCAACAATACTGTATCATCAGCAAATAGCAACACCGGAAGCTTCCAAATCTCACCTTCATTCATTAGAGCCACCCCCACATCCACTGCCCTACCCTGCACCTCCTTTACAACCCCATCCATGTATATATTAAACAGCCATGGAGACATCACACAACCCTGTTTCAGTCCCACATTGAGATCAAAGAACTCACTCAGCTCACCATCCACTCTCACCGTAAACCTAGCTCCCTCGTACATACTCTTCACAGCACTCAACAATTTCCCCTCCACTCCATATATTCTTAATACCTTCCACATACCTTGCCTATCTATTCTGTCATAAGCTTTCTCCAAGTCCATGAAGACAGCATACACTTTCCTTCCCTTCTCTAGATACTTCTCCACTAAACATCTTAGAACAAATACCTGATCTACACACCCTTTTCCCTTCCTAAATCCCCCTTGTTCTTCTCCAACTAGCTCCTCTGTCATATGCGTAACCCTATCAATGAGTATTCTACCATATATTTTACCAGTCACACTAAGTAGGCAAATACCCCTGTGGTTACCACATACTTCTCTCTCTCCTTTTCCTTTGTATAAAGGAACAATTATACCTGATTTCCAGTCCTCTGGAACCCTTCCCTCTTCCCAAGCCAATCTACACAACTTCCATATCCACTCCACAACAATCTCACCCCCATACCTAAGCATTTCACCATACACTCCATCAATTCCTGGGGCCTTTCCCAACTTAATATTCTTCATCGCTTCCACTACTTCCGCCCTACTGATCTCTTCCTCCCTCCTCTCATCTCTTCTTCTCCCAGCCATTCCCCAACCACTTATACTCGCACTGCTCTCACTCTCCACATTCAACAAATCCTCAAAGTGCTCCTTCCATCTCCTCAGTTTCTCTCTCTTCTCCACCAACAATCTATTATTCCTATCTTTCACTCCCCTACTAGTTCCCCTTTCACACTGCCTTACTTTCTTTACCTCCTTCCAAAACAATTTCTTACTCTCCCTCCATTTCACACTCAGATTCCTCCCAAACTCCTCATCCACTTTCTTTTTACTCTCCTTCACCAGTCTCTTAACCTCCCTTCTCCTGCTCACATATACCTCTCTCTTCTCTCTCTCATCTTCTCCCCTACCTCTACTCGCTAACCATTCACTATATGCCTTCTTCTTTTGTTCCACAGCTCGTTTCACCTCATCATTCCACCATGCTGTCCCTTGTACACCCTTGCATCTCCTCCTCACTCCACAAACCGCCTCACACACTGCACCTATCTTTTCCGTGAATATCTTACATACGTCTTCCACCCCTTCCATCTGCACTAGCTCATACCTTCCCAGTCTTTCTTCCACTATGCTCTTATACTCTGTAATTTTCTCACTATCTTGCAATTTCTCCACTCTTCTCACAGGAGTTGCTTCTTCCCGTCTTCCCCTTCATCTCCTCAACCACTTTCTTTGCAGCTCTACCTTGGCCATCACTAAGTGATGGTCCGAGACTCCATTCCTCCACCCTCTCCACACTCTTGCATCCAACACTTGTCTTCTCATTCGCTCATCCACACACACGTAGTCTATCATTGCCTTTCGTTCAATAAGTTCACCATCCATCCTCCTCATTACTCTCTATGTATACAGCCAACCCCTTACAAGCACAGATGTCCACCAAAGCACTTCCATTCCCATCTACGTCAGCTGGCACACCCCACTGACCAACCACTCCATCCACTCGTACATTCCCAACTTGGCCATTCATGTCTCCAATCAACAGCACTCTCTCGCTCCTCTCAAACTTGTCCATACATGCTTCTACACTCGCCCAAAACTCATCTTTCACTCTTGCCACTCGATCCTCTGTTGGGGCATACACACATACAATCGCCCACGCTTGTATACCTACTTTCATCCTCACCCATACAATCCTTGCACCCACTGTTCCATACTCTCTTATATTCTCCTTTCACTTCTTGCTTACCATGAGACATACTCCCTCTCTTGCCCTCTCATTTTCATTGACTCCCGCACATATACCTAAACCATATTCCCATTCTCTCACCCTTTCACCTTTTCATTTAGTTTCAGTCAATCCACATATATCCACTTTTGCATCCTCAAGCACCTGAAGAATCTCTCTCTCTTTCATTTCATCATTCACTCCTCTCACATTCCACGTTCCCACCCTAAGAATGTCCTTCGTCCGTTCCTTAGTCGTCAACGTATGGTCCGTCAGGGTCTGAGGCGCTTTGTTCGCTTTTTTAGTTAGTTCTTTTTACGGGGTGGGGCACTAACCCACCACCAACCCTTTTAGTTGCCTCGTACGACAAGCAGGGATACTGGGGGAGTATTCTTGAAACCCCCCTACCCCCAGGGGGGAGCTAAAAAAAAATATTGCAAGGATTCGAACCAGCGCTACCAACTGCGTGAGTACAGCAGCTTACCAAGTGAGCTACTCACATTTACAATTTTCTGTAGAGCATGACTTCCCATCAGCTGAATCAGTGTTTACAAAGTGCATTCCGTGAGTATAAGTTCTTTTTACAGTTCATTGTTACATGTAACTTAGGTAAGTTATATCATTATAGATGTGTAGTAATGCTGTATAAATTTTTTTTTTGTGAACAGCTATGCATTGTGGTAGGCATACGAAAGTATGGTGAAATGATTATAAGAGGTAAGGAAAAAAATTATAGAGTGTGGTTGATGACAAACCAGGCATCAGCCAAGCCACATAGTGAGTTTTGTAACCTCCATTATTCAGCACGAATGGGACGTTAAGGATGTTGAATAAGGGTTTTTTTTCTGGCAGCACAGATGTTAGGGCTAGACTAATCTAAATTATGAATGACACTGGATGACGAGAGACAACGGTAAAAATAAATAATAGGTGCTCCATACTGTGGGAAATAGAATGACATGGGGAATGTCTTTCTCATATATACCTCTCCATTCCTCCATCTTATTATATACATACATTTAATATTCCCTGGGCCGCTGTGCTCCTGATTGGGAGGAAGGGGATTGGATGATGGACAGATGAATGCTAGAAATTGACAAGTTGCAGTCATGTTAATATTAAACAAGAGAGAAGTAATGTGCCACATGCAGGAGTATACACCATTAGAGAAATGGTTGGGAGCCTCGTAAGCATCTTTTTATCTGTCTATAGCCAGGCGCCATTAGCCCGAAAGGGGTGGCCGTCTGTCTTTGAGTTAGTCGTTTTACGTGGAGGGGCACTAACCCTCCACCAACCTACTTGTTAACATGTAGGGAACACGTATGGGTTGATTATATGGTTACCACCCAGCATTGTAAATGGTTTCCTGGCTTACAGGAAACCATTAAGCTTGTCACTCAATATAAAGCCATCTGAAAAGGAAAAAAGAGTAATAAAAAGTGACAGGAAAGATGGGAGAAATAGGAAGAGAGGGGGCAGACACAGAAAGAGAATGATAAAGGTGAAGGAATATCATTTCATAATTCATCTGCTATTTTGCTCTGTGCCATAGTGCAAAATGACCAACAAGCCATTTAGTAAACAGTATGTAACGGATTAGACTAATTTCCCAGGCTTAGTTTCCATTGGTTTATCTTCGTTACTTTTTCATTGCTGATTTTGTGAAGGGTCATTGAAGAAAGGGAGCATTATCAGGACAAAATTGAGAGTATTTGTAACCTGACTGTGGTGAAGGAAGTACTCTGTTGAAGGGTTTACTGTGTTGAAGGAAGTACAGTACTATGTTGAAGGAAGTACTGCACTATGTTGTCTTAGTGATTTGTGGGTGCTGTACTAGTTTTACTCTAACTTAGCCCAATCTTGTTATCTCTTCATCTTGAATTCTGAGTTGTAACAATAGATTAGCACTAGAAAATGATACTAATCAAGAAGAAGTGCTGTGGAATGGCTGCAGAGCCATAGCAGTGTCTTCTTTTATCGTCTATGTGAAATAAACTGCAAAAGAATGGAAATCTAGGCCAAGTTAGTGTAAAAGAATTATAGTTAGGATGATGGTCTTGTCTTGAATGCAGGTTTGAATCTCCAAGAGGTGACTGGAGGTTTTTCTGTTGTAATTCTGTTAGGGGTGTAGGCTGGTCACTTTTTTTTTCTTTTTTTAACTCAAGGAAGAAGGAACCCAAGGCCAGTCTGTTTTAGATTATGAAAGCCTTTGGTCCCCACACCTCACAGGGGATAATACACGTGATACAAATGTTTTAATAAGTCCAAATTTTGAATGAGTATAAAATTGCAAAGAAAAGAGATAAATTTGTATGTATACTCTGTTCACTTTAACTAGGTACCGTACAGAAAACCCATTTCCATCTTAAAAAGTGTACTGAGCTTAACACTAGAATATGGTGCTAGTCACAAAGAAATGCTATGGACTACATGTTGAGTCTTGGTATTCTGTTATAAATAAAAAATCCTGGATTAGTCATTAATACAAGGAAAACTATTTATTAGTGATTCTCTTTTGTTAAAAGTCTGTACGTACTGTGCTATATTGCCTGCTTGGTCTAGTTAGTAAATGATAAATGAAGCAAAATATACGGTACCTACTCTTTGAGGATCCTCCAGACAGCTTGTTTATGATTTGAGATTATTTTTTTGTCCCCTTAATGTCATATATTCATTTTAATATAGCCTTAATATGCACCAAATATTGCTGTATAGGCTCGCTTAGCCTGCCAAAATTAGCAACCCCTGTCCCTCCAACTTTTAGAGGACAGATGACTCCCTTTATTCTCATTAACTTCATACAAAATTATGAAGCTTGAAAGATATATATATATATATATATATATATATATATATATATATATATATATATATAATGGGGAGGTCTGCTCTTTTCTTCACAAGCTGAGTAATACTGTCTGTCAATTGGCAAACAATAAATATAAAAAGGGAGAAGATGTAGCTTTTAGTAAACCATTTGATACTACATTAGTAAACTGGACATTAGAAACTGAAAAGTAAGTTTTCCACTCACTTGCCGTAGTAGTCCCAGGCTCTGAGGTGGCGGTCACCGAAGTCCAGCAGAGCTTGAGGGTTGTGGAGAAGAAAGAGATAGGCTCGACAAAGCTCACCACTCCACAGGGCTTTCAATAGGTCGTCTGCTTCTCTCACCAACACCAACTTGGAAATAAAGTAACACACACTGACTATTAAATGAGTGTATGAGAAAGCAGGATACTGAAATTAATGTGGCTAGGGAACTAACAGGGAATCTAGTTGATTGGGTCAGTATGCATGGAAAACACACACAGGTGTTTGAAGACTTTTCTTTTTTTTTCTTGATTGAAATAGATAATCAGCGAATTCACTATCGGGCAGTTGCATGAAAAAAATAAAACATGAGATATGTGTAGGTTAAACATGTGAGATATAGCGAGGATTTTGTTGGTGATTTATATGTGAATGACTGACTGTTCTACTCCAGTGGACATGCTGTTGATAGTCATCACACACACACACACACACACACACACACACACACACACACAGTTTTATAACAGGGGAGGGTTCATGTGCACTCATTAGTGATAAGATGAGCAGTTAATCAGGGAAGACAACTGGTGGTTACACACACACAGTTTTATAACAGATGTGGGTTCATGTGCATAATTCTTCTTTCAATAAAGGTCAGCAGGGAAGAAAATGAACATTTCTGCCCTTTGGAGTACTGTTCATCTCTTAGTAATTTCCTTTTGGCTACGAGAGACGATATTACTCACCATACTGGGTTCTAAAAATGTTAAATCCTGCCTGATGAGTTGCATGAGTGACAAGCGTTACTATATATTACTACCGCTACTGAAATATAGCCGAACATAGCTAAAGACAGCCCGCCCTACCTAAATAGTTAAATAATATGTTGATATCAGTCAAACTCTTCAAGCTTGCCTGTCTTGGATGAGGTAAAGAATCAAGCATTTTTATGAGTGAAGTCGTCAGGTACAGAGAATCCACAGCAAACACCAGTGAGCACTGAGCGACGTCACCGCGAAGCACCCACTCCAGCAATGCACCCAGCCACACCCACTCGTTCTCTGCCACGCCCGCCATACCATCCATTTTCACCGTCGCCGGTAATTTGCTCCTTGTGTCAAGAAAAATGGAATCATTATATTATCTTCATCAAAACAAATACTCCAATCTCCACGCGTTGGTGTCACTAGAGTTGTGGTTCACTGTATCTTTGAGAAGAAGAATTAATGAGAAGAGACTCTAAATAAATACCTCAATTCCCTCCCCATCTGGCCAACTGTTTTGTGAGTGAGACAGAAAGAAAACCAATAGACAAGGTATAATTTTATTATTCCAGTGATAATGCTAAATATATCAACTAAATGGCTGATACTTTCTTGCAGAAGATGGTGATGGAATGATAATTACTTATCCATTCACACCTTGATTGAACTTTAATCACTTGTCATTGTCGCAGAAAGACGGTAGTATATTTTCTTCACCAAGCCATCATCCCCTTCCTACAACTTCCTACCTGTCCCATATCTTAACCTGTCATAAATGACTTTGTGTCATAAAATACTTTGTGGTTCTTTGTGCTTGAGTTGTAGTTGAGTTATGTATATATTTTAGACTTGTGGTCGAGCGGCTTTTATATCTTGTAGTAGCTTCCCCATTTGTCATGTAGTGACAGGAGAGGTAAAGAATAGTATGGGACTATTTTTATTTGTCTTGGAAATATTAACAAGTCTCTCACACGGAACGAAGTATAAGTCCCGGGTAGCTACCTCCCTGTCTCGCTATCTGTCTCTCTCTCTCTAATTGCCAAGCCCTTCTCCCGTGACCTGTCTCTAGGATCACTCGTCCCCTTCTGAGCTCTCCTAAATTCTGGTGAAACAGGAGACGTATCACGTGTATTCCTCGTGGATGGAAAGTTTAAAGAAGCCTGTGTGTGAGTATGTGTGTATATGTGCGTGTGGTCACCAGGTCTTTGTTCACGAGAGGACTGCTGACAGCTAACTGCATCATCTCCTTACTGGCCGCTGTCGTCAGCTTTCCTCAGTGTAACTTGCAAACCTCATTTCCTTTTCCCAGGCTCGCAGAGGGCTGTCTATCTATCTATCTATTTATCTATCTATCTATCATGATTTGTAAATATAATATGTAGTCCTACATCTGCTCGGCCGCGCGAAAATGGCGTACCATCGACAGTTAATAGTCCCAATATATTAATACAAACTACATACACATTACAATGAACTTACAAGCTAATTAAGTGAAATACACAATATTGTAAAGTAACATAATTGCATGAATATTGTATACATATATTATTCATAGTAAATAGTGATTATTCAGTAATATTACATTTTAAATAAGTTGTATATATATTTGAATAAATGCATTAAAGTAAATTATTTAACTGTAATACAGTATGTACTTGGGTTATTATAGTGAAATGCATACATGCAAGAATAAAAATAGTTTAAAATTAAGATTATTGTAAGAGTTATTAATATTTCATTTAAAGATAATGGTACTGGTCTGCCATATATGGGTCATTCTTCTTTTTATTATATATATATATATATATATATATATATATATATATATATATATATATATATATATATATATATATATATATATATATATATATATATATATATATATATATATATATATATATATATATATATAATTAATACTATATACAAAATATATACACTTCATTCAGGGTGGTTAACTGTGATGTTAACTCTCCCCCCACTAAATAATGACTCCAAATTAGCAATTCTTGCATGCATTCTGTGCATTGCGAACAGCAGTACTGCAACTACAATGCAGACGATTATAAAGACAGTAGGTGCTGGGCTATACACATAATATAGGTTGAACATACTCAAACTCAAATCTTCCCAGGGCTTCATTGTTTCATTGATCAGCCGCATAGTTTCAAACTTAGGTGAAGTCAGCTTAATACTTGTGCTCATGTTTAAGTTCATATTAGGCAGTGGGTGGAAATGTTTGTGTGTATTGTTGAGAATGGCGTAGTGATTGATGGTGGATAAAGTAGACATGGCTGGTGTAAATACCACACAGTAGTCTGGTGCTATGTATAATCCTGATGCTGATGTATGAGATGGTGGTATATCTGGACAGACTATGTAAACTGATGTGTTACGAGGGAAATAAAAAAACTGTGAGTGTCCAATGCGTTGATGGTGTACAAGTTTATCTGGAGCAAAAGTGAAGTTGGAATGATGATGAATATTGTTATTGCTGATGATAGCCATTTCACAAGGGACCGTATCAGTAGGCTGAAACGTGAAAATGTACGCAGGACAAAGATGAACAGCATGTAAGGATGTGCGGCACTTTCGTTCAATCGTTGACTCACTTGCGAAAGTGACAGTGTCCCGTCTCTTGGAGACCATGATGAGTTCGGTGTCTGTGTTGATGTTGATGATGACCAAAGTGTTGTTATTTTTATAGGGGAAAGGGTGTATTTGATATACTGTGAACAGGTCTTCAGTGATGAATGGTACGGTACATGAACTACCACTGATGTTGGTGTTAGTGTTGCTTCTAAATACGGGTAATATTGCATAAATTCCCTACTGCGGAACAATGGCTTCAATTTATGTTTATGTATGCCTTGACTAACTATCTGACGTAGCTCATGAACTGGGAGTAAGTCATTTGTGATCTTGCCATCACCAGCATTCGAAATTCCTTGCATAAGTGCCCTGAAACGATCTCTAGTGTTCTCTAATTGTAGTAGAATCGTGTCAATATGTTCTGTGATGAGGGAGAAGTGCTGGAAAAGAGTAACGTTTCCCTCTAATTCATTTATTTTATCTACACTCTCGAGAGCTACGTTTTCTGCTTGTTTCAGATTCTTCACAATTGTCTTCATTGCTGAGTTCTGTCCTGTGATGAATTTATCTTGGTATGTTAGTACCTGAGCTATCTTATTAAATTTGTTGTTTATTTCTTTAAGGTCATCCTCTGTAGCCAATCCAAAGATGTTCCCAAGAACTGCGCCGCCCAGATGGAACAAACCGCGCTTTTGGCGAGTACGTGTGATGTTGTTCCTGTCGCTCAGTACCTCCGTTCCATAAGATGGGAGATCTTGGATCATGACGAGCATAGTTGACTTCGCCTGTTCTAGTTTCCATTTCGCTAACTTCACCATTTCATTCACTTCCTTGGTGTTATGTGCTTGTGAAACATAATTCCCTATCTTGAAGTCCAGAGTTCGCATCGGCGTCGCAAGTCTTTCTTGGTAAGTAGGTAAGTCATACAAGTAATCTAGACTTATTTCAGTACTCATGACGTCCTTAACGATTGTAGTTGTGGCCGTTGGAGCTATGAGGCATCCTTGTCGTACTATATGCTTGGGGTCTAGGTGCGCATATACTGTTACTATGTAGAGAAGAATCCATAGCATAAGTCCCTTCATCGTAACCTACCGAGAAAAAAAATCTATTAATTTCCTATAAAGCTGTGGTTGATGATAGTGATGATGTGCGTTACGGTTGACTGTTATTTCATTTATAGAGGGAGTTTAAATCGATATTTAATTCTCGTAAATGATGTACTGTAGATTTCATTGGAATAGTTGCACCTATGTTCGATTGTTTGGTATATGACCTTAATTTCTTTTTGTAATCATTGTTGTGTTCTTGCTTGGTTTCTTGAGGTACGTTCACCTGTTCGGTTGTATCCGAGGCTGAATAATTATGTGATAATTCCCTTGAAACTCGTTTTAAATGGTCAATATGAACTTGTTTCTCCTCGCCACTTGAAAGTGACTTAAAAACTTTGTTTGCTTTTATGTTAATTACTCGGTATGGGCCCTCAAATTTTGGGGATAATTTATTGTCTCCCGTATGAATGACTCCGTAAACAATGTCTCCTAAGCTGATAGGTGAATCTTTTGCCTTCTTGTTAAATGCCTCCGTCATTTCTTCCTTGGACATCGTTAATTGTTTTTTTACTCTTTTGTGAATGTCCTGGAATTCACTTAAACGGAGTTTAGAGTAATCATCGTAATTTTATATAGGCATGCTGTCACCTTCTAGGAGCTAATATGGTAATTTTTTATCTGTGCCATATATAATGAAATGTGGTGTGTCACCAATGGATTTATTTATAGACCCATTAATTGAGGCCTCTACTCTGGGAATCCAATCATCCCAGCTTGCATAATTTTCACTGAGAATGTGTCGTACCACATCTAATACCTTTTTATTTTGTCTCTCTACCAACCCATTCGATGCTGGGTGATAGGCCAAAACGTTAACCTTTTTGATGTTGTAATGTTTACATATTTCTTGTAAGATCTCAGAATTAAATTCTCCTCCATTATCACTTATTAATACCTTTGGGGTAGTAAAGCGACATATTACATTATCTGTTATTGCCTTTGCTACGGTCTCTGCTGTCTTATCTTTAATTGGAGCTAAAATGACATAACGGGAAAAATGATCCGTTGCTACGAATAAGTATAGGTTATTATTGTATGATAATGGCATCTTGAGTAAATCAACAGCGACAACGTCCCATGGTTGATGTGGTACTGGGTAATTACCCATCGGTGCTGGTGTGATTGGGTATCCTTTGTGTTTCGCACATGATTCGCATCTGTCTATATGATTGTTTATATCTCTTCGTAATGAAGGCCAGTAATATAATAGCTGGGCTTGGTTGAATGTCTTATCCTTTCCAGGATGTCCTGCATGTGGGCTGTCGTGTATCAATCGTAATACTTGGGGTATCATGTCATTAGGTACTACCAACTGGTTAGTATTTCATTGGCGTTTTGGTTGTTTAGAGTTAATTTTGTATAATGTATTATTGACCATTGTGAATTGTTCAAGTGGGACATGAAGTTTGGGTAATTGTATGTCATCTCCACTTTCTAACTTGTATATTACTTTTGACCATATTGGGTCAAGTCTTTGTGCCTTTGTAATATCCTCGTGGTTTGGGATATTTCCTTTGAGATCTAACGCCGCGACATGAATTGTGTTCGGGTTCCTAGATAATGCCTCAGCTACTATGTTCATTTTACCTTGTATATAATGAATTTGTACATTGTAGTTTTCAACTGTACATTTCCATCTTGCTCTCCTCCCAGAAAGGAGTTTTTCTTTAAACATACCTACCAGTGGTTTATGGTCGGTGAATAAGTGGACTTCATAACCATATACCAAATCTCGAAACTTTTGTAATGCAAAAACCACTGCAAGTGCCTCTAAGTCTGTAGTGCAATAATTTTTCTCCGCACGTCTTGTTTGTCTGCTGGCAAATGCAATTGGTTGATTCCTTCCTCTTTTATCTTCCTGCATCAGTACAGCCCCTAATCCTTTAAATGATGCGTCTGTAAAAATAAGAAATGATTTCGTGTAATCCGGATATGGTAAACAAGGTGCATTTGTTAGTTTAATTTTTAGATTGTTAAATGCCCTTTTTTGTTCTTCTTCCCAATGGAATACAGCATCTTTTTTGAGTAGTTGGAATAGAGGGAAGGCTATATGAGAGAACTGTGGTACGAATGACCTATAGTACCCAGCCAGACTTAAAAATTGTCTAACTTCGTCAGTCGTAGTGGGTTCAGGAAAATCTCTCACTGCCTGTATTTTGTCATCAGTGGTGTGAATACCATCAGAACTTAATTTGTGGCCTAAGAAATTTATTTCCTTAAAGCAAAATTTGCATTTAGAAGGTTTAATTTTTAATCCAGCATCACTAAGCTTTTGTAAGAGTAAGTCTAATTTCCTGAAATGATCCTTAATATTCTTCGTTGCGATAATAATATCGTCAAGATAAACAAATCTTCCTTGTCCTAAAATTCCGGACAATACGTAATTCATAAGACGCTGGAACGTGCCTGGGGCTGTCCTCAGTCCCATTGGCATTCTTGTATATTGATAATGGCCTCTGTTTGTTGAAAAAGGCAGTGTATTTATGTGACTCCTGAGATACCGGAATCTGATAGTATCCATTTAGGAGATCGATGGTCGAGAATATATTATTCTCAGGACCAATATTCTGTAGAACATCGCTTAGCAATGGCATGGGAAATCTGTCTGGTATTGTGTGATTATTTAGTTTACGGTAATCTACTACCACACGTATTTCTCCATTTCGTTTGGGCACAAAGAATAGGGGGGCGTTCCAGGGGGAAACTGAAGGCTCAATAATTCCAAGCTTTAACATTTCATCGACATACTGATTTGCAAGTGTACGTTGGGAGTATGGTATGCGATAAGCTGGTACGAAAATTGGTGGTGTTTCTGGGTGCACATTAATCATGTGATTAATCAAGTTAGTACACCCTAATTGTTCTCCGGGCAATGCTACGGTGTCCCTGTGTGTTTCCAGCAGGGTTAACAAATCATTTTCTTCGTCAAATTCACCTGAGTGAATTAAATTCTCTTTCATTCTTTCTCTATCCGTAGATTTTATCTCACTTGTTACTCCACCAATATTTATTTCCTTCACAGGAGCGAAACATTTTTCAATATTAACTATGCAAGTTCCCTTTTTCAACTGAACTTCCCCATTCATGTGATTAATAATGAATATCTGAGTTAGCCCTTCGTCATTCGTATGACATAATGCGTTTTCTACTGACAATCCCTTTACTTTACATAATTCTTCTAAGACAAGAACAGTACTATTCCGTAATTTGCTCTTTATGGTAACCTTCATGTATGAATTAGGTGGTATAACTAAATCATTAGTGAGATGGGCTGGAAAAATTGATAAATCAGAACTGTTATCTGGGTCACTAATTCTGGAGGATGGGGTTGGTGGTGTAAGAGGATCTATACACTCATCTGTTTGTGTATGTTTGTTTAAGCCTTTAATATTACCAATTCTTTCTGGCTCTCTTCTACCAATCGGTGAGGGCTCTGAAGTTATTTACTCTATGAATTCATTATCAAAGTCTATTCCATTCATTTGTGGGAGTATAGTTATGTTCTCAGTTCTCATGGATCTTAAGCCCAGTAACATATGAGCTTTAATTGCTAAGTTTTCAACGATATAGAAAAATGCAGAGAATGGTCTTATAGTTTCTGTGAAACTGAGATTTAATCTTATCATACCTTTCACTGTAATCTCTTGACCATCTACTGTGTATAAATCTAAATCAGCTTCATCCAGAAAAGTTACTTTCTTTTTATTTTTAAGAATTCTATTTAGTTCTTCATGTGTTATTAAGTTCACTGGAGAGCCTGTATCTAAAAATAAGGAAACGTTTTGATCCTCACATACAACTGGTATCAAGATACACTCATTTCCCAACATGCCTCCTATGTGAAGTTTAGCCTTGTTCTTCTTTACGTTTGTTCGTTTTTTGTCATGACTTGGTCTTCCCCCGATTTGAACATAGACACAATTTTTTCTACTGTTTTGCAATCACTAGTCCAGTGCCCTTGGTATCTATGATGCCTACAGTAAGGACCAAATCCTTGTGTCTTTTGTTTATCCTCTTTTGCCTTGATAAAGCATTCATACCTTGTGTGTCCTGGTTTTGCACAATAATGACACAGAATGGACCTATCCCTTGACTGTGACCTACGAGGTGATTTCCCATAAGAAGTGTTGTTTATGGCGCGAGACCTGCTCGGGCTGCGCGAAAACTTATGAAACTGCCTGTAGGAAGGCGTGTGGGAACGATTTCTAGGCATCTCTGTTTGTTTGGGCTGCCTCATTTCTGGTCGCGATCGATTTTGTTCTCTGTTTGGGGTCAGTGTAGATGTTTTCACAGCTGATACTGTCTCAGGTACCCTGATTCTACCAGAATGTGCATGTGTGTCGACCACACCTGCTTTACTGCACTGCATCTCTACCTCGTTCATTAAGTCTAGCAAGCACATTCCTGGGGTGTACGCGATCGTCTTGGCGATCTTAAGAGTCCTATCAGGTAATTTACACAAGGCAGCTACATAACCAGTGATGTCCAAGACGAGGTCTGGGGACATCTTTCCATCATCTGTTATCCAATTAGAATTCTCCAGAGTAGCTAATAGAGTTCTCTTGATTGTGGAGACATCAGCAGTTATTTCACTGAGCACATGGTTTGTAGTGTGCTCCCTTACAAGATCTACAATTTTATGAAATTCTGGAATTATACCTGGCAAGAAGTTCATACCTCCAGAAAATTTCTTCAGAAATTCAGTTTTAAATTCATCATATGTCCTAGCACGATGTAGCTTATCGGAGCGCAATAGATTGCTTGCTGGACATCTTTCCTGGCTTATGCAAGATGAAAAAATAGCAATTTTCTCTTATTCATCTAGTATGTGGCGCTTGATGAACATTTGTTCGCACTGACTGACTAATGAAATGACATCAATGTGATCTTTGTCTGTGCCAGAGAATTTTGGGGCAGTCTTATCCTCGTGATACACAAAAACGTGAGGTGTGGTTTTTAGATCAGCGGTATTTGTTTCTTGATTCATTTTTAATGATTGCCCTGTTAATTCAACTTGTACGTGTTTATCGTTGTGTGAGGGAATGGTGGAATATATATGACCGGACCGGTGAACCCTGTTAAGTATATTGGCATACGTATGCAAGGCAGCTGCAAAGTCGACACTCTCTATGTTTGAGGGGGTTTCCCACTCATCATCTGAAACTCCCGTATTTGTTTCTTTATCTTTAGCGTGTGGTGAGGGTTGTACAAGGGGTGGGCTGTCTCTTAATAGTGAGTCTGATGTTGTGGCAATTTGTGTGTCATCTGGTATTAACGTGGGCGGTGGCGAAAATATTCCTGTCATTAAGATATGGTGTTATGAAATACGCCTCTTGTTTATTTATGTCCTAGCAAAATAGATGAGTAAATAAGTTGAATATAGCTAATTTTAGCACTGAGAAGAAATGAGCAAGTATAATTTTACCCACTTGATACAGATCGTAGAGGTGTGTCGATACAAAAGTCGATCTCGGAAGAAAAATACAGGTTTGATTGAAGATCTCTTGATAATTCTAGTGGTGTGTTGATGGACGATATTACTCAGGAAATTCCCTGGCCTGGTATTTGTAGTGGTTAACGGCTGTCCCAGGCAAACCTCAGCATAGAACGTCGAATTTCCAACTTAACTGTGAAAATAAATGAGTATGAGTAGGAGCTATGTGAATAATGAGTAATGAGTAGTGGGTGAGAAGTGCCTGGTGTCAGTCACACGTTGCTTGGCATGGCAGACTCGCGTTGTGATGTCATCTCAGCACATGGTGACGTCGGTTTCCCACACTGGTAGCTGTGATGAGTGAATGAGTAGCGATGAGTAACTTGAGTGGAGACGGGTGAGTAAGACGAGTCGTGAATCGTGTCTCACTCTTCGTTTGTTTGTTCCGTTTTTCTATGTCGATGTTTTCTCGGTCCTTTTGTCTAGTGATTTACTCGTTGTGGGATGAAGACTGCTGCTACTTGTAGGTGCGTGTAGAAGATTATATGGACGACGTAGAGTTGTTAATTGTAGTTGATTGTAGATGGTTGTAGTTCGCTGATTCATTGTAGAAATTGCAAGATCATATCAAGGCTTCGTGTGATCTCTTGACCTCTGCATCAGCATGATGATCTGGGAGACGGAGGGGGCTGGTTGGAGAGAAGTGTCAGGAGCTGGTTGTGTTGTTGGTTGAGAGAGAGATATTCTTGTTTTCAATCTTGATATTTTGTAGGAATTTAATGTTGATTCGTAGACGAGGTTCGTATACGTTCGCTGCTACCAAATGTCATAAATGACTTTGTGTCATAAAATACTTTGTGGTTCTTTGTGCTTGAGTTGTAGTTGAGTTATATATATATTTTAGACTTGTGGTCGAGCGGCTTTTATATCTTGTAGTAGCTTCCCCATTTGTCATGTAGTGACAGGAGAGGTAAAGAATAGTATGGGACTATTTTTATTTGTCTTGGAAATATTAACAAGTCTCTCACACTGAACGAAGTATAAGTCCCGGGTAGCTACCTCCCTGTCTCGCTATCTGTCTCTCTCTCTCTAATTGCCAAGCCCTTCTCCCGTGACCTGTCTCTAGGATCGCTTGTCCCCTTCTGAGCTCTCTTTCCTAAATTCTGGTGAAACAGGAGACGTATCACGTGTATTCCTCGTGGATGGAAAGTTTAAAGAAGTCTGTGTGTGAGTATGTGTGTATATGTGCGTGTGGTCACCAGGTCTTTGTTCACGAGAGGACTGCTGACAGCTAACTGCATCATCTCCTTACTGGCCGCTAGCTTTCCTCAGTGTAACTTGCAAACCTCATTTCCTTTTCCCAGGCTCGCAGAGGGCTGTCTATCTATCTATTTATCTATCTATCTATCATGATTTGTAAATATAATATGTAGTCCTACAAACCCACTAATGCCTAGCGTTCCTGTGCGACGGATTTTGTTGGAAGAGCACTAAGTGCCTACTGGCTCATAGTCGCAAAACGCATAGGTCTCTACCCCAGGGTTCCCTTCTTTGTAAAATTTTGAAAATGCCCAGTTCCATCCTTTATAGAGGACACTGGACGCCAATGGGTGAAAGAACATTTATCCCCAAGGTCCTCTTCATACTCTCCACATGTTGAGCACCTGAATGTCACGACTTACCACTTGACCTTTCCATTAAAACCATCACGTATAAATCATCACTGACTCCATGCTGGCTACTCGTGCAACAGCTCTACAATCACTTCCGTAATGACATGGGTGAAGATTGATTTTAATATTCTCCTTCATTTTTCACAAGATAAATTATCACTTGAAGTAGTTTGTTTAAACTTTATAATAATTTACTCATTTAAAGAAATAAAAGTTTAGAAAAATAAAAAAATGTCTGATCCCTTCTGCAGAATGGCGATCCCTTTAAGAAAATTAGGCTATATCCTTTGTATCTAACCTATGGATTTTTTTTATTTAACTTTGGGACGTACTTTAGCATCCTTAGGAACCTTTATTAATTTCAGTTTTCATTATTTAAAGAGGTAAGTAAATAAATAAATAATTAAAAATAGTATAATTATCCAACAATGATGAATGATAGTTTAATCCGTAACAATAGTGAACATTCCAGAAAGCGATCTCTATTTACGGAAAGCTAAAGAGACGTTATAACGATTTTTAACCTCAATTTACATTCTCTTCCATGTTGCGCCTCCCTCCCCTTCTCCATACCATTAGCCTTTTCACCAGTGCATGCTAAATTTTATTTTCCCAGGATTATTATTCTTACTGTATTAACAGTAATCTAACCTAACCTAACCTAATTTTAATCGGGAAACCAAAATGAATAACAACAGACTAAACTAACCTACCTCGAACAGACCAACCTTACATAACCTGAACCTTCTTGTGAAAAAAAAAAAAAAAAAAAAATAGTGTTGTTATGGGGTATAATTCAGAAATCTGTTTCCTCATATCAGGTTATGTATGGGTTATTCAGCAAACTGGACATACATTGCCCATGACATTCCTTCACTGACGGGGTATTCTTAGTCCTTCCCTTTTCACGAGTCTCTCCCTCATCCCGAAAATACATCACCACTAGTGAAACCTTTTCCCAACCATACCTTCTTTCTTTCAACATACTCTTTTGCGTTATTTTTAACCATACATCTGAACCTAATCCTCCAATCCTACCTCACAGCAAACGTATCACCGACCCGTATCTTACCTAAGTCTTATCACCAGCCCAACTGAAACTTACCGGCATCATCAACCTTTCTTCAACTCTCCCTTATAACCGATCCAACCACAACTCATCCTTATCGCACTCCCTGCCTAAAATCAATATTCTAACTGCTCCTTCCTCAACTCACCCTTATCAGCGACGCTACCTCAAACCAACCTCATCACCGACCCTGCTACAAATCATCCTTATCACTGACCCTAATTCAACCGTACCCCAACTTTACCACAACTCAGCCTCTGCATTGCCTTGCTGTCAAGCTGCGCCTTCCATTACGGTGGGAAGGAATTGATTAGTATTTTTTAAAAGCAAAAAAGGAGAATTCAAAAACCAGAAGCCCTAAATATTATTCCCGCAGTAATTATGTAAATGAATATAAAATAAATATTTGAAACAAAAGCACTCGGGAGCCGAATGCTAATCGCCAGCCAAAATACGTTGTTGGCTATGGCATAAGTTACCTACAAACCAAATTTAAAGACAATTCGCAAAACCCTAAGGAATTCAGCCGCTGTGTTTCACACAAAGCCAATCCGTATTAAGAAATATATAGCATCTGGCATTCGGTCTTTTTTATGAAATCCTCACCAAAAGTAATAGGTTTCTGCACATTCACTTTGTTGCTGTTTCTGAAGGTTTGGTAAAAATTCATCCACAACATTTCGAGATATTTTGGCAACAGATACAGACACACACTGACAAAAACTACATTGTTTCTCCTTGCTTAAGGAGGACAATAATAGTTGAAAGAGCACTTCATCAGGATCATAACTGAGAAAGACGAAGTCCTCCACGATGTTGCTACCCAAACAGCTTCCACAATCGATGAGATACGTCTCAGGAAGGTTTAGAGTGAAGAGAACAATTAAATATATATATATTCCTAGGAGGACAACAGAAGTATGATTCATTTTTTTTTTTATGCAAGAAAGAAGGAACCAACGGCCAAGAGCCCACAATACCGTTCCTTCAAAGAAAAAACAAAAACAACACAAAAGAGACCCACATTCAAGATCCGTTCATTTCGAGATGCCTGGACACACTGTGTTTGAAAGACTGGAGATCATAGAAAGTAGGAAATACACAGAGGGAGACAGTTCCAGAGTTGACCTGTTCCATAAATGAAAGACTTGGAGTAACGGTTAACTCTTGCATTAGAGAGTTGGACAGAAAAGGAATGAGAGTTTGTTGCTAGACGGGCGCTATGCACCCGTCATAGACGTGGAGGGATGCAAGCAGACAATTCAGTGGAGCAGTGACCATTGAAGTACCGATAGAAAAGAGAAAAAGATGCAACAGTGTGCCTAAGAGATAGAGGTTGAAGGGAGCCAGCAAGAGGAGGAGAGTTAATGAGGCGAAAAGCCATTGACTCCACTCTATTGAGAAGAGCTGTATGTGGGGAGCCTCCCCACACATGAGAGTTGTACTCTACACAGGAGCGAAGAAAACCCGTGTATATAGTCAAAAACTGTGCAGGGGTAAAGAAGGTACGGAGTTCGCTTAGCACACCTAATCTCTTGGAAGCAGATTTTACAAGAGATGTAACATGATCTTTGCAAGATAAGTCTCGAGTGAATGAAACCCCAAGCATGTTCAAGGATGATGCAGAACCGAGCTGGATATTATTAAACATTAGTGGGTACTCCTGTGGAAGGTTGTGTTGGGTTGATAGGTTTAAAAACTGAGTCTTTGAAGCTTTAAAAACAACAAGATTATCATTACCAAAGTCAGAGATACGAGCCAGGTCAGACATTAGGTGTGCCACAGCCTCAGCCTTTGCTTATTGAAGTAACTGCTGAGATAGACGTTGCGGGAACCGAATGGAAAGGTGAAGGGTGGAATCATCACCGTAGGATAAAATCAGATGTACAGCTAAGAAGGTCATTGATGGATGAAAGGAAGAGAGTTGGTGATAGGACAGAGCCCATAGATCTAGCAGAACGATGGCCATCTGCAACAGTGGCTATAGAACAACCAGAAAGGAAGCTGTCAATGAAGTAACAGATAGAAGGATAGAAACCATAAGAGGGCAGTTTGGAAACGAAAGACCTATGCTAGACACGATCGAAAGCTGTTGAGATGTCAAGTGCAATGGCAAAGCTTTCGCCAAAGTCCTCAAAGAAGGATGACCAGGAGTCTGAAAGGTAGGTGAGAAGATCGCCAATGGAGCGTCCTTGACTGAACCCATATGGACGATCAGAAAGAAGGTTGTGATAGGAAAGATGCTTAAATTTTTTTCTGTTAAGAATTGACTCGAAAACTTTTGAGATACAGGATGTTAAAGCAATTGAACGATAATTACAGGGTTGGGAATGGTCATCCTTCTTTGGGACTGGCTGAATGAGAGCAAACTTCCAGCAAGAAGAAAACGTACAGGTTGATAGACAAAGATGAAAGAGTTTACCTAGGCATGGTGTAAGCACAGAAGCACAGCTCTTGAGGACAACAGAAGGGACTCCATCAGGCCCATATGCCTTATTGGTATTCAGGTCAGTGATGGCAGAAAATACATCAGCTGAAGAAATTTTAATGTCAGCCATGAGGATGTCAGAGGGGGGAAATGATGGAGTAACAGCACCGGAATCGTCTAAGGTGGAATTGAAGGAGCAAGTTGCAGAAATGAAGAAGAGTTGCAGAAATGAAGAAGAGTCGGACAGTGGTTCCAGGCATCTCGTTGAGTCATCACCGGGACAGGGGCGGACGGGGGTATTTATGGTCCTCCCCCTGGGGACTTCAAGGCCTGGATATTGTGTGCCTTTTTTTTCTTTTTTTTTTGAAAAGGAAGTGTAGTGTGTACTGTGTATGCAGATTGGTGTTGACAGAAAAACTTGTATTGGAGAGCATGCTGGCCTACTCTCTGTGTTACTGAAACATTGAAAAAGATCAGCAAAGGGGAATGGTCAGGAACTAGTCACGAGGGCTGATGAAACGGGAGCTCCAGCTCTTCCAGTCTGCAGGTTTTCATCCACCTTGGGAGTACTGTCTTGCTTGACTTGTGCTACAGTCTACTCAAGTTTTAAAGGCACTCGTTACAATTGGAATTTGACTGGACCTAGTTCCCGAACACTACTCAGTCTGCTCAGAAATGGTGAGAGAGATCTTGAAATTCACCACAACCTGACCAAGGAGGAAAATTGCATGGTGTATGGCCCGCTTGAACAAACTGGTCTAGCATATGTCCACAGACTTCAAAGAACGTGAAAATCAAGATCTCCCGACTTCACAAACCACCAAAATGCATGTAGCAGAATAAGGCACGAAAGATATGACGAAAGTGGATCACCCCTGAGAGAAAGTGGACCCACCTGGAACAATGCTTGAGGTGATATGAGTAAGACCAAACAACCATGGCTGCACTTTCACCAGCCACGTCTGTTCTAACTGTACTGAAGCAAGGCACTTCTACATAAGCTGTACCGCCTCCTCCTTGTCCTGTACAATCTGCCTCAAGGCAAGACACTTAGTCGTTAGCAGGGAATGGAAAATATGAAACTCTGTTATTCAAGTAACAAGATCCCACCAGGAAACACCCACTGAACATCCATCCACTGCACTCCCACGAATTGCTACCAGCAAGACATGACCCAGATACCACACAGTCTACGCCGAAGCCACTGCTAAATTTACGTCAGCTGAGTTAGGAATGACCCGAAACCAACAAGGAATACTGATTTGACTGAAACAGATACACAAACATGCGACAACATATACCAGTTGCTGAAACATTCTGGAGAGGAGACAGGAAGCTGATGGCGTGATACATCGCTCATCTTTTCCAAGAAAATGGTCTGTTAACCATCAAAATCCAAATCTCACTATTCCCAGGACCATCACGGTAATGTAAGCCCCATATACAAGAAAATCGTCATCAAGCAATCCATCAACAGAGACTAGACTCCCAGAAACCTCAGGCGGGTAGATTCCAACAAACGACCTGTCACGAGGACGAGATCCCAGAGTCCATCATCATCATCATCCTAAGCAGGCCGAAAACGACCCGCAGTTCAATAGGCACCAGATGGGAAAGTTAGAATATGCACCAGAAATTACCTAAGACATCAGAGAAGACCAAAACAAAGACTTAATCCAAAAGAAGATGCCACAGAGGACTATGCAAAAGAAGATGGAAAGCTGTAAACATCATTTAAGTAGAATCCAAGCTCTCACAAGACGACTCCCATTCCACAATATGGATCATCCAAGTTGTCAAACAGTGATTAAAATGGAGGGCAAACGTTCTAGAAGTCAAAAATTAACACCCAGGTCCAAAGAAGAATGTTTGCATACTACCCTGAGCACGCCAGCAACAGCAGCAGATCCCTCATGCCAATAATTAGGATAAACAAGGACTTGCTCTTCCCCTTCTCAGTGGAGGAAAATTCATTCTAAAATATATGTGCTAGTGCATAATACTAGTCGCCAATTCGAGTGGCCAACCCCGAGGGAATACTACTTAATCTGATTTACTGTTTAAGCAATGAATAATCCTATCTTCTATGATCCAGTTCGTTATAATGATATCGCCAAGGGTGATTTTTATTCGCAGTCCTCAGTTCATGACAATTTCAAGAGATTGTCAAATCGTTGTCGATCTTGTTGTAGGAGTTATTGAGACTAATGTTATCTAACTATCTATATATCTATCTATCTATCTCTTTATCTACTGTACTGTATATATAAATATCAGCGTGTATGTGTGTGTGTGTGTGTGTGTGTGTGTGTGTGTGTGTGTGTGTGTGATCCGCTTCCTTCCTATACATTTCCTATCCTTCGTATTAGTTAGTCCCTTGCTGTAAGGTTAACTGTCGTAAGAAATTGTGCAGCGCATAGCATGTAGGGAGTTCTGAATGCATTCGAGAAGAGCCCCTGTTTACTCACTTTGTTCTTGCCTGTCAAGAAGCACAGTGCACTACAGTGTCACAGATACAGTACATAATCGTGTTTCATATTCTCTCTGATGTGTTTTTTGTGTGTTTCTTAAAATTAACCATCCATTCTGCTTTCCTTGCGTTATGCCTGGCACAGGTAGTGAGGCATTCTTCGGTCCAATTGTTAGGAGCGAGCGACCGAAGCAAGCCAACGATGTTTACTCTCAGTTATATATGGAGATGAATGGCCTGGCCCAAACCGACCGTCACACTAGGCAGAAGATAATATCTTTACTCCTATGTAAGTAGAGTTGAAATTCTTTTAGCATGTGATACACTTATTCGTAATTTTGTTATATAGAAGTCTACAAACTCATGCATAAAAGCGTAGGAATCCCTTGGCATCTTGAGATTTCGAAGGGATTGCTTGGCTTTTATCGATGAATGCCCCTGTAATAAAATCAAAATTAAACATAGATAACACTATGCTGTTACAACCCAAGCACATACCCTCCACCTCCCTGCACACGTAACCAAGCGTTTAACGATCCTTACCTCGCCTCCCCTTGTATAACAGAGACAACAGGTCGCACTGAAATCTCAGATTTATTTTACATTTTCATTATTTAAAAAAAATAGAAACTACTTAAGGCACAGCATTCTACCTATCACAAGGCACCACTTCACTATAAGACACATAACTATTTGAAATTTCATGACTATTATGAATACGTTCTGGTTCTGGCTTCAGATTCCCTATGCAGATTGCTTTGAAATTTCTTAGAAAACCTTTTTTTTTTTTTTTTTAACAACTTAAGACACAGTATTCTACCTGTCAAAAGGCACTAATTCACTATAAGACACATAACTGAAGAATTTTTACTCTATAGTTAATACTTTCTGACATTTCCTCCGGAAATAATATCTCTACATCCAGCCGCCCAACCCTATGGACTGACACCAGCGATAACAATACTCTTCTCTAACTTTGTGAGGTGGAGGGTAAAATGATTTTTCGGCATAACACTGTATTTTTTGGCATCAGTTATAGCAATTAAATATCAGAGATTCTGCGTATATATTGTATAAGAGGGAAATTGTGATAACACTTGCTCTCTCGTCACGAACTAACAAATAGCACTTTACTGGTTAGTTTTATTAAGTTGCATAATTATGTAACTGTCAGACATCTATCAATAAGGGGATCCACTCCTCTCCTCGCTTTTCAGCTGTCTTTCCCATCATCCTTACCTTCACAATTTTCCCCATCTCCACGACAAATTTGCCTATTTTTTCCTTCCTTTTTTGACCCCCCCCCCAAACACACACTCCTCTCATCGCCTGTTTAGCCCTTGCTTTTAATTTTACTGCTTTCTCTCCACTCCCAGATGATATTCCTTTCCGTTCTCACTTTAAATTTCGCTCCCCCACTGTCCTTGTAGCTGTTCAGCGAATCCTGTCTTTCTCTTTCTCACTGCATGTTCTCAAAACTTATCCAACTAAATCCATCAAAACAACGTTTCTTCTACTTCTCACTGTATTAATCCAAGTGCACAAGTTCCAGTTACTTTTGTTTGCTATTGCATCCATGTCCTTGTATTTGCAATTGCTATAAGTTTGTCACTTCCTGTATTTGCGCTGTTGTGAGTACCTCTGCATGTACTGTACTGTAAGCTATGATGTCTAGTGGTTGTCCTAATCTCAGAGTGAGCCGTACGGAAATTACTTCGGTCATCAGAGAAGAGATGTGATGACTGGCAGACTTAATAAAGATACATCAGCATTATTATTTTATTATTTAAATACCCATATTTATTACTGACAAGTACAAATATCTTTTCATGGCCGATTAATCTTACTACTTACCTTCGTAAAAGGGAGCCTAGAAGCCCCGAACCAGTTATTACAGTTGTTGTGGATACTAATTTATCCGAGATGTTATTGTAGTTTTGGATAATTCCTCGATGTGAAGTGTTGCAGACAAGCATTGGATGTTGAGAATGAGAGAGTGTCCTTCCCTTCGAGGATGATTCAGGTGATAAATGGGCGAGAGATGTCATTCCAGCACACAACAGCAGCAACATACTCGACCAGAGGTAGCAGTGCCACTTCATTATGCAGTTCACTACACCTGTACCCAGTAGTCTGATAAGACTGATATTCTCCGATAGGGCGAAGTCATTCTAGTTACTTCTGTTACTATTAATATCTTCCGATAAGAGGGTATTCCTCTAGTGAAAGGACTAATGAAGGATGCATAACTCTACTCAGTCCAAAATCTTTCTCTCAAGCTCAGCATAGTATTCTACAGATAATATGCATATCAACTATTAAAGCTACTCTCATTCTTTGTGTGTGTGTGTGTGTGTGTGTGTGTGTGTGTGTGTGTGTGTGTGTGTGGAAACTTGCTGAGTCATCCTATTGGCAAAGCATGTGAAATACAACGCGTAATTGGTTAGAAAATGTTGACATATACCGGTAATCATCCATAGGATTTTGCCTCACCCATAGCTGTGGCAAAATCAAGTTTGTCCCAAACTGTGCCACTAAATCACTGAGTCACTGGATTTTATTTTTTATATATGGTGTGTTGAGGATCAGGGATAATGGTAGCATGTTTGCTGTGTAACTGGAGTGTGTTTGGGATGTGTCAGAGGTGCGTGCAGTGTACATCTGTGATGTGTCTGTGGCGTATCTGAGTGGTGGAAGGGTGTATCGAAAGACAGGACAACTTTTGAGATGTCTTGAGGTGATGTACAAGTCTGGGTGGGTGCTAGTGTGAAACTTGTTTTTCTGTTTGGTTTTCCATTTTCCACTCAATTAACGCCGGAATGCCGCAAGGATCAGTTCTGGCTCCAACCCTATACCTAATTCATATTAATGATCTCATATATGTTACCAATAATCCCATCCATTCATATGCAGATGACTCAACACTTCACAGTTCATTCATACTTAAACATCCATTCACAAACTTTAATATCTCTAACTCACAACTAGATGCAGCCATCTTCATAAATCAAGACACATCTAGGGTCAGTGCATGGAGACAAAATAACCTTGTCACATTTAATGCTAGTAAAACCTAGTATATACACTTTACTAATAGACAGATATTTTGCAAGATTTCTGTATAACCTTCAATGCTACTAATATTCCAGTCTCCAAAAGTATTGAAATTCTCGATTTCACTTAACAGTCCCCTCAGCTAGACGTCTCATGTCATATCACTTGCTAAAACTGCCTCAAAGAAACTTGAATTATTGCACAGAGTTCGTAACTTCTTCACTGACGAGCAGTTGGCTAGAATTTATAAGAGTCATGTGCACTGTCAGCTGGAATATTGCTCACTCTTGTGGAGTGGATGTGGAGGGGTAGCACTAAAGCAAATTTTTAAAAATCAGAACAAAATTGTTAGAATTATTAATAACTCTTATGTTATAAATGAACTACCTCCTCCACAGGTAAGAAGGAATGTTGCTTACCTTGCATTATTTTACAGATGTTTTTATGGCAAATGCTCAGACGAAGTTGCATCCATTGTGCCACCTCTCCATTCCTTCCCTTGTCCTACACGGGAATATGGTAGCGTTCATGATTGGAATGTCACACTGTCATATTGCAGAACTTCCGCCTATCAGAAATCTTTTATTCCCCGAACTGCATCTCTTTGGAACTCGCTACTCCAAAGTTGTTTCTCCCTAAACTTCAACCTACAGCTGTTCAAGGCCAACTGTTGCAGTTTTTTTTTGTGACATGGAGAACACCATTAATATGGTGTATGGATTTTTTTTTTTTTTTTACTTTTGTTTTTCCTTCCTCTGTTCTGTTATCTGAAAAAAGTAATTATTTTCTATCATCTCCCCCGTCCACCAATTACTATATGATATAGGCTTTTTAAACACATTTATACTAATAACAGGGTACTGAAATGACAAGCTTCAGGATGTGTATATTATTGACAATATGTCGGCACTAAGTAGAATCAAACATTGCAATATACCAGTAACACTGTGAACAACTCAACTTGAATGTTCAAAAAGTCATTAAGTCGAGTGTTTGTGTAACTAATGATATGAGGGTGGGACTCTCAAGTACAGTATATTTAAGAACGGTTCCCTGTTGTAACTTTTTTTTCATTAAGAACAAGGGCAAGGGACTGCACTGTTTTCATATATACTCTGCTCCTCCTACAAATATCGAAGTAGAGGAAAATCGTTGTAGGTTATTTTAAGGGCAGCGAGGGAAGGGAAAGTGCAAAATCTTCCTGTATATGTTTAGTTCTTCCAGCAGAAAAACAAGTCTGAGTTATGACAAGGAAGCGATCGTATGTTTGAAAATCCCACCCCAGTATATCAAAATGGGTCAATCTTTGACTGAAAAGTTGACAAGTACTAGGGCGCATTTTTTTTTCTATTCTTGCTACTTCCAGACGATATTATTGAAGCTGAATAAGACCTCTAACTGAAGGGGTTAATGAAATGGATATATATTTAATGACTTCACTTCGAAAATCCTTCCTCAGTTGAATGAAGAAGTATCGAGATAGTAAAAGAAAAATGGCGAAGCTCATGTCTTGTATAGCGCAGGTTGAACTCCCTCAGTCCTATGATGTGTTTTCCATTTTATTCTTAGTACCTTCGGAATCGAATTGAATTACTAAATATCAACTTGGCACAGAAACATCTCGGTCATATGGCGCCGGAAAAAAAAAAGTAAAAACCATAATAGAACAAAAATAATATCTGCTTCAATGATTAAATTACTAAATGATTTTTCTTATTAAATATACATATCAATCAATTGAAAAAAATGGAGGAGGCTTGCTTCCTTCAGAAAATTTTAAAAAGTAAGCCGAATAGACAGATGTTCCTCCAAGCATGGAAGACAGACAGTAAGCAACATCTGCCCTGGTACCTCCGGACGATCTGACTCAGCTTGGGAGAGACTTGGACGGGTTAGAAAATAGGCCTCACTTAATCCTGCAGTATAAGAAGGCCGTCCTTAGCTGAATACCATCTCCTGGTGGGATTAAAAATAAAACAAAAAGTACATCATCCACTTCAAGGGATTAACAACGTGAAAAATTGTCTCTATGCAATGAATTTATGTTTAGCATCAGGGTACTCTAGCTGTGCGGTGGCAATGACATCTGTTGTTGAGCTTCCATGTTCTTTATAATGTAAACAATCATTTGTGGATACAGTGTTTTCATTTGAACAACTCACGACATAAAGAACTTTAGAAACATTGAAAAATTTTCCTTGGTACTTTCAAGCATCCCAAATTCGTGCACCACTGTGCCCTAAGTACTTCCCCTCCATGCCCGAGAATCCGTCAGTCCTCATAAAAAACGAATTATCTAAGCAGTACGGGTATAAGGAAGAGTACGTCGGATTGTGGCCTCAAACATATCATCTGCGTAAGTGCCGTCCCAGTAATGTCTCTCTAGGTCTTGGTAAGTTAACCCTGCATCCGAGTGTATAAAACTGCCCCTGTCCGGAAGTGGATAGAAATTGTGGCGAAGCTTGTTCTTCGATTTGCTTGAGAGGTCACTGCCTTTCTTCACTGATCTTCCACTTCTAGATTTCCTGTTAACATTTCCTTCCCGCTTCCATCGCCTGATCCACCTGCACACTGTGGTGACGCTTATACCGCAGTCTTGAGCAATAGCGCGGACTGGCAGTCCACTGTGCCACATCCACACAAACTTCATCCTTTCTGACAACGTTGTGGGTCTATAGTTGTGCAGCTTTTCCATCATAGATGCTTCTGTGTAAAAGCCAAATACAAACTATTAATTGCTGAGGTAAAAATTAGAAGAGTAACTGAAGTGATGCATTGCCTGTTTTAACGTGTGAGTACGAGACGCCCCATATTGGCTGAATAAATCGTTTGGCATTTCTCAAACAAAAACATGTGTTTATCTCCTTTGCACTGAGGTGGTTAAGATATTATTTAGGTTATTATTCGGTGCCATATGGAGAAAGGGATGTGAATACATATACACAGTATATAATCATGGTCCCCAAAAATTCGTTATGAAAATTTCGAGAATACTTTGAATTATTTTACTTGCACTCACTGTAATACTGACTTCTGCAACATTTCATTTTCATTAACTTTTACCACTGTTGCACCAGTCGAGCAGGGCTGTACTCCCAAGGTGGATGGAACAGCTGATGACAGGGAGGGCTAGATCACCCGTTTCATCAGCCCTTGGGACTAGTTCCTGGGCATCGCCCTTTGCTGAACTTTTTCAGTGTTTCAGTAAAACAGAGAGTAGGCCAGCATGCTCTCAGTAGAAGTTTCTCCGCGCACCAGTCTACTTGTACAGTACACACTACACTTCGTTTTCAAAACTAAAGAAAAGAAAATGATGGACATTAACCATGCCTCAGAGTCCCTAGGGAGGGGGGAACATAAATGCCTCTACCATCCACCCCTCTTCCGGTGACGACTCCTCGACTTGCCTGGAACCACTGTCTGAATCACTTCTTCATTCCTGCAACATTCGTGGCCTTTCCTCCAACTTTCTCTCTGTTGAACACTACCTTCCCTCCGCTAAACCTCACTTTCTCTTTTTAACCGAGACTCATTTGTCTGAAGCAACTGACAGCCAAACCTTTTCTGTATCCTCCTACTTTTTCTGTACCGATTTCAAAGCCAAAGGTGACTGTTGTGTATATGTATGCAACAACTTATCTTGCTCTCGTGTTCCTGAACTTCATTCTTCCGAATTCTCTACTTTCTGGCTTTGGCTCTCCTGTCATTCTCTGACTAAATATAACTACGCTGTTTACTTATCCCATGATTCTACTGACTATCAAAAATTCTTCCACTATCTTACTTCTACAATGGAACACATTCTGTCCATTTCTTATTTCTCTGAAATCTCCATTCTAGGAGATTTCAATGTTCCCTACCACCTTTGGCTCTCCCCTCCTTTCATTGATCCACCTGGTGAACAAGCCTACATCTTTTGTATTTTTGATGACCTAGAGCAGCTTGTACAGCACCTACCCATATCCCTGACCGCCTTGGAGAGAGCTCCAACATACTTGACCTCTTCTTTACAACTAATCCTTCTGCATACACTTAATCGTTTCTCTCCATTTGGCTCCTCCGATCACAACCTTATTACCTTAACCTGTCCTATCACTCCGGCACAGCCTGTGGACCCTCCAAAGATATGTTGACTGTGGCACTTTGGATCTGTGGGATTGGGGAGGCCCTCAGGCAGTACTTCTTTGATTTTCCCTGGAATGATTATTGCTTCCATGGCCGAGAGCCATCTGAGTATGCCTTGCACATTACGGAGGTTATTCCCTCGGGCATGGAAGCATACATTCCTTTCTCATATCCTTTAACTGATGCAAGAAAGCCTTGGTTTAATCACGCTTGTTCTAATGCTGTCTGCACCAGGGAGAGGGTCTATAAAAGGTACCAGAGCCAACCCACCCCTGATTCATATCTTTTATGTATCTGGCTGGAATCGTGCTAAACCTGTTCTTTGCTCTGCTAAAAAAAAAATCACATGTACTAAGTGCTCTCAACTCTCCAACTCAAATTCTTCCCGCTCCTTCCTGCACCTTGCCAAAAACCTTTCTAACAACTTCACTTCATCATCCTTCCCTCCGCTTTTCTACTCTGATGCTCTGTAGCTATTTCTTCCACTGATAAAGCAGATCTCTTCACTCAACTTTTCCCTCCAATTCCACCGTAGACAATTCCGCTGCTGTTCCTCCGTCACTTCCCCCCTCTGACTTCCTCATGGCTTACATTTAAATTTCTTCAGCTGATGTAATTTCTGCCATCAATGGCCTCAATACTATCAAGGTGTATGAACCTAATGGAATCCCTCCTGTTGTCCTCAAGAACAGTGCTTCTATGCTTACACCCCTGCTTTGGTAAACTCTTTCGTCTTTGTCTTTCAACTTCTACCTTTCCTTCTTGCTGGAAGTTTGCTTTCATTCAGCCAGTCCCAAAGAAGGGTGACCATTCCCAACCCTCTAACTATCGTCCAATTGCTTTAACATCCTGTCCCAGAAGTTTTCGAGTCTATTCTTAATAGATAAAATTTAAAGCATCTTTCCTATCACAACCTTCTTTCTGATCGTCAATATGGGTTCCGTCACTGACGCTTCACTGGTGATCTTCTCACATACCTCTCAGAATCCTGGTCATCCTCCTTTCGGGACTTTGGCGAAAGCTTTGCCTTTACACTTGACATCTCAAAGGTTTTCGATTGAGTCTGGCATAAGTCTTTAATTTCCAAACTGCCCTATTACGGTTTGTATCCTTCTATCTATGCCTGTTCATCTACAGCTTCCTTTCTGGTCGTTCTATAGCCGCTATTGTAGATGGTCATCGTTGTTCTCCTAGATCTATCAACAGTGGTGTTTCTCAGGGCTCTGTCCTATCACCAACACTCTTCCTTTTTTTCATCAATAATCTAAGTTGTACATCTAACCCTATCCACTCCTACGCTGATGATTCCACCCTTCATCTTTCCTTTCGGTTCGTGCAACGTCCATCCCAGCAGCTACTTCAACAAACAAGGGATGAGCCTATGTCACACCTAATGTCTGACTTCGCTCCTCTCTGACTGGGGTAAATAGTCTTGTTTTTAATGCATCAAAGACTCAGTTCTTACACTTATCAACCTGGCAAAATCTTCCACATGAGTACCCTCTGATGTTTATTAATATCCAGCTCAATCCTGCATCATCCTTGAACATGCTTGGGGTTTCATTTACTCGGGATGTATCTTGGAAAGATCATATTACATCTATTGTAGATTCTGCTTCCAAGACATTTGGTGTGCTTAGCCGACTACGTACCTTCTTTACCCCTTCACAGTTGTTGACTTTATAAACGTGTTTTATTCGCCCCTGTGTAGGGTACAACTCTTATGTGTGGGGAGGCTTTCCTGATATAGCTCTTCTCAATAGGGTGGAGTCAAAGGCTTTACGTCTTATAAACTCTCCTCCTCTAGTTGGCTCCCTTCAACCTCTGTCTCTTCACCGCACCGTTGCATCTTTATCTCTTTTCTGTCATTACGCCCATGGTTACTGCTCCCTGAACTGTCTGCTAGCATTCCTCCACCTCCACGATTGGTGCTTAGCACCCCTCTAGTAACAAACTCTTATCCCTTTTCTGGCCTACTCTCTAATGTACCATTATTCCCAGTCCTTCATTTATGCAACAGGTCAACTCTAGAATTGTCTCCCTCCGTCTGTTTTTCCTACTTCTTATGATCTCCAATCTTCCAAATGCAGTGTGTCCAGGCATCTCGAAATGAATGGATCTTGAATTTGGCTCTCTTTTGTATTGTTTCTCTTTTTTTCTTGAAAGGAACTGTTATGCGGGCTCCTAGCCTTCGGTTCCTTCTTCCTCACATAAAAAAAAAAAAAACATGATCCTGCATTACCCCAAATCAGCTAACTCAGACTTAGCAGAGTAGTGTTATGTCATGACTTTTTTTTTGTTATATGTCCGACTCTGGGCATAGGCTTCACAGCCCGTTATCAAGGTCCAGTAGTCCTCCATCCATACACCTCCACATGTCACCACTTTGGCACTAACACCCACCATCCATAATGAATACATGCTAGGGCTGTCTCATACAGGACTGTGTATTGGTATTAGTGGGTGTATTTTCACATGTTGGCGGGTCGTCTGGTAGATCAGTAAAGTCTGCTTTAATGAAATTCAAATCCTTAAACTGTTCCCTGCCCTTGCGGGGATTTGAACCTGGGTCCATTAGGACTGAAGGCCAACTCTCTACCAATTTGGCCACTGCATCCCCCACAGTTTTCATAAATATTTGCAGAATCTGAGATTTAACAACTTTCTGTTTTAATTAGATATAGAGTTTTAAATTAGTTAGATTTTATATATTTAATGAGTCACATCAGCTGACCCATGGAACTACGTTCTAGAACGTTCTATCATGGCTTGGCCTAGACAGCCACACCCGTAATGCATATAAATGACCAGCTACAAGCCGTTCATCAGTTATCTCATATTCTCGCTGTTGATTACATCGTTTCAAACTGAGTACAGTATATCAAAACATCATCTCCAATGAAACTCAACTAAACAAGGTTTTACTCTTAGATTGTCAAGCAATTGCTATGGTGAAATACTGAGTAGTGTTACGTCAGGTAGCAACTAAACACCATCATGTTTGATCTCTTTGTAGGCTTTCGGTTTTGGACATCTCTAGATCTCTCATGGCATGTGTGACCCGAAAACAGGATCATGCTTGGCTGATTGACTTTCCATCTGACGTGATACTCAAAAGGCGTCTCCCATCTTGGGTACTAGTCCTACAGTGGTATTTCAAGTTACACCATCGCAAACAGAGGGAAGTAAAAAGTGCAGCAATGCAGTTGTTAGCGAATCAATGTGCATCTGGGAGAAGGAGCAAATCCCAACTGCAGAAGAGTGGAATGACATTTCTAAGGTGGAAAATAGGGTGAAGGGAAAAGCTCGACGATCTACACCACAGATAAAGAGAGAAGATGAGTTTTAAGTGAGACTCAATGACTTATTTGATATTGCCCATGTCGAGGCTTTTCAGCTCATTAAAGTTCCCAGAGGATCCTAAATTCCGCAGAGTACAATGGGAGCCAAGGGATTTGGGCTCCATAGTCAGCGTGGACAAAATCCTGACATAAAAAGAGGAGCAAGCTCTTCAACATAACCAGTTGATGACAAAGAGAGTGCAACAAATAAAAGGGAATGAACAGTGAGAGAGGAGACTGTCGAGTTGACATACCAAACAGCAGTGACAGCTGCAGTGATTAAGCCAATGATAACGAGAGTAGTAGCACTCTTCCACTGCAAAAAGGTTGTGCCATACTTCATTGTTGCGTCAGAGCTGAGTGCAGTACTTGACTGCATACTAAAGTCAGTGACCGTTCGGCAATTCACATATTATCCGTAGCAGCTTCCCCTTGGGTCATCAATGCTCATAGTAGACAATCAGTTTGTCGTTGATCAGAATATCTAGGTGAACCCAACAGAGGGCGACCATGGAATGATCATGGACTCTTTTGCATGCGACAGGAGCCTAATCATCCAATGAGATGGGAAAATCCTTCCAGATGACGGTATGAAGGTTGCTGTGTTCCTGTCATCGTCACTGTCACTAACACAAGTGAAACTGAAAAGCTTCTTTGTGTACTGAAGATTTCTACAGGGACTGTGCAAGCTTCTACTGTGATGCAATGTCTTAAGGACTGGGAGTTATCAGAGAAGGTGGTCGGTATGAGATTTGATACAATGTCAAGTAACACTGGATCAGCATTAGGTGCATGCACTCTTCTGCAGCAAAAGTTGTGATGTCCACTATTTCATTTTGTATGCTGTCATCACATCTTGGAATTGGTTGCAGGAAAAGTTTTTACAATGTGTTTCGGCCTGTCTTCTGTTCCAGATACACTCATATTCAAGCGTTTTCAAACAAGATGGAAAACCATCGATAAAGAGAATGCTATTGATTCCTGTTTATCTGGATCCTACAGTGGCCAGCACGTTTTGCCGTTGCAAAGAACAGGTTGTGTCATTTTGCATCAAGGAACTTGAATTTGTTCGACCTAAAGATGATTACCATGAACTTCCTGAGTCAGTCACCATTCTCTTTGGTGAGCGTCCACCAAAGGCATCTTTCAACTTCTTCTGGCCAGGTGCCCTTAACCGTGCAAGGTGGGTGGCCCGCATGATCTACAGAATCAAGATGTATTTGTTCCGAGCTCAGTTTCAAATGGTGGCTGCTGAGCTCATTGCGATGAGTCAATTTATGACACTCATAGGGGTATTGTATATCAAGGCCTGGTTCGATGCTTCGTCAGCTACTGCTGCTCCAGCTGGAGTTCTAGCATTCTTGAAAGGACTGCTCTCCTCTCCTGATTCCAGCTTTGCCTTGTTCACTGGCAAAAACTCACCAATCACCTGTGGCACCTGAGTGAAGAGGTTGCCGGACACTATATTCAATGGGACAATTCCCCTCAATGTTAAGCGTAAGATGGTGGTCGTGCATAAGGGGGAACACAACGAGAATCTTCAGCCAAGAGCACATGTTGACCTAGCAACAAAGGAAATCATCGCTTATAAGACTGTAGCAAGTTTCAACACATCTGCCTCAAACCGGATTTTTTAGGAATTTGGCATCAATATGGACTTCCTAGACAGACACCCAGCTGATTGGGAGGACGGCTTCTCCTTCCAGTCAGCACGACAAGTACTGGGCTCGACTGCCGTTGTAAGTGACTTTACCGAGCTTGGAGTAGCTCTTATACAGGACTATAATCAAGTCATTACAAAAGGCCAACAGCAACGACAATATCTACTGTAAGTTTTAAAAGTGGCATCTACAAATTCCCTGGCACTTGATCAGCTTAGGAACTCCACCCTACCTGCTCCCGGAATTAATTATTGCTTGTGAAATGTGCTGGTTTGTAATTTGTTGGCCGTGTTTTGTATTTACTTTGTCTAGTTGTCAATAAACCAGAATTATATGAATGAAGTGTTTTCGCTTGCCTCAATTATCCCACTGAAATACAGTAAAATTTTCTACAGTCTTCGTTTCTAGTACCGAAAACTGGAATATAGCTTTATCCTCCGGCTTGAACACCCTAAAAACCCACAATATTCCCCGCACGTTGTAACAGTAGTTAATAAGGTCATTTAAGGATAATATTTGGCATCAAGCATTTTCTTCTCTGTATGGAATTATATTTTAAGGAAGTGCCTTTAGAAAAATTATATATATATATATATATATATATATATATATATATCTATATATATATATATATATATATATATATATATATATATATATATATATATATATATATATATATATATATGCTCGTAGAGAGGTTTTGGATGATGGGAATAAGGTTGCTGATACGAGGGCTGTGAGAAGTGTATCGATGTGGAGGTCTGTCAGATCATAAGTGATTGTGGTGAATGGAAAGGATCAAGCTGAAAGGGAGTAAAAGGTGGATAAGGAGAGAGAGAAGCAGTCAGGGAGAAAGATTGAAATTTGACAAGCTGAGGATCAAAGAAATGGCAGATGAATACAGGAATTTTCAAATTAGATGAGCGAGTTAGAATTACTGAATTGGAATGAAATGGATCTGGACAGATAGTGGAATGCATATAGGGATTAGCTTAGTTAGGAATGCTAAAGCGGTATGTGGTGTGGCAAGAGTAACAACAAAATAGAAAGGTACGGCAATGGTGGGATGAGGAGTGTAAAGAGAGCGGTGAGAGGAAAAAGAGGAAGAAGTGGCTAAAGTGGTTACAGGATAGGGGCAGTTGAAATAAAGAACTGAATATGTTGAGAGCAAAGAAGCACGTAAAGAGGCTTTAGTGAAGGAAGGAAAAGAGAAGGAGGTAAATGAGGAACTAGGAAAGAAAAAATGAATGCAAAACTACTCTGAAAATAGAAAGGATTATTCCTGGAAAGAGGTGCGTGAAATGTAGAAGTGAAAGCGGTAAGAAATGAGATGGTGTAGAAGGATGCAGGTGGTAGATTAGTTAACACCATGGAAATGAGGTAAGGACCAAGATGGAAAAGAATATTTTGAGAAGCCTGATGAATGGGAATAAGAGAGAGCAAAAGAGCAGCTGTAAACATGATTGGTTTTGGGGGTGTGCGGAGAAGGAATGCAGTGCCAGGAGACGTGGACACTCGCACAGGTGAGAGAGTCTGTGAAGCGGCTGAAAAATGGGAAAGCAGCAGGGGTTGATGAGGTGTATGCAGAGATGCTTAAATGTAGTGGGAAAGAATGGAATGAAGTGCTTGTTGGAGATATGTAGAGAAGGCATGGATGAGTGAAACTGTGCCTGCAGAGTGGAAAAAAGGCTGTGATTGTACCCTGTACAAAAATAAAGGTGAACGAAGTGAATGCAAAAAATTATCGTGGCATAAAGGGCTTACTGAGTGTGGTAGGAAGGTATTATGGAAGAATTATTATAGAGAAAGTAAGAGAGATAATTCAGAAGTCCTAGTGAGTAATGAACAGGGGTGGCTTTTTAGGAGTGGCAGAGGAGGTGTGTGGACCAAATATTTGCAGTCAGACAGATGGTAAGAGAAGAAGCTTGTGAGAAAGTGACCATAAGGTGTTTATGGCATTCATGGATCTGGAAAAAAGCATATGACAAAGTGGACAGAGAACGATTGTGGAAAGTTTTGTGCATGTACGAGTGTGAAGAGGTGTAAGCTGTTAGGAAATTTAACCAGTCAAAGAGTTTGTAAGTGAGTGGTAAGTGAAGTACATGTTGTCAGGGTTAATGGGCATCTAAGTGAAATGGTTCACAATCAATGTAGGCGTGCGACAAGGGTTGTGTGACAAGTCCTCTATGTGGTTGTTAGCAGTGTATATATGGATGGGATGATGAGAGAGAAGTGAAAACACGAGTAATGGAGAAAGGGATGGCATTGGTAATGAATGGTGATGGATGGAATATCTCAAATTTGTATGTATGCTGATATTGCAGGTACTGCTTGCAAGTACCGGACAATGAGTACTTAGGTAAGCTAGTGCAGAGTTTTGCTGATGTCTGTGAAGCGTCGTTCCTTGAGAGTAAATGTAGAAAAGAGTAAAGTGATGGTTATTGAGAGAGAAAGTGACTCCCAGTGCAAATGTAATAGTGGAATTGAGAGAGACTGGAATTGGTGAGAGTTCAATTCCTCCAGGTACAGTGATAGAAAAGAGAGGGAAAATGTGCAAAAAGAAGTTGAAAGTAGAGTGACACAAGAGGAAGAAAAAGTAGCTGGTGCAATGGAAGGCCTTGATAAGAAACAGAGGCTTGAGTGTTGCAGCTGCATGAGGCTTACATGAAGGAGTGTTAGTGCCAACTTCAACATGGATGTTGAGACTTATGGTGTGGCATGAAAATAGAAAGTCAAGAGTAAGAGCAGTGGAGATGGGACTGCTGAGGAATGTATGTGTGGAGTACAGAGGGTGGATAGGATACAGAAATAATGTGATTCGTGAGAAGATGCGGAGTGAAGAAGCTTCGGTGGACACCAGAAATGAAAAGAGTGTACTGAGATGCAAGTATGGTCATGTGGAGGAGAGAATGGATAACGATAGATTGGTGAGAAGAAGCGTATATCTAAGCTGAATTCGAGGGAGGGAGGAGGCGAGGAGTAGAAAAAGCCAAGGAGAAGGTGGAGATATGGTGGATGAATGTGTGAGGAAGAGGAGGTTTGGAAGTCGGCTAGGGAACTGACAGGAATTTGAGCTGGCTGGATGAATTTTGTGAGTGAGATATGCATGATCATGTGGATTTTTGGCACCCTTTTTTAACGCGCGGCAGCGTCTGGATAGACTCTGTCGGATACGATATGTGAAGCTACAGAAAGTGGTGAATGTTTTTGGCGTATCCGATAAAGCCAGGATTCCGGGGTCTTGAATGATGAGAGAATGGGAAGCGTGGCCCATTGGATTGGGCAATTTTGGGCTGTCTTGGGACATTGCTACTCCTCACCCTGCCCTTGTGTGGGAAAAGGAGGTCCAGATGATGATGATGATGATGATGATGATTATATATATATATATATATATATATATATATATATATATATATATATATATATATATATATATATATATATATATATATATATATATAAATATATATATATATATATATATATATATATATATATACATATATATATATATATATACACACATATCTCTGTCTGTCTCTCTCTCTCTCTCTCTCTCTCTCTCTCTCTCTATATATATATATATATATATATATATATATATATATATATATATATATATGTATATAATATATATATATATATATATATATATATATATATATATATATATATGTATATATAAAAATATAAATATAAATATATATAATATATATATATATATATATATATATATATATATATATATATATATATATATATACTGTATATATTTATATTTATATTTTTATATATACATATAGATACATATATATATATATATATATATATAGATATATATATATATATATATATATATATATATATATATATATATATATATATATATATATATATATATATATATATATATATATTTATTTATCAGTCATTTCCTAATGGCACCCCACGGGATGCATGGGTAGCCCTCGATGAACTCTCTCCACCAGTATCTAGTCTCTTGCCATCTCCTTTAGGTCCCACCAACACTCCTCTTCTGCTTCTCTTTTCATTGTCCTCAACCAGGTTTCCCTCGGCCTACCTCTGCCTCTTAGCTTCCTTTAGCAGTCCACTCTGGGCATATCCTGCATTAAACTGCTTTCTTTTCTGTAAATGTGCCCTAGGTGCCATTTTTCCAGCAAGACAGTCTCACATATTCCCATCAACTGGTTCCACTCTCGTAATATCCCTTACTCTTTTATTTGTAACTCTGTCTTGCCACTGTACCCCAAGTATCCCTCTCAGTATTTTTATTCTCAAATCCTAATACTTTCTGATCTGTTGCAATTGTACTGTACCATAACTCATGCCTCATAAATTAAACTTCTAAGTCTAACCATGGACTTGTAAATTTTTACTTTAGTATGTACCGAATGCATATTATTATTCCAAACAGATTACAACATTCCAACAGCTTGCCTTAAGCCTGGCTAATCCTCTCCTGAATTTCTATTGTCTTAATGATCCATTAAATGATGCAATCATTCCCAGATATTTAAACATTTCTACATTCTTCACCACATTATTCCCAATTACACAATCGATTTGGTTTTTCATGTTCATATTGATAATTTCAGCTCTTTCAATAATATATTATCAATCCCACTTTTTCTCTTTCCTCCACCAGGCAAATCAAACACCCTCTGCATTTAATAAATACTTCCTCTTATTTTCTCTCCACTTAAATCCTGGTAACTCTGTTCTCCTTAGAACTTTTCTTGCATAACATGATCCATAACCAAAACAAACAGCAAAGGCAGAACTCCTCCTTTGAATCACTTCTGATCTTGAATTTCAAATGGATCACTCAAAAGAACCTAAATTCCACCATTACCATGCAAAAAGTACCTCATGCAGGTGGCTTTTAATGTTATTTACAGACTTTCCTTGGTATACCATAGAATCTCATAATTTTCTACATAGCTCCACGTGAAACACTATGTAACGCCTTTTCCAAAATCCACAAAACACAAACTAAAGTGACATTTTCATCTCATTAGCTTGTTGCATTAGATGCCTTATAATAAAAATCTGATCATTACAACCCTCGACCCTTTTTAAATCCTGCTTGTTCTTCTCCTAAAATTTTATCAATTACTGGCTCTTTTCTGTTCAACAAGATTTTCCACACCATTTAACCCGAGGCGTCCCTGTCAACGTATGTGGATACGTCTGCCCATAACGTTTTGTCACATGCTAGTCCCATCAACGTTACTGGTACATCAGCACAAATTGCCGTGTAAGGTTCATTATTGCACAATTTTCAAACCTCGCTCTTGATTTTGGGCACGTAGGGTCGCGAGACCTTCCCCTACCTACCACCAGGCGGGGACACTCGGTGACCCCACGCGACCCATCGCTCACCCTTTGGCTCGGTCACTCACCTGTTAGCAGTGACCCAGGCTTCAGACATGGCGCACAGAGGTCTCTCAGAGGGAGCAAAATTCAAGCCACCCTGGACGCCCTTCACAGAAAACGGTGATTCGCCCCTCGATGATGAGGTGACAAACAAGGGATTATGTCCTACCAGGGAGAAGAGAGGAAAGTAGCAACAGTGATGAGGAGGTCCCGGTTCCTTGAGGAAGCAGCATGTTACGTCACTTATTGTGCCACTAGAGAGGGCCAGCCTGCACCAAAACAAGCGTGAATTAACCTCTCTGCAGCCCCTACTTGATGTGGAGGCCTGAAACCAAGGACGGAGGGGACAGAGGATGGAGCCGTGGGACCTGCTACCACATGGTAAGTGCTGCAGAGATCATCACACATCACAGCCCTGAGTGCAGCAGCACGTTGTTCTATCAGGTATGGGCCTAGTGTAACCTAAATCTCATTACATTATATTTAGAAAGAAATATAGCACTGCAAATCAACCTAAGATCTACATAGGTGCTCAGTCAATTGAAAGAGTGGACAGTATAAAAATTCCTTGGTGTTATAATTGATGAACGTTTGTCATGGCATTTACATATCCAGTATCTCCACTACAAAGATTAGCAAGCAGTGTGGTATCATGTACCAAATTCGTAGATCAACTAACAAAACGGTCTTTTAAGCTCATTTACGGTTACTTCAGCTGATTTTTCCTTTATTGTTTTTATTGTAACAATGTATGGAGTGGTGCTTATAAGACACAACTAAACCGCTTATTTATAGGCCAGCAAAAGAAATCGTAGTCCGTATAATGGAAAACTTACATAAATATGACTACACTAATCCATCCTTCAAGAAATTGGGTATCCACTAAAATTGCCTGATATAAAAGTCCTACTGCACTGCTTTGTTTGTTTACAAGTCTCTGCACAAACCTGTCATTTAACAGTTACTTTGATTTTAATATGAATGATCGGTATAATCTCCGAAATAACTTTGTAATCTAAAAATACTAGCTCATTAAGGGCTTCAACCCAGTCCCAGTCACATATCACTTATCAGGGACCCAAAGTTTGGAATGGTATCCCAGTGGCCATTCGAGAACCAAGAGAGGATGTATTTTTCAAATCTGCTTTATAAATCCTACTTACTATCAAAGTACTAATTCTTTAAATGAGATTTGACTTTCATTATTATTATTATTTATTATTATTATTGTTATTGTGGTAGTTATTATTATTGTTACTTATTATTACTGGTATTAATATAAAATTACACTCCGTTTTGTTGTAGTGCTATCTTGTATATACCCATTATTAAAATCTTAAACTATTGTCATTCGAGGATGACCATTATTACTTAAAAGTCATACAGCTGATTTAGTAAAATCGTAGTTTTAGCCTTACTAGACAATTGATGTTTACTAAAAGTGCAAGAAAAACAAGGTGCCTTTAAAAGAGAGTTCCAGGACTCTCAAAAGGCTCAGCCGCTAGTAGACTAAGTGTTATGTCAACTGTTGTAATCTCTATGGCTAAATAAACATTTGACTTTGACTTTGACTTTGTTTTATTTGAGGAGGGCGGAAGTGGCGTGGAGGGAGTGGGGAGTGAAATTGAAAGTGAAGGGGCAGTCATTGAAAGTGAGAGTGGTTAAGTGAGTCAATGCTCTCCCGTGGTGGTGTGGTGATAGCATAGAGTATCTCGTGGGTCAGTGAGGGTGCGTGGTGGAATCACGTGGTATGGTAATGGAGCTGGGAGGTGAGGAGGAGCCACCCTCTAGCACGTCTGATGCTCCCAACATTCCTTGACTTCCCTCCTGCTGCCCCCTGATGTTCTTCAAGGCCGTAAGGGTAAGGGAAAGGGCGGCAAGGCCGAAGGATGAGGAGTGCGGGTAGGGAAGCCCTCTCACACTCCTCCCTATCTCCTCCCTACCAAGACGAAGGTGACGATGTCGACGGTGGGGAAGGGTTATGTGAGTTAGATTGGGGAAGATGGCAGTGATTTCTCTCCCATCATTCAATTCCCTGATTGAGCAGGGGCGCGCTGGCTTGTATGGCTCCTGGGATTCACCCATGGTTCCACCAGGCTGGATTTTTTCCACCCGTTCTTCGGTGAGAGTTTTATGGAGCAGATTAGAACAAACCAACTGTTTTGCTAGCAGTGCCAGTGCCGTGGAGAGTGAACCATTGGGCAACAAGGAGCAGGTATTTGATTGTTTATTATTACCCTGTCTCTCAAGTAGATATGTTTTTATTTTTT
>NC_136993.1:14147214-14299714 GCF_032717465.1 Coenobita brevimanus | reverse complement strand
TGCATTCTCTTCTCCGCACACCCCAAACTGCCAATCATATGTTTACAGCTGCTCTGCTCTCTCTATTCCCATTCATCAGGCTTTCAAAATATTCTTTCCATCTGGTCCTTACCATTCATTTCCATGGGGTTAATAATCTACCACCTGCATCCTTCACACCATCTCATTTCTTACCGCTTTCACTTCCTACATTTCCGCACCTCTTTCCAGAATAACTTTCTATTTTCAGAGTAGTTTGCATTCATTTTTCTTCCTAGTTCCTCATTTACCCTCCTTCTCTTTCCTCTTCACTAGTCTCTTTACGTGCTTCTTTACTCTCAACATATTCAGTTCTTTATTTCAACTGCCCCTATCCTGTAACCACTTTAGCCACTTCTTCCTCTTTTCCTCCACCGCTCTCTTTACCTCCTCATCCCACTCATTGCCGTACCCTTTCTTTTTTGTTGTTACTCTTGCCACACCACATACCGCTTTAGCATTCCTAACTAAGCAATCCCCTATATGCATTCCACTATCTGTCCAGATCCATTTCATTCCAATTCAGTAATTCTAACTCGTCATCTAATTTGGTCCTGTATTCATCTGCCATTTCTTTGATCCTCAGCTTGTCAAATTTCAATCTTTCTCACTGACTGCTTCTCTCTCTCCTTATCCACCTTTACTCCTTTCAGCTTGATCTTCCATACCACAATCATATGATCTGACAGACCTCCACATCGTCCTCTCACAGCCCTCGTATCAGCAAACTAATTCCCATCATCGACCTCTCCTACGAGCATATATATATATATATATATATATATATATATATATATATATATATATATATATATATATAATATTTCTAAAGGCAATATTTCTAAAGTATAACTTCCTTAAAATATAATTCATACAGAGAAGAAAAAATGCTTGGTGCCAAATATTATCCTTAAATGACCTTATTAACTACTGTTATACGTGCGGGGAATATTGTGGGTTTTTAGTGTTCAAGCCGGAGTGATAGCTATATTCCAGTTTCTCGGTACTGAAACGAAGACTGTAGAAAATTTTACTTATTTCAGTGGGATAATTGAGGAGCGAAAAACTACTTCATTCATATAATTCTGGTTTATTGACAACTAGACAAGTAAATACAAAACACGGTCAACAAATTACAAACCAGCACATTTCACAAGCAATAATTAATTCCGGGAGCAGGCAGGTGGAGTTCCTGCTTTGATCGTGCCAGGGAATTTGTGACGCATGCCACTTAAAACTTACAGTAGATATTGTCGTTGCTGTTGGCCTTTTGTAATGACTTGATTATAGTCCTGTATAAGAGCTACTCCAAGCTCGGTAAAGTCACTTACAACGGCAGTCGGGCCCAGTACCAATGGTCGTGCTGACTGGAAGGAGAAGCCGTCCTCCAAATCAGCTGAAGGTGTCTGTCTAGGAAGTCCATATTGATGCCAAATTCCTAAAAAATCCGGTTTGAGTGATGTGTTGAAACTTGCTAAGTAGTCTTATAAGCGGATGATTTCCTTTGTTGCTAGGTCAACATGTGCTCTTGGCTGAAGATTCTCGTTGTGTTCCCTCCTTATGCACGACCACCAATACTTACGCTTAACTTATTGAGTGGGAATTGTCCCATTGAATATAGTGGTCCGGCAACCTCTTCCACTCAGTGGGGTGCCACAGGGTGATTGGTGAGTTTTTTAAGCCAGTGAACAAGGCAAAGCTGGGAATCAGGAGAGGAGACGCAGTCCTTTCAAGAATGCTAGAACTCCAGCTGGAGCAGCAGTAGCTGACGGAGCATCCGAACCAGGCCTTGATATACAATACCCCTAATGAGTGTCATAAATTGACTCATCTGCAATGAGCTCAGCAGCTACCATTTGAAACTGAGCTCGGAACAAATACATCTTGATTCTGTAGATCATGCGTGGGCCACCCACCTTGCACGGTTAAGGGCACCTGGCCAGAAGAAGTTGAAAGATGCCTTTGGTGGACGCTCACCAAAGAGAATGGTGACTGACTCAGGAAGTTCATGGTAATCATCTTTAGGTCGAACAAATTCAAGTTCCTTGATGCAAAATGACACAACCTGTTCTTTGCAACGGCAAAACGTGCTGGCCACTGTAGGATCCAGATAAACAGGAATCAATAGCATTCTCTTTATCGATGGTTTTTCCATCTTGTTTGAAAACGCTTGAATATGAGTGTATCTGGAACAGAAGACAGGCCGAAACACATTGTAAAAACTTTTCCTGCAACCAATTCCAAGATGTGATGACAGCATACAAAATGAAATAGTGGACATCACAACTTTTGCTGCAGAAGAGTGCATGCACCTAATGCTGATCCAGTGTTACTTGACATTGTATCAAATCTCATACCGACCACCTTCTCTGATAACTCCCAGTCCTTAAGACATTGCATCACAGTAGAAGCTTGCACAGTCCCTGTAGAAATCTTCAGTACACAAAGAAGCTTTTCAGTTTCACTTGTGTTAGTGACAGTGACGATGACAGGAACACAGCAACCTTCTTACCGTCATCTGGAAGGATTTTCCCCATCTCATTGGATGATTAGGCTCCTGTCGCATGCAAAAGAGTCCATGATCATTCCATGGTCGCCCTCTGTTGGGTTCACCTAGATATTCTGATCAACGACAAACTGATTGTCTACTATGAGCATTGATGACCCAAGGGGGAAGCTGCTACGGATAATATGTGAATTGCCGAACGGTCACTGACTTTAGTATGCAGTCAAGTACTGCACTCAGCTCTGACGCAACAATGAAGTATGGCACAACCTTTTTGCAGTGGAAGAGTGCTACTACTCTCGCTATCATTGGCTTAATCACTGCAGCTGTCACTGCTGTTTGGTATGTCAACTCGACAGTCTCCTCTCTCACTGTTCATTCCCTTTTTATTTGTTGCACTCTCTTTGTCATCAACTGGTTATGTTGAAGAGCCTGCTCCTCTTTTTATGTCAGGATTTTGTCCACGCTGACTATGGAGCCCAAATCCCTTGGCTCCCATTGTACTCTGCGGAATTTAGGATCCTCTGGGAACTTTAATGAGCTGAAAAGCCTCGACATGGGCAATATCAAATAAGTCATTGAGTCTCACTTAAAACTCATCTTCTCTCTTTATCTGTGGTGTAGATCGTCGAGCTTTTCCCTTCACCCTATTTTCCACCTTAGAAATGTCATTCCACTCTTCTGCAGTTGGGATTTGCTCCTTCTCCCAGATGCATATTGATTCGCTAACAACTGCATTGCTGCACTTTTTACTTCCAACTGTTTGCGATGGTGTAACTTGAAATACCACTGTAGGACTAGTACCCAAGATGGGAGACGCCTTTTGAGTATCACGTCAGATGGAAAGTCAATCAGCCAAGCATGATCCTGTTTTCGGGTCACACATGTCATGAGAGATCTAGAGATGTCCAAAACCGAAAGCCTACAAAGAGATCAAACATGATGGTGTTTAGTTGCTACCTGACGTAACACTACTCAGTATTTCACCATAGCAATTGCTTGACAATCTAAGAGTAAAACCTTGTTTAGTTGAGTTTCATTGGAGATGATGTTTTGATATACTGTACTCAGTTTGAAACGATGTAATCAACAGCGAGAATATGAGATAACTGATGAACGGCTTGTAGCTGGTCATTTATATGCATTGCGGGTGTGGCTGTCTAGGCCAAGCCATGATAGAACGTTCTAGAACGTAGTTCCATGGGTCAGCTGATGTGACTCATTAAATATATAAAATCTAACTAATTTAAAACTCTATATCTAATTAAAACAGAAAGTTGTTAAATCTCAGATTCTGCAAATATTTATGAAAACTGTGGGGGATGCAGTGGCCAAATTGGTAGAGAGTTGGCCTTCAGTCCTAATGGACCCAGGTTCAAATCCCCGCAAGGGCAGGGAACAGTTTAAGGATTTGAATTTCATTAAAGCAGACTTTACTGATCTACCAGACGACCCGCCAACATGTGAAAATACACCCACTAATACCAATACACAGTCCTGTATGAGACAGCCCTAGCATGTATTCATTATGGATGGTGGGTGTTAGTGCCAAAGTGGTGACATGTGGAGGTGTATGGATGGAGGACTACTGGACCTTGATAACGGGCTGTGAAGCCTATGCCCAGAGTCGGACATATAACAAAAAAAAAGTCATGACATAACACTACTCTGCTAAGTCTGAGTTAGCTGATTTGGGGTAATGCAGGATCATGTTTTTTTTTTTTTTATGTGAGGAAGAAGGAACCGAAGGCTAGGAGCCCGCATAACAGTTCCTTTCAAGAAAAAAAGAGAAACAATACAAAAGAGAGCCAAATTCAAGATCCATTCATTTCGAGATGCCTGGACACACTGCATTTGGAAGATTGGAGATCATAAGAAGTAGGAAAAACAGACGGAGGGAGACAATTCTAGAGTTGACCTGTTGCATAAATGAAGGACTGGGAATAATGGTACATTAGAGAGTAGGCCAGAAAAGGGATAAGAGTTTGTTACTAGAGGGGTGCTAAGCACCAATCGTGGAGGTGGAGGAATGCTAGCAGACAGTTCAGGGGAGCAGTAACCATGGGCGTAATGACAGAAAAGAGATAAAGATGCAACGGTGCGGTGAAGAGACAGAGGTTGAAGGGAGCCAACTAGAGGAGGAGAGTTTATAAGACATAAAGCCTTTGACTCCACCCTATTGAGAAGAGCTATATCAGGAAAGCCTCCCCACACATAAGAGTTGTACCCTACACAGGGGCGAATAAAACACGTTTATAAAGTCAACAACTGTGCAGGGGTAAAGAAGGTACGTAGTCGGCTTAGCACACCAAATGTCTTGGAAGCAGAATCTACAATAGATGTAATATGATCTTTCCAAGATACATCCCGAGTAAATGAAACCCCAAGCATGTTCAAGGATGATGCAGGATTGAGCTGGATATTAATAAATATCAGAGGGTACTCATGTGGAAGATTTTGCCAGGTTGATAAGTGTAAGAACTGAGTCTTTGATGCATTAAAAACAAGACTATTTACCCCAGTCAGAGAGGAGCGAAGTCAGACATTAGGTGTGACATAGGCTCATCCCTTGTTTGTTGAAGTAGCTGCTGGGATGGACGTTGCACGAACCGAAAGGAAAGATGAAGGGTGGAATCATCAGCGTAGGAGTGGATAGGGTTAGATGTACAACTTAGATTATTGATGAAAAAAAGGAAGAGTGTTGGTGATAGGACAGAGCCCTGAGAAACACCACTGTTGATAGATCTAGGAGAACAACGATGACCATCTACAATAGCGGCTATAGAACGACCAGAAAGGGAGCTGTAGATGAACAGGCATAGATAGAAGGATACAAACCGTAATAGGGCAGTTTGGAAATTAAAGACTTATGCCAGACTCAATCGAAAACCTTTGAGATGTCAAGTGTAAAGGCAAAGCTTTCGCCAAAGTCCCGAAAGGAGGATGACCAGGATTCTGAGAGGTATGTGAGAAGATCACCAGTGAAGCGTCAGTGACGGAACCCATATTGACGATCAGAAAGAAGGTTGTGATAGGAAAGATGCTTTAAATTTTATCTATTAAGAATAGACTCGAAAACTTCTGGGACAGGATGTTAAAGCAATTGGACGATAGTTAGAGGGTTGGGAATGGTCACCCTTCTTTGGGACTGGCTGAATGAAAGCAAACTTCCAGCAAGAAGGAAAGGTAGAAGTTGAAAGACAAAGACGAAAAGAGTTTACCAAAGCAGGGTGTAAGCATAGAAGCACTGTTCTTGAGGACAACAGGAGGGATTCCATTAGGTTCATACACCTTGATAGTATTGAGGCCATTGATGGCAGAAATTACATCAGCTGAAGAAATTTAAATGTAAGCCATGAGGAAGTCAGAGGGGGGAAGTGACGGAGGAACAGCAGCGGAATTGTCTACGGTGGAATTGGAGGGAAAAGTTGAGTGAAGAGATCTGCTTTATCAGTGGAAGAAATAGCTACAGAGCATCAGAGTAGAAAAGCGGAGGGAAGGATGATGAAGTGAAGTTGTTAGAAAGGTTTTTGGCAAGGTGCAGGAAGGAGCGGGAAGAATTTGAGTTGGAGAGTTGAGAGCACTTAGTACATGTGATTTTTTTTTTAGCAGAGCAAAGAACAGGTTTAGCACGATTCCAGCCAGATACATAAAAAAGATATGAATCAGGGGTGGGTTGGCTCTGGTACCTTTTATAGACCCTCTCCCTGGTGCAGACAGCATTAGAACAAGCGTGATTAAACCAAGGCTTTCTTGCATCAGTTAAAGGATATGAGAAAGGAATGTATGCTTCCATGCCCGAGGGAATAACCTCCGTAATGTGCAAGGCATACTCAGATGGCTCTCGGCCATGGAAGCAATAATCATTCCAGGGAAAATCAAAGAAGTACTGCCTGAGGGCCTCCCAATCCACAGATCCAAAGTGCCACAGTCAACATATCTTTGGAGGGTCCACAGGCTGTGCCGGAGTGATAGGACAGGTTAAGGTAATAAGGTTGTGATCGGAGGAGCCAAATGGAGAGAAACGATTAAGTGTATGCAGAAGGATTAGTTGTAAAGAAGAGGTCAAGTATGTTGGAGCTCTCTCCAAGGCGGTCAGGGATATGGGTAGGTGCTGTACAAGCTGCTCTAGGTCATCAAGAATACAAAAGATGTAGGCTTGTTCACCAGGTGGATCAATGAAAGGAGGGGAGAGCCAAAGGTGGTGGGGAACATTGAAATCTCCTAGAATGGAGATTTCAGAGAAATAAGAAATGGACAGAATGTGTTCCATTGTAGAAGTAAGATAGTGGAAGAATTTTTGATAGTCAGTAGAATCATGGGATAAGTAAACAGCGTAGTTATATTTAGTCAGAGAATGACAGGAGAGCCAAAGCCAGAAAGTAGAGAATTCGGAAGAATGAAGTTCAGGAACACGAGAGCAAGATAAGTTGTTGCATACATATACACAACAGTCACCTTTGGCTTTGAAATCGGTACAGAAAAAGTAGGAGGATACAGAAAAGGTTTGGCTGTCAGTTGCTTCAGACAAATGAGTCTCGGTTAAAAAGAGAAAGTGAGGTTTAGCGGAGGGGAGGTAGTGTTCAACAGAGAGAAAGTTGGAGGAAAGGCCACGAATGTTGCAGGAATGAAGAAGTGATTCAGACAGTGGTTCCAGGCAAGTCGAGGAGTCCTCACCGGAAGAGGGGTGGATGGTAGAGGCATTTATGTTCCCCCCTCCCTAGGGACTCTGAGGCATGGTTAATGTCCATCATTTTCTTTTCTTTAGTTTTGAAAACGAAGTGTAGTGTGTACTGTACAAGTAGACTGGTGCGCGGAGAAACTTCTACTGGAGAGCATGCTGGCCTACTCTCTGTTTTACTGAAACACTGAAAAAGTTCAGCAAAGGGCGATGCCCAGGAACTAGTCCCAAGGGCTGATGAAACGGGTGATCTAGCCCTCCTTGTCATCAGCGTTCCATCCACCTTGGGAGTACAGCCCTGCTCGACTGGTGCAACAGTGGTAAAAGTTAATGAAAATGAAATGTTGCAGAAGTCAGTATTACAGTGAGTGCAAGTAAAATAATTCAAAGCATTCTCGAAATTTTCATAACGAATTTTGGGGACCATGATTATATACTGTGTGTATGTATTCACATCCCTTTCTCCATATGGCACCGAATAATAACCTAAATAATATCTTAACCACCTCAGTGCAAAGGAGATAAACACATGTTTTTGTTTGAGAAATGCCAAACGATTTATTCAGCCAATATGGGGCGTCTCGTACTCACACGTTAAAACGGGCAATGCATCACTTCAGTTACTCTTCTAATTTTTACCTCAGCAATTAATAGTTTGTATTTGGCTTTTACACAGAAGCATCTATGATGGAAAAGCTGCACAACTATAGACCCACAACGTTGTCAGAAAGGACGAAGTTTGTGTGGATGTGGCACAGTGGACTGCCAGTCCGCGCTATTGCTCAAGACTGCGGTATAAGCGTCACCACAGTGTGCAGGTGGATCAGGCGATGGAAGTGGGAAGGAAATGTTAACAGGAAATCTAGAAGTGGAAGATCAGTGAAGAAAGGCAGTGACCTCTCAAGCAAATCGAAGAACAAGCTTCGCTACAATTTCTATCCACTTCCGGATAGGGGCAGTTTTATACACTCGGATGCAGGGTTAACTTACCAAGACCTAGAGAGACATTACTGGGACGGCACTTACGCAGATGATATGTTTGGAGGCCACAATCCGACGTACTCTTCCTTATACCCGTACTGCTTAGATAATTCGTTTTTTATGAGGACTGACGGATTCTCGGGCATGGAGGGGAAGTACTTAGGGCACGGTGGTGCACGAATTTGGGATGCTTGAAAGTACCAAGGAAAATTTTTCAATGTTTCTAAAGTTCTTTATGTCGTGAGTTGTTCAAATGAAAACACTGTATCCACAAATGATTGTTTACATTATAAAGAACATGGAAGCTCAACAACAGATGTCATTGCCACCGCACAGCTAGAGTACCCTGATGCTAAACATAAATTCATTGCATAGAGACAATTTTTCACGTTGTTAATCCCTTGAAGTGGATGATGTACTTTTTGTTTTATTTTTAATCCCACCAGGAGATGGTATTCAGCTAAGGACGGCCCTCTCATACTGCAGGATTAAGTGAAGCCTATTTTCTAACGGCTACAATTCCAAGTCTTTCCAAAGCTCAGTCAGATCGTCCGGAGGTACCAGGGCAGATGTTGCTTACTGTCTGTCTTCCATGCTTGGAAGAACATCTGTCTATTCGGCTTACTTTTTAAAATTTTCTGAAGGAAGCAAGCCTCCTCCATTTTTTTCAATTGATTGATATGTATATTGAATAAGAAAAATCATTTAGTAATTTAATCATTGAAGCAGATATTTTTGTTCTATTATGGTTTTTACTTTTTTTTTTACGGCGCCATATGACCGAGATGTTTCTGTGCCAAGCTGATATTTAGTAATTCAATTCGATTCCGAAGGTACTAAGAATAAAATGGAAAACACATCATAGGACTGAGGGAGTTCAACCTTCGCAATACAAGACATGAGCTTCGCCATTTTTCTTTTACTATCTCGATACTTCTTCATTCAACTGAGGAAGGATTTTCGAAGTGAAGTCATTAAATACATATCCATTTCATTAACCCCTTCAGTTAGAGGTCTTATTCAACTTCAATAATATCGTCTGGAAGTAGCAAGAATAGAAAAAAAAAAAAATGCGCCCTAGTACTTGGCAACTTTTCAGTCAAAGATTGACCCATTTTGATATACTGGGGTGGGATTTTCAAACATACGATCGCTTCCTTGTCATAATTCAGACTTGTTTTTCTGCTGGAAGAACTAAACATATACAGGAAGATTTTGCACTTTCCCTTCCCTCGCTGCCCTTAAAATAACCTACAACGATTTTCCTCTACTAAGGTATTTGTAGGAGGAGCAGAGTATATATGAAAACAGTGCAGTCCCCTGCCCTTGCTCTTAATGAAAAAAAATGTTACAACAGGGAACCGTTCTTAAATATACTGTACTTGAGAGTCCCACCCTTATATCATTAGTTACACAAACACTCGACTTAATGACTTTTTAAACATTAAAGTTGAGTTGTTCACAGTGTTATTGGTATTTTGCAATGTTTGAATCTACTTAGTGCCGACATATTGTCAATAATATACACATCCTGAAGCTTGTTATTTCAGTACCCTGTTATTAGTATAAATGTGTTTAAAAAGCTTATATCTGATAGTAATAGGTGGATGGGGGGGATGGTAGAAAATAATTACTTTTTTCAGATAACAGAACAGAGGAAGGAAAAACAAATGTATTAAAAAAAAATCCATACACCAGATTAATGGTGTTCTCCATGTCACAAAAAATCTGCAACAGTTGGCCTTGAACAGCTGTAGGTTGAAGTTTAGGGGGAAACAACTCTGGGGTAGCGAGTTCCAAAGAGATGCAGTTCGGGGAATAAAAGATTTCTGATAGGCGGAAGTTCTGCAATATGACAGTGTGACATTCCAGTCATGAACGCTACCATACTCCCGTGTAGGACAAGGGAAGGAATGGAGAGGTGGCACAAAGGATGCAACTTCGTCTGAGTATTTGCCATAAAAACATCTGTAAAATAATGCAAGGTAAGCAACATTCCTTCTTACCTGTGGAGGAGGTACTTCATTTATAACAGAAGAGTTATTAATAATTCTAACAATTTTGTTGATTTTTAAAAATTTGCTTTAGTGCTACCCCTCCACATCCACTCCACAAGAGTGAGCAATATTCCAGCTGAGAGTGCACATGACTCTTATAAACTCTAGCCAACTGCTCGTCAGTGAAGAAGCTACGAACTCTGTGCAATAATTCAAGTTTCTTTGAGGCAGTTTTAGCAAGTGATATGACATGAGACGTCTAGCTGAGGGCACTGTTAAGTGAAATCGAGAATTTCAATACTTTTGGAGACTGGAATATTAGTAGCATTGAAGGTTATACAGAAATCTTGCAATATCTGTCTATTAGTAAGTGTATATACTTGGTTTTACTAGCATTAAATGTGACAAGGTTATTTTGTCTCCATGCACTGACCCTAGATGTGTCTTGATTTATGAAGATGGCTGCATCTAGTTGTGAGTTAGAGATATTAAAGTTTGTGAATGGATGTTTAAGTATGAATGAACTGTGAAGTGTTGAGTCATCTGCATATGAATGGATGGGATTATTGGTAACATATATGAGATCATTAATATGAATTAGGAATAGGGTTGGAGCCAGAACTGATCCTTGCGGCATTCCGGCGTTAATTGAGTGGAAAATGGAAAACCAAACAGAAAAACAAGTTTCACACCAGCACCCACCCAGACTTGTACATCACCTCAAGACATCTCAAAAGTTGCCCTGTCTTTCGATACACCCTTCCACCACTCAGATACGCCACAGACACAGCACAGATGTACACTGCACGTACCTCTGACACATCCCAAACACGCTCCAGTTACACAGCAAACATGCTACCATTATCCCTGATCCTTAACACACCATATATAAAAAATAAAATCCAGTGACTCAGTGATTTAGTGGCACAGTTTGGACAAACTTGATTTTGCCACAGCTATGGGTGAGGCAAAATCATATGGATAATTACCGGTATATGTCAACATTTTCTAACCAATTATGCTTTGTATTTCACAAGCTTTGCCAATAGGATGACTCAGCAAGTTTCCACACACACACACACACACACACACACACACACACACACACACACAAAGAGAGTAGCTTTAATAGCTGATATGCATATTATCTGTAGAATATTATGTTGAGCTTGAGAGAAAGATTTTGGACTGAGTAGAGTTATGCATCCTTCATTAGTCCTTTCACTAGAGGAGCACCCTCTTATCGGAAGATATTAATAGTAACAGAAGTAACTAGAAAGACTTCGCCCTATCGGAGAATATCAGTCTTATCAGAGTACTGGGTACAGGTGTAGTGAACTGCACAATGAAGTGGCACTGCTACTTCTGGTCGAGTATGCTGCTGCTGCTGTGTGCTGGAATGACATCTCTCGCCCATTCATCACCTGAATCATCCTCGAAGGGAAGGACACTCTCTCATTCTCAACATCCACTGCTTGTCTGCAACACTTCACATCGAGGAATTATCCAAAACTACAATAACATCTCGTATAAATTAGTAACCACAACAACTGTAATAACTGGTTCGGGGCTTCTAGGCCCCCTTTTACGAAGGTAAGTTGTCAGATTAATCGGTCATGAAAAGATATTTGTACTTGTCAGTAATAAATATGGATATTTAAATAATAAAATAATGTTGATGTATCTTTATTAGGTCTGCCAGTCATCACATCTCTTCTCTGATAACCGAAGTAATTTCCGTACGGCTCACTCTGAGATTAAGACAACCACTAGACATCATAGCTTACAGTACAGTACATGCACAGGTACTCACAACAGCACAAGTACAGGAAGTGACAAACTTACAGCAATTGCAAATACAAGGACATGGATGCAATAGCAAACAAAAGTAACTGGAACTTGTGCACTTGGATTAATACAATGAGAAGTAGAAGAAACGTTGCTTTGATGGATTTAGTTGGATAAGTTTTGAGAATATGCAGTGAGAAAGAGAAAGATTGGATTCGCTGAACAGCTACAAGGACAGTGGGGGAGCGAAATTTAAAGCGAAAACGGAAAGGAATATCATCTGGGAGTGGAGAGAAAGCACTAAAATTAAAAGCAAGGGCTAAACAGGCCATGAGAGGAGTGTGTGTTTGGGGGGGGAGGAGAAAAAAAAAAAAAAAAAGGAAGGAAAAAATAGGCAAATTTGTCGTGGAGATGGGGAAAATTGTGAAGGTAAGGATGATGGGAAAGACAGCTGAAAAGCGAGGAGAGGAGTGGATCCCCTTATTGATAGATGTCTGACAATTACATAATTATGCAACTTAATAAAACTAACCAGTAAAGTGCTATTTGTTAGTACGTGACGAGAGAGCGAGTGTTATCACAATTTCCCTCTTATATAATATATAGGCGGAATCTCTGATATTTAATTGCTATTACTGATGCCAAAAAATGCAGTGTTATGCCGAAAAATCATTTTACCCTCCACCTCACAAAGTTAGAGAAGAGTATTGTTATCGCTGGTGTCCGTCCATAGGGTTGGGCGGCTGGATGTAGAGATATTATTTCCGGAGTAAATGTCAGAAAGCATTAACTATAGAGTCAAAAATCTTCAGTTATGTGTCTTATAGTGAATTAGTGCCTTTTGACAGGTAGAATACTGTGTCTTAAGTTGTTAAAATAAAATAAAAAGTTTTTCTAAGAAATTTCAATGCAATCTGCATAGGGAATCTGAAGCCAGAACCAGAACGTATTCATAATAGTCATGAAATATCAAATAGTTATGTGTCTTAGAGTGAAGTGGTGCCTTGTGATAGGTAGAATGCTGTGCCTTAAGTAGTTTTCATTTTTTTTAAATAATGAAAATGTAAAAAAAATCTGAGATTTCAGTGCGACCTGTTGTCTCTGTTTTACAAGAGGAGGCGAGGTAAGGATCGTTAAACGCTTGGTTACGTGTGCAGCGAGGTGGAGGGTATGTGCTTGGTCAAATGGAGGGTTGTAACAGCATAGTGTTATCTATGTTTAATTTTGATTTTATAACAGGGACATTCATCGATTAAAGACAAACAATCCCTTCGAAATCTCAAGATGCCAAGGGCTTCCTACGCTTTTATGCATGAGTTTGTAGACTTCTGTATAACGAAATTACTGAATAAGTGTATCACATGCTAAAAGAATTTCAACTCTACTTACATAGGAGTAAAGATATTATCTTCTGCCTAGTGTGACGGTCGGTTTGGGCCAGGCCATTCATCTCCATATATAGCTGAGAGTAAACATCGTTGGCTTGCATCGGTCGCTCGCTCCTAATAATTGGACTGAAGAATGCCTCACTATCTGTGCCAGGCATAACACAAGGAAAGCAGAATGGATGGTTAATTTTAAGAAACACACAAAAAACACATCAGAGAAAATATGAAACACGACTATGTACTGTATCTATGACACTGTAGTGCACTGTGCTTCTTGACAGGCAAGAACCAAGTAAGTAAACAGGGGCTCTTCTCGAATACATTCAGAACTCCCTACATGCTCTGCGCTGCACAATTTCTTACGACAGTTAACCTTACAGCAAGGGACTAACTAATACAAAGGATAGGAAATGTATAGGAAGGAAGCGGATCACACACACACACACACACACACACACATGCTGATATTTATATATACAGTACAGTAGATAAAGAGATAGATAGATAGATAGATAGATAGATAGTTAGACAGATAACATTAGTCTCAATAACCCCTACAACAAGATGGACAACGATTTGACAATTTCTTGAAAATTGTCATGAACTGAGGACTGCGAATAAAATCACCCTTGGCGATATCATTATAACGAACTGGATCATAGAAGATAGGATTATTCATTGCTAAAACAGAATATAAGATTAAGTAGTATTCCCTCGGGGCTGGCTCCTCCAAGCGGCGGCTAGTATTATGCACTAGCACATATATTTTAGAAAGAATTTTCCTCCACTGAGAAGGGGAAGCAGAAGTCCTTGTTTATCCTAATTATTGGCATGAGGGATCTGCTGCTGTTGCTGGCGTGCTCAGCGTAGTATACAGATATTCTTCTTTGGACGTGGGTGTTAATTTTTGACTTCTAGAACGTTTGCCCTCCATTATAATCACTGTTTGACAACTTGGACGATCCATATTGTGGAATGGGAGTCGTCTTGTGAGAGCTTGGATTCTACTTAAATGATGTTTACAGCTTTCCATCTTCTTTTGCATAGTCCTCTGTGGCATCTTCTTTTGGATTAAGTCTTTGTTTTGGTCTTCTCTGATGTCTTAGGTAATTTCTGGTGCATATTCTAACTTTCCCATCTGGTGCCTATTGAACTGCAGGTCGTTTTCGGCCTTCTTAGGATGATGATGATGATGGACTCTGGGATCTCGTCCTCGTGACAGGTCGTTTGTTGGAATCTACCCACCTGAGGTTTCCGGGAGTCTAGTCTCTGTTGATGGATTGTTTGATGACGATTTTATTGTATATGGGGCTATTATTACCGTGATGTTCCTGGGAATAATGAGATTCGGATTTTGATGGTTAACAAACCGTTTTCTTGGAAAAGATGATCGATGTATCACGCCATCAGCTTCCTGTCTCCTCTCCAGCAACTAGTATATGGTGTCATGTTTATGTATCTGTTCCAGTCAAATCAATATTCCTTGTTGGTTTCGAGTCATTCCTAACTCAGCTGACGTAAATTTAGCAGCGGCTTCGGCGTAGACTGTGTGGTATCTGGGTCGTGTCTTGCTGGTAGCAATTCGTGGGAGTGCAGTGGATGGATGTTCAGTGGGTGTTTCCTGGTGGGATCTTGTTATTTGAATAACAGAGTTTTATATTTTGCATTCCCTGCTAACGACTAAGTGTCTTGCCTTGAGGCAGATTGTACAGGACAAGGAGGAGGCGGTACAGCTGATGTAGAAGTGCTTTGCTTCAGTACAGTTAGAACAGACTTGGCTGGTGAGAGTGCAGCCATTGTTATTTGGTCTTACTCATATCACCTCAAGCATTGTTCCAGGTGGGTCCACTTTCTCTCAGGGGTGATCCACATTCGTCATATCTGTCGTGCCTTATTCTGCTACATGCATTTTGGTGGTTTGTGAAGTCGGGAGATCTTGATTTTCACGTTCTTTGAAGTCTGTGGACATATGCTAGACCAGTTTGTTCAAGCGAGTCATACAGCTTGCAATTTTCCTTCTTGGTCAGGTTGTGGTGAATTTCAGGATCTCTCTCACTATTTCTGAGCAGACTGAGTAGTGTTCAGGAACTAGGTCCATTCAAATTCCAATTGTAAGGAGTGCCTTTAAAACTTGAGTAGACTGTGGCACAAGTCGAGCAAGGCAGTACTCCCAAGGTGGATGAAAACCCGCAGACTGGAAGAGCTGGAGCTCCCGTTTCATCAGCCCTCGTGACTAGTTCCTGACCAGTCCCCTTTGCTGAACTTTTTCGATGTTTCAGTAGCACAGAGAGTAGGCCAGCATGCTCTCCAATACAAGTTTTTCTGTCAACACCAATCTACATGCACAGTACACACTACACTTCCTTTAAAAAAAAAAAAAAAAAAAAAAGGCACACAATAACCAGGCCTTGCAGTCCCCAGGGGGAGGACCATAAATACCCCCATCCGCCCCTGTCCCGGTGATGACTCAACGAGATGCCTGGAACCACTGTCCGACTCTTCTTCATTTCTGCAACTTTCTCCTCCAATTCCACCTTAGACGATTCTGGTGCTGTTACTCCATCACTTCCCCCCTCTGACATCCTCATGGCTGACATTAAAATTTCTTCAGCTGATGTATTTTCTGCCATCACTGACCTGAATACCAACAAGGCATATGGGCCTGATGGAGTCCCTTCTGTTGTCCTCAAGAACTGTGCTTCTGTGCTTACACCGTGCCTAGGTAAACTCTTTCATCTTTGTCTATCAACCTGTACGTTTCCTTCTTGCTGGAAGTTTGCTCTCATTCAGCCAGTCCCAAAGAAGGATGACCATTCCCAACCCTGTAACTATCGTTCAATTGCTTTAATATCCTGTATTTCAAAAGTTTTTGAGTCAATTCTTAACAGAAAAATTTTTAAGCATCTTTCCTATCACAACCTTCTTTCTGATCGTCCATAAGGGTTCAGTCAAGGACGCTCCATTGGCGATCTTCTCACCTACCTTTCAGACTCCTGGTCATCCTTCTTTGAGGACTTTGGCGAAAGCTTTGCCATTGCACTTGACATCTCAAGTTCTTTCGATCGTGTCTGGCATAGGTCTTTAGTTTCCAAACTGCCCTCTTACGGTTTCTATCCTTCTATCTGTTACTTCATTGACAGCTTCCTTTCTGGTTGTTCTATAGCCACTGTTGCAGACGGCCATCGTTCTGCTAGATCTATGGGCTCTGTCCTATCACCAACTCTCTTCCTTTTATTCATCAATGACCTTCTTAGCTGTACATCTGATTTTATCCTACGGTGATGATTCCACCCTTCACCTTTCCATTCGGTTCCCGCATCGTCTATCTCAGCAGTTACTTCAATAAGCAAAGGCTGAGGCTGTGACACACCTAATGTCTGACCTGGCTCATATCTCTGACTGTGGTAATGATAATCTTGTTGTTTTTAAAGCTTCAAAGACTCAGTTTTTAAACCTATCAACCCAACACAACCTTCCACAGGAGTACCCACTAATGTTTAATAATATCCAGCTCGGTCCTGCATCATCCTTGAACATGCTTGGGGTTCCATTCACTCGGGACTTATCTTGCAAAGATCATGTTACATCTCTTGTAAAATCTGCTTCCGAGAGATTAGGTGTGCTAAGCGAACTCCGTACCTTCTTTACCCCTGCACAGTTTTTGACTATATACACGGGTTTTCTTCGCTCCTGTGTAGAGTACAACTCTCATGTGTGGGGAGGCTCCCCACATACAGCTCTTCTCAATAGAGTGGAGTCAATGGCTTTTCACCTCATTAACTCTCCTCCTCTTGCTGGCTCCCTTCAACCTCTGTCTCTTAGGCACACTGTTGCATCTTTTTCTCTTTTCTATCGGTACTTCAATGGTCACTGCTCCTCTGAATTGTCTGCTTGCATCCCTCCACGTCTATGATGGGTGCGTAGCGCCCGTCTAGCAACAAACTCTCATTCCTTTTTTGTCCAACTCTCTAATGCAAGAGTTAACCGTTACTCCAAGTCTTTCATTTATGGAACAGGTCAACTCTGGAACTGTCTCCCTCTGTGTGTATTTCCTACTTTCTATGATCTCCAGTCTTTCAAACGCAGTGTGTCCAGGCATCTCGAAATGAACGGATCTTGAATGTGGGTCTCTTTGTATTGTTTTTGTTTTTTCTTTGAAGGAACGGTATTGCGGGCTCTTGGCCGTTGGTTCCTTCTTTCTTGCATAAAAAAAAAAAAATGAATCATACTTCTGTTGTCCTCCTAGGAATACATATATATTTAATTGTTCTCTTCACTCTAAACCTTCCTGAGACGTATCTCATCGATTGTAGAAGCTGTTTGGGTAGCATCATCGTGGAGGACTTCGTCTTTCTCAGTTATGATCCTGATGAAGTGCTCTTTCATTTATTATCGTCCTCCTTAAGCAAGGAGAAACAATGTAGTTTTTGTCAGTGTGTGTCTATCTGTTGCCAAAATACCTCGAAATGTTGTGGATGAATTTTTACCAAACCTTCAGAAAACAGCAACAAAGTGGATGTGCAGAAACCTATTACTTTTGGTGAGGATTTGATAAAAAAAGACCGAATGCCAGCTGCTATATATTTCTTAATACGGATTGGCTTTGTGTGAAACACAGCGGCTGAATCCCTTAGGGTTTTGCGAATTGTCTTTAAATTTGGTTTGTAGGAAACTTATGCCTTAGCCAACAACGCATTTTGGCTGGCGTTTAGCATTCGGCTCCCGAGTGCTTTTGTTTCAAATATTTATTTTATATTCATTTACTTAATTACTGAGGGAATAATATTTAGGGCTTCTGGTTTCTGAATTCTCCTTTTTTGCTTTTAAAAAATACTGATCAATTCCTTCCAACCGTAATGGAAGGTGCAGCTTGACAGCAAGGCAATGCAGAGGCTGAGTTGTGGTAAAGTTGGTGATACGGTTGAATTAGGGTCAGTGATAAGGATGATTTGTAGCAGGGTCGGTGATGAGGTTGGTTTGAGGTAGCGTCGCTGATAAGGGTGAGTTGAAGAAGGAGCAGTTAGAATATTGATTTTAGGCTGGGATGGCGATGAGTTGTGGTTGGATAGGTTATAAGGGAGAGTTGAAGAAAGGTTGATGATGCCGGTAAGTTTCAGTAGGGCTGGTGATAAGACTGAGGTAAGATACGGGTCGGTGATACGTTTGCTGTGAGGTAGGAATGGAGGATTAGGTTCTGATGTATGGTTAAAAATAACACAAAAGAGTAGGTTAAAAGAGAGAAGGTATGGTTGGGAAGAGGTTTCACTAGTGTTGATGTATTTTCGGGATGAGGGAGAGACTCGTGAAAAGAGAAGGACTAAGAATACCCCGTCAGTGAAGGAATATCATGGGCAATGTATGTCCAGTATGCTGAATAACCCATACATACCTGATACGAGGAAACAGATTTCTGAATTATACCCCAAAACAACGCTATTTTTTTTTGTTTCACAAGAAGGTTCAGGTTATGTAAGGTTGATCTGTTCGAGGTAGGTTAGTGTAGTCTGTTGTTATTCCTATTAGTTTCCCGATTAAAAGTAGGTTATGTTAGGTTAGATGACTGTTAATACAGTAAGAATAATAATCCTGGGAAAATAAAATTTAGCATGCACTGGTGAAAAGGCTAATAGTATGGAGAAGGGGAGGGAGGCACAATATGGAAGAGAATGTAAATTGAGGTTAAAAATCGTTATAACGTCTCTTTAGCTTTCCGTAAATAGAGATCGCTTTCTGGAATGTTCACTTTTGTTATGGATTAAACGATCGTTCATCATTGTTGAATGATTATGCTTTTTTTTAAGTATTGATTTACTTACCTCTTTAAATAATGAAAACTGAAGTTAATAAAGGTTCCTAAGGATGATAAAGTACGTCCAAAAGAAAAAAATTTCACTGTAGATTATGTTCGTTTTTTAAGGATACCCAACTTAGGCTGAATGTTTGCTAAAGCCCAAAAAATCCACAGGTTAGATACAAAGGATGTAATTTTCTTATAGGGATCGCCATTCTGCAGAAGGGATCAGACATTTTTTTTTCTAAACTTTTTTTTTCTTTAAATGAGCAAATTAATATAAAGTTTAAACAAACTACTCCAACTGATAATTTATCTTGTGAAAAAAGAAGAATATGAAAATCAATCTTCACCCATGTCATTACGGAAGTGATTGTAGAGCTGTTGCACGAGTAGCCAGCATGGAGTCAGTGGTGATTTATACGTGGTGGTTTAATGGAAAGGTCAAGTGGTAAGTCGTGACATTCAGGTGCTCAACATGTGGGGAGTATGAAGAGGACCTTGGGGATAAATGTTCTTCTAACCCATTGGCGCCCAGTGTCCTCTATAAAGGATGGAACTGGGCAATTTCAAAATTTAATAAAGAAGGGAACCCTGGGGTAGGGACCTATGCGTTTCGCGACTATGAGCCGGTAGGCGGAAGGCAATACGCTTAGTGCTCTTCCAGCAAAATCCCTCGCACAGGAACGCTAGGCATTAGTGGGTTAAGATATGGGACAGGTAGGAAGTTGTAGGAAGGGGATGATGGCTTGGTGAAGAAAACATAGTACCGTCTTTCTGCGACAATGACAAGTGATTAAAGTTGAATCAAGGTGTGAACGGATAAGTAACATTCCATCACGCTCTCCTGCAAGAAAGTATCAGTCATATAGTTGATATATTTAGCATTATCACTGGAATAATAAAATTATACCTTGTCTATTGGTTTTCTTTCTGTCTCACTCACAAAACAGTTGGCCAGATGGGGAGGGAATTGAGGCATTTATTTAGTCTTTTCTCATTAATTCTTCTTCCCAAAGATACAGTGAACCACAACTCTAGTGACATCAACGCAGGGAGATTGGAGTATTTGTATTGATGAAGATAATATAATGATTCCATTTTTCTTGACACAAGGAGCAAATTACCGGCGGCGGTGAAAATGGATGGTCCGGCAGGCGTGGTAGAGAATGAGTGGGTGTGGCTGGGTGCATTGCTGGAGTGGGTGCTTCGCAGTGACATCGCTCAGTGCTCACTGGTGTTTGCTGTGGATTCTCTGTACCTAACGACTTCACTCATAAAAATGCTTGATTCTTTACCTCATCCAAGACAGGCAAGCTTGAAGAGTTTGGCTGATATGAACACATTATTTAACCATTTAGGTAGGGCGGGCTGTCTTTAGCTATGTTCGGCTATATTTCAGTAGCGGTAGTAATATATAGTAACGCTTGTCACTCATGCAACTCATCAGGTAGGATTTAACATTTTTAGAATCCAGTATGGCGAGTAATATCATCTCTCGTAGCCCAAAGAAAATTACTAAGAGATGAACAGTACTCTACGGGGCAGAAATGTTTATTTTCTTCTCTGCTGACCTTTATTAAATGAAGAATTTTGCACATGAACACTCCACTGTTATAAAACTGTGTGTGTGTGTGTGTGTGTGTAAAGCCATCAGTTGTCTTCTCTGATTAACTGCTATCCTTATCACTAGTGAGTGCCATCATGATTCATCACCAAGATGACCCTCCTTCCCTCCCAAAGATGGGACGATGTTTGTAGGATCCAGAAACAACAGAAAACAAAGCAAGAATGTGTGATGACTATCAACAGCATGTCCACTGGACTAGAAAAGTCAGTCATTCACATATAAATCGCCTCCAAAATCCTCGCTATGCCTCACATTTTTAACCTACACATATCTCATGTTTTATTTTTTTCATACAACTGGCAGATAGTGAATTAGCTGAGTATCTCTTTTAATGAAAATAAAAACAAGAAAGAAGTCTTCAAACACCTGTGTGTGTTCCATGCATACTGAACCAATCAATTAGATTCCCCGTTAGTTCTCTAGCCACATTAATTTCAGTATCCTGCTTTCTCATACACTCATTTAATAGTTAGTGTGTGTTACTTTATTTCCAAGTTGGTGTTGGTGAGAGAAGCAGACGACCTATTGAAAGCCCTGTGGAGTGGTGAGCTTTGTCGAGCCTATCTCTTTCTTCTCCACAACTCTCAACCTCTGCTGGACTTTGGTGACCGCAGCCTCAAAGCCTGGGACTACTACGGCAAGTGAGTGGAAAACTCACTTTTCAGTTTCTAATATCCAGTTCACTAACGTAATATCAAATGGTTTACTAAAAGCTACATCTTCCCTCTTTTTATATTTATTGTTTGCCAATTGACAGACAATATTGCTTAGCTTGTGAAGAAAAGAGCAGACCTCCCCATTATAAATATATATATATTTAGGCTTCATAATTTTGTATAAAGTTAGTGAGAATCAAGGGAGTCATCTGTTCTCTAAAAGATGGGGCAACAGGGGTTGCTAATTTTGGCAAGCTAAGCTAGCCTATACAGCAATATTTGGTGCATATTAACCTGCCGCATGCCGGCTATTTTTAGTCCTCTGGGTCATCCTGGTGCCGGCCATTTTTCGCCCCTTTTTTTTAGCTAAAATTATAGATTTTTGATGTGGAAACAACGAATTTTGCCATTAAAATGCTCACCGAGGGTCGGAAATCGGTTTTATTGAGTCCTGCATACTCGTGTACAGGTATAGTCGCTCTCTCATGCTCACCACGTACGTGAGCGAAAGCCGTTTTCTATGTAAGGTAAACTCAGGTCTTTATGCTGGGAAGGTATAGCAATGTTTAGTACACTTTTCTGATCACTTATTACTTCAGCATCTATCACAATTTGCGTGTCTTTCTCACTGTGAATGCATTATCTTACACTTACTTGAAGTTAGGTACAACCTGACTTCATTACATACAGTCTTGGCACTTACAAGAAGGTATTTACAACTTGACTTCACTATATAGTCCTTACACTTAAAAGAAAATATTTACAACTTACACTTACATGAAAATATTTACAAAATGCCTTCACTATGTATAGCACTGGGTGAGGCACACAGGCAGAGTGAGGCAGAGCGAGCATGAGGGGGGGGGGAGTGAGTGAGTGTATGGCCTTGACAGCCTGGGAGATGGTAGAGGAACAGTTACCTTACATGCCTGCCAATTGTTACCTGTGAATCTTGAAAAATATGGTCACAGTTAAGTTTTTTTATTTTAGACCGTTTTAAAACGGCAATGGCACTGGCCGCGGCACTATGTCAGAGCGTTTTATAACGGCACTGGCACGCGGCGGGTTAAGGCTATATTAAAATGAATATATGACATTAAGGGTACAAAAAAATCATCTCAAATCATAAACAAGCTGTCTGGAGGATCCTCAAAGAGTACGTACCGTATATTTTGCTTCATTTATCTTTTATTAACTAGACCAAGCAGGTAATATACCACAGTACATACAGACTTTTAACAAAAGAGAATCACTGATAAATAGTTTTCCTTGTATTAATGAGTAATCCAGGATTTTTAATTTATAACAGAATACCAAGACTCAACATGTAGTTCATAGCATTTCTTTGTGACTAGCACCATATTCTGGTGTTAAGCTCAGTGCACATAGCCTATTTAAGATGGAAATGGGATTTCTGGACCTAGTTAAAGTGAACAGAGTATACGTACAAATTTCTCTCTTTTCTTGGGAATTTTCTACTAACTCAAAATTTGGACTTATTAAAACATTTATATCAAGTATATTATCCCCTGTGAGGTGTGGGGATGAAATGGATTTCATAATCTAAAACAGACTGGCCTTGGGTTCGTTCTTCCTTAAATTAAAAAAAGAAAAAAAAGTGACCAGCCTATATCCCTAACTGAATTACAACAGAAAAACCTCCAGTCACCTCTTGGAGATTCAAACCTGCATTCAAGACAAGACCATCATCCTAACTATAATTCTTTTACACTAGCTTGGCCTAGATTTCCATTCTTTAGCAGTTTATTTCACATAGACGATAAAAGAAGACACTGCTATGGCTCTGCAGCCATTCCACAGTATTCTTTTTTATTAGTACAATTTTCTAGTGATAGTCTATTGTTACAACTCAGAATTCAAGATGAAGAGATGGCAAGATTGGGCTAAGTTAGAGTAAATCAGTACAGCACCCACAAATCACTAAGACAACATGGTACAGTACATCCTTCATCATAGTACTTCAACATAGTACTCCCTTCAACAGAGTACTTCCTTCACCACAGTCTGGTTATAAATACTTTCAATTTTGTCCTGATAATGCTCCCTTTCTTCAATGACCCTTCACAAAATCAGCAATGAAAAAGTAACGAAGATAAGCCAATGGAAACTAAGCCTGGGAAATTAGTCTAATCCTTAATATACTGTACTGTTTACTAAATGGCTTGTTGGTCATTTTGCACTATGGCACAGAACAAAATAGCAGATGAATTATGAAATGATATTCCTTCACCTTTATTGTTCTCTTTCTGTGTCTGTTCCCTCTCTTCCTATTTCTCCCATCTTTCCCGTCACCTTTTATTACTCCTCTTTCCTTTTCAGGTGGCTTTACACTGCGTGACAAACCTAATGGTTTCCTGTAAACCAGGAAACCATTTACAATGTTGGGTGGTAACCACATAACCAACCCACACATGTTCCCTACGTGTCAACAAGTAGGTTGGTGGAGGGTTAGTGCCCCTCCACGTAAAACAACTAATTCAAAGACAAACGGCCACCCCTTCCGGGCCAATGGCGCCTGGCTATAGACAGATACAAAGATGCTTACGAGGCTCCTAAGCACTTCTCTAATGGGGTATACTCCTGCATGTGGCATATTACTTCTCTCTTGTTTAATATTAACATGATTGCAACTTGTTAGTTTCTAGCATTCATCTGTCCATCATCCAATCCCCTTCCACACAATCAGGAGCACAGCGGCCCAGGGAATATTAAATGTATGTATATAATAAGACGGAGGAATGGAGAGGTATATATGAGAAAGACATTCCCCATGTCATTCTATTTCCCACAGTACGAGGCACCTATTATTTACTTTTACAGTTGTCTCTCGTCATCCAGTGTCATTCGTAATTCAGATTCAGTCTAGCCCTAACATCTGTGCTGCCAGAAAAAAACGCTTATTCAACATCTGTAACGTCTCATTCTTGCTGAATAATGGAGGTTACAAAACTCACAATGTGGCTTGGCTGATGCCTAGTTTGTCAGCAACCACACTCTATAATTTTTTCCCTACTTCTGATAATCATTTCATCACATTTTCGTATGCCTGCCACAATGCATAGCTGTTCACTAAAAAATTTTATACAGCATTACTACACATCTATAATGATATAACTTACCTAAATTACATGTAACAATGAACTGTAAAAAGAACTCAGGCTCACGGAATGCACTTTGTAAACACTGATTCAGCTGATGGGCAGTCATTCTCTACAGAAAATTGTAAATGTGAATGGCAGACTCAATCAAAGTTGTTCTAAATATCTTTATGCAAAATATATCCCACCTACAATAATTGAGGAAGTCTAGGCACCACTGTTCTATAGTATTGTAAATATCAGTTACTTCATTCCAGCGTCTAGTATATAAATCTCAATGAGAAGGGTGGGGGGAACAATAAATATGTTGTCCCCCCCTGAATCAAAGTGGGGGGATATGTCCCCCACATCCCCTCCTCCCACGAATGACGCCCATGGTGAGATTAAAACTAAAAAGGGATCATTACGCTGAAGGAGTTAAAATCACTCACCCAGTGACCTCTTTAGTCATGATAATCTTGTACTCCTGCAGGTATGTCGTTGTTGGGTTCAGCCTTGAAGAATTTGATTATTTTACTCAAACGAAGAAAGGCAGGAAAACTCAGCACATTGTGGGCATTGTGCAGGTGACGTATAAGTATTCCTGAAAGAAATTCAGTGTAAAATATTTTAAGAACTCTCAGTATCATACTGTATATATATATATATATATATATATATATATATATATATATATATATATATATATAGATATATATAAACAACACAGAGTGTTCGAAAAGTCCTTGAGTGGTTTTAAATGTTTATTTAACCAAACCATAAAAGATAAAATTATTTTTGTTTTTTAATATGGAGTACAAAATGGGGTTTTCCTATAGGAATTACAAAAGTTCATCGTGGAGTTTATTTCACCGGAGTTCAATGGAGTTTTGCTGTGCGTCCATTGTGCAACGAGAAGTTTCCAGGCAGATGGATTGGGCATGATGGGCCGATACCGTGGCCACCTCGGTCTCCTGATGTTACCCTCTTAGATTTCTTCCTTTGGGACTACGTAAAAGATGAAGTCTACAAAACACCTGTTCGAAACAAAGGCATCCTTCATGAACTGATAACGAAAGCCAAACTTAAGGTCACCAGTGATATGCTGGGGGTCACACGGCATGAAACTGATCGTCGGTTGCATGTGCTAAGGGCCACAAAAGGAGCTGCCATTGAACTTTTGTAACTTATATAAGAAAACCCTATTGTGTACTCCATTATATGCAGAATCAGCATCATTCTATCCCTAATGGTTTTGGTTAAATATAAAAAAATCAATCAAGGACTTTACGAACACCATATCTGTATCTATATCTATGTCTATATTTATCTATCTGTCCATCTATCTATCTATCTATCTATATATATATATATATATATATATATATATATATATATAGAGAGAGAGAGAGAGAGAGAGAGAGAGAGAGAGAGAGAGAGAGAATACAGTTATAATTTGGCAGCGCAACTTCCAGGGTCATTTGCCGCCGGACAACAAGGTAATGGACGCCACAAATAAAATGTGCATATTCAGATTAAGGTTAATATCCATTATTAGATATAAAACAGCAAAACTAAAAGAACAGTTTAAAATGTACTAATCACTTATAAAAGTGGAAGGAGGCCCGCTTCCTGAAGAAAACTAAAAATATCGTTAAAATCGCTAGAGGCTCCAACAAGCATTGAGGACAGACATTAGGCACCATCTGCCCCCTTATGCCTATGGAGGAATCTCTGAGGTAGGTCCCCCAGACTTAGACACTCGATCAGCAAGTGACGGGCAGTAAAGGGAACAAGGCAATCGTCACAGCACGGTAAAGTCCCACCACTCATCAAGAAAACATGTGTAAGATGGGAGTGCCCAATGCAAAGCCTGGTAACGCCACCTCCAATCGCCGAGGCATGGAGGGGAGAAACCTCGGCACAGGCACTGTCTGAAAAATTTCCATTAGTGTGTTATGAGCAACACCAACCCAGTGTCTCTGCCAACACAAACGAATCATGTATCGCAAGTAAGGTGTTGCATCAGAAGCAGGAACCGGGCAGTCAGTAAGTGGCCGTTGAGATCAGGCAGCTTTAGCTAAAGTATCTGCCCTCTCATTGCCCACCACACAACATGTGTGGGAACCCAACAGAAGTCCACATGACGGCCACAATGACCAAGAAGAAAAAGCCACTGTAAAATTGATAAAACCAGTGGGTGGGATGCATTAAAAGACTCCAGTTCAGACACAGCACTACGGGAGTAACTAAAAATCACAAAAGCAGATTGGGGGAGAGTACTTTGATAATATTGATGTCTGATATGTTGAAGCGCGAATAAGGGATACCCACGAGTGATAATAGTGACGAAAATAGAGAATTAGAATCGGGTTAGTATCAAGTGTTGTCGTTCCTCAGGAAGTGTTTGATCACGCAAGGTCACGCCATTGGAAAAGTGAGTCCTGTGTTCCTGCTGACCTCCCTTGTATTCCTTGAGCTGGATAATGAGGTATTTCCCATAGATCTGTGTGCTGTACTTTATAGTATTACTATTTAGTAACTGGAATACGAGAACGCTAGCTACAGAGTTCTGTCTGAACCTCAGATAAATGTGTAATTTTTGTGGGCCAAATATCAGGTGCCTTGGGACTGAAAATTGTTTATTAATGTGTTGGGATGACTTTGCAGTTCAGTACTTATTAGGGCTATGTTAGTTGTGAGTTAATGTTCACGTAGTTACCTTGTGAGGCACAATGATATCGATGCAATGATGTTTTTCATGTTAGGTTAGGATTATTCATGCTTATTTGTTATAGTACTTTTCTTCTATGTTATACCTACAATAAGTATTATTTTGAGCAGACCTATGTGTCTGTAGTGCCATGTGTTATCCTGTTTCTAATTGAAATGCCGAGTGTTGTAACTCATGTTTCTTTATCATGAGACTTTGTTGATCATGTGAAGGGTTTACTTGCATTAGGGAGTATAGTTATTCATTGTACATATTAATTTCTAGCGGGTTCCAGTGAGGAAGTCAAAGTCCCAGTGAGTGAGTCAAGGTTCCAGTGAAGGAGTCAAGGTCCCAGTGCGTAAGTCAAAGTCCCAGCGTGGAGGTCAAGGTCCCAGTGTGGAAGTCAAGGTCAAGCAAATTAGAAGATCGGACCAGTGAACTATGAGCTCAGAGGGTCGATTATGGAGAGCCACATTGGACTGAACCTGGGACAAAGGAGCTAAGCTTTGTGAAATTTGGTATTAGGGCCAGGCCATATGCTTGTTGAATAATGTGTCAACTGATTCAGGACTATTCTGTAGGGCTAGTGGATGGGAAGATTTCTCCTTTTTTTTGGTATTGTTAATACACATTTCCTCCCACTTGAACTTTATTGTTTGTATAACCCTTGAGAACTGGTGGTATAGAGTTGACCTAGTGACTTGTTAATGTGTAACCCAAGAGCATTTTGGAAAATTGCGTAGGTTTGGCTTGGGTTGGCCGAGGTGGAGACTGACCCCGTCATTTTGACATGCTACCACTCTTAACTTGACCACTTGAAAAGAAATAAACGCAACCGAAGAGGCTGCTATTGGGAGAGAGTTTTTGTCAATCTCAGTTCCCGACCATCCCAGCACGCCGTGGTCATCACCAGTAACTTGGTTTTTGCCCATTTTGACCATGCAAAAGTCTGGATCGCAAAGCGTACTAGCATACCGGAGACAAAACAGAAATGCATAGCCACGGTAATTTCTAAAGAAAATGGAAGCCACGAGACTCAGCCGACTCTGCAATTCTATTAAGACTCAGCTGCAACTTCCTCTCTATCAGACATCCTAGATGCAGTGAAGGAAATTGAGTGGTCATCTACATATGAGCGTGACACAACAGCAAGGAGTACACTGAGTACACCGTTGATGGCCACAGCAAAGAGAGTAACACTAAAGATACTTACCTGTGGTAGCCCATCTTCAAGTGCATGAGCATTAAAAAACACTTCTCCCACTCGGACCCTTAAATTACAGTTGGATAAAAAATGCTGAAAAAATATAGGTAAGCACCTATGAAGACCAAATTCATGAAGAGAAGGTAAAATGCCATGATGACAAGCAGTGTCGCATGCCTTCTCCAGATTGAAGAAAACAGTGACTTGGTGTTGGTTAGTTGAGAAAGCCTTACAGACAGAAGATTCCAAGGACAGTACAGCCTCAGTGGTAGATCGTATTTTACAAAAACCATCCTGAACTGATGAGAAGTAACTGCCCCTCTCTAATTACCACATGAGCTGGCCATTTACCATCTTCTCCAACACCTTCCAAACACATGAGGTCAGAAAGGTGGGACGATAATTTGTTGGCTGCAGATGATCCTTTCTGGGCTTAGGGATAGGGATAACAACAGCAACACACCAAGAGGACGGAAAATCACCAGTACACCAATTTCTATTATACCGTATAATGCCAGTAAAAACGAAAGAGATTCGTCAGACATATGACGTAAAAAGACGTATGGAATATCATCACAGCCTGAAGATGAATCACGGCACTTTGATAAAGCTGCCCCAAGCTCAGAAGCAGAAAAGGGGGCATTGTAAAATTCACCCCCAGAACATATGAGGCTGTGGCTACAGGATTCCAGTTGCCGACGTTGGCATGCCGAAGGCCGTTCAGAGTCTTTCTATGACACACCAGCAAAATGAATGACAAATGCTTCAGCAACAGCAAAGTGATCAGTCACAACCCCACCTGCATCAGATAAAACAGGAGCAGAAGGAACAGGAAATTTGCCAGAAATCTTTCTGACCCGGTTCCACACTTGGGTGAGATAAGTCCTCAAGGAAAGGGAGGGAACATACTCTCGCCATGAAGCATGTCTGGCCTCCTTCAACACATCCTCTGAAAAGCCCCCAAATACTGAGTGTCCCCTTGATGGCAGCAAAGCTAAGAGAAGGCAACCCATTTGGCCCTTGCTGCAGAGGTGCATTCAGGGGTCCACCAGGGAACTGGATGTTTTGGAAATCGACCAGACGTCTTGGGAATCGATAAATAGCTGCTGAATGCATTACATCAGTTATATACACCACTGCCTCATCAGCACTATGAAAACTGTCTTCAGTGCGGTCAGCAGAACATAACCCCCTGAAGACCAATTTGCACCAGTGAGGAAGACGACATTGTGGCTGACACTCAACAGAAGTTGAAAGAATCGGGGAGTGATCACTGCAATGCAAATCTGGCAACACACCTCATCTAAAATCTAAAATAGCAGTAGCTGAGCACAGAAACAAATCAATGGCTGCAAAAACACCAGTCTGACTATGAAAGTACGTCATTTCACCTGAATTCAACACCCCTAACTCCTCATCCTCCACCAAAGAAACCAGCATAGCACCTTTAAGGTCGGTCATACTCTCACACCACAGTGGGTTACGATCATTGAGATCACCTAGTAAAAGAATGGGGGATGGAAAGCCACGAATAAGGCAAACAAGATCTACCTACTCAACAGATGCATTTGGAGAGAGATAAAGACTACACAATGTATACTGATGGCGAAGGTAAATCTGAACGGCAACAGCCTGCAGTGGAGTTGACTCAGACAAGTGAATGGAACATCACAGTGAACTAGGATAGCAGTACCACCATGATGTCCCTGGCCAGGAAGAGGATCAGAATAAAATACATGGTAACCAGGAGGACTGGAAGGAGCAGTAACCTCAACCATGGTCTCCTGGATGCATATGCATACTGGGGAACAGCGGGCAATAAGACTATGCAATTCCTCCCAACTAGCACATAAAGCACGACAGTTCCATTGAATTATAGATCCCATAATGGAGTGGCATTATATCAAGTAAATTTCAGTACAAGAGTTTTTGGACACTGACAACCTTGATGGGCTTCCCTGTACCTGGATGAGGGTTAGATTTAGTGACAGGGTTTCTAACCACAACTAACCCGCTGAAGGAGGAACCCCAGATACCTGGTTTTGTAGATGGCAAAGGGGAGGAAGAAGAAGGCCGGGCAATGGTGTTCTTCTGTGGTGGAGCAAGAGATGGTTTGGTAGGGGGACTGCAAGCTGCCTTAGCCAGAACAGGGCAGGCAGTGCCATCACAAGGAGAAGCACGATCAGTAGCGCACCCCAGAGTACTAGGATCCTGAGAAGGCAAAGCCTCATGCAACTGAGGAGGCACATCAACAACCCGTGCATTACCACTGTCAGGTGGGGTCCGGACTGTCAGCAAAATACTATCATCTGCCTGCACTCGCCCGGACTCCTAAGAACCCTGAAGAGAAAGGGTAGTGGGCTCCCCAGCCAAAACCTTTGTTGGCAGTCTTTGAGCATTGTGAGGAGCCACGGTGATGCTTGCTATGCACGGGAGAGACGCCATTTTTTTTGGATGTGTCAGGACAAGGAGAAGAATCGGTATGGACATCTGCCACCATCATGGAAGGGTGTCGACTCTCTGTCACTAAAATAAAGGTAGAAGCATTAGGTGAAGCAGGTGGGTTACCACTCGTCTCTTCTGGCTCTGAAGATGCACGTGATAGTGGCATGCATCTGTCATTTGTTGCCCCTGCCCTGACCAAGGGTCCAGACCTCCGTCCAGGAACAGGGATGTGTGGAAGAGGGAAGACACCACCACATACGGGTGGGACCCCCTCGGAGGGCACTGGCTCCTCCATGTGTTGCCGCCACAGTAGCATCCCCCAACTGGGACGTCTGTGACGACTGATTACCCCGAGAGGTAAGTGGGGCAGCACGAAGTGTTGTCTTGTTGTACTGTGGAACTTCCTTACGACATGAGAGAGCTGAAGCATAGGTGACCCCAGGACGGAAAAAATCCCTCCGACCCTTTCCTTTGCCTCTGCAAAAGAAATCTTCTCTCGGGTTCGTACTGACATGACATAATTCTCAAACTTATACTGGTCACACTGTGTTGGTGAAGCAAGGTAAGCACCATGGGAGTTAATACATGAGGGGGGGGTTCAGGCAGACCATCTCACCATGTGAATTACCACCACAATTAACACACACCTGTGGGAGACCTTGTACGTTCCTACGACAAGACTTACCGAAATGCCCAAACCTCTGGCAATGGAAGCAGTGTCTACGTCTTGGCACATATGCGTTGACCCAAAGGCAGTAGTAAGCTGCCTCTAAGACATCAGGCAATGTCAACTGATTAAAGGTGACACTCAGTGATTGTGTGCCTGTAAATATCCTGTCTACCTTTTTCTTTATTCTCTCCACCTTCACTACTCCCCTGTCTTTCAGCCCATCCAGGAGGTCCTCCTCTGAGTATCTAAGGAACTCCTTAAAGAAGACAACATCCCAAGCCTGGTTCAGGGTGGAATGACTGGTGACTGTAACATCATGGGAGGCTAAACAATTGATGGCATGGATATGAGCACTTTGTTAGCATCCCTAGCTTCTATAAGGAGTGATCCATCCGCTTGTGGAAAAACCCCTGGGGATGACCCACAAGCCTTGACCAGGTCACGGTGAACCTTAAACGCATTCTGGTCCATGAAGGAGGAACAACCAGCCAACTTCAAAACTAGAAATTTCATGTGGGCCTATTGGTCAGGCACAAAGACACAAGGCATCGTCTCAGTGCAGAGTGAGAGAGCTTTCCTGGAGGACTGTGTGCCATTCCCTCAAAAGCACTCCTTACCCATGTTGCCTTTATGTGGTACAGGGTCTCTAAGAGCAAAGACATGGCATTGTTGGAGGACTCAAGAGCCCGGCCACCTGCCACTTGTAGATTTTTCTTTGTTTAAAGTATAATTCCTCCTCCCTTTCTTAAATTTATGTTTGTTCTCCATATACTGTATTCCTCTAAGTTTAGGGTATCGTTGGATATCTTTGGGCTTCATTTTGTTTCAGTTTGGCAAATAATGTGTGGTTCCTTTACTCTGATGTAGTTTTTTATCTCTAGTGTGGCTCCTTTTCTTTGATGCAGTCTTTTATCTCTAATAATTTAGACACCATTCCATCTACATTTGAGTACATCAGCCTAACCATCTTGTTTACATACTTGCCATAACTTGAGTCTCCTATCTTCCTCCTTTTTGTTCCCTGCTGGTTATGTACAACTTTCGTACCTGCTATCCAATTACTTTGTAAAAAATAGTACCTTCCTCTGATCTTTCCTTGTTCTTTGTTTTTGCCTCCTCCCTTTTCACGTTTAGTATTCATAATTCCTTTTGAATTAGGCATCTTTTTATCCATCCTTTTTTTAATTCCTCTTTTTCCATGAGTTTGCCTTTTTTAATACTGCCTCAGCAATGTTCACACTCTGGAAGATTACTTTCAGTTGCCTTGACTTACTTCTCTCATATTTCCCTAGTCTTTTGTGCTCCTCTATGACAATATTACAGATTTCCTCTGATACTTCATTCAATATGCACGTTATATTTCCCATCTCCTTTTTGTTTCTCGAAAATGTTTTTTTTTTTTATTTCTTCGTCCTCTACTGTATACCAATGATCACTATAGATCGTTTCATATCTGCTGAATCTTTGACCATTTTTTTTTTTTTTTTCACTTGCTTTCTAATGCTTTTTTTCTTCAACTTTTATTTCTAAGTCTTTCCATACTTTCACAGTTTCAGCATACATAGTTACCACATCATCTTTATAACTTTTGCATCACTTTATTCACCTGGGTTATCTTCTCATCAATATCACTATTTTGGTCTATCAGACTACTTGCTTGCCTAATTGTTTCTGTATCATTTCTGAACTCCTCCATAATTCTCTCATAGTTAACAACTGTACTTGCCATTTCACCAATCTTCCATTTAAGTGACCCCACCTCAACTGACAGCTCATCTATTGTATCTTCATTGTTTAATTCCTTTACTAATTTTTCATTTTTGTCCTTCTGCATACGCAATTGTTTCATAATTTCATCCATTTCGCTCAAATGCCCTTTCCAATCTGATTACTCGTTCTACTAATTTGCTGAATGTTTCCATTTCAAGCAATACCTGGTACAAGTCATCCTGTTTTCTACTCCTTTCCCTAGCTTCTTCCATATTTGCTTCACTTTAATTTGGTGTGTGTGTGTGTGTGTGTGTGTGTGTGTGTGTGTGTGTGTGTGTGTGTGTGTGTGTCTCCCGGTGGCCACGCGACTCGACCTTTGGTAGAGAGGCGGATGGGCATTGTCACCATACATGTACTTGTGGCTTGTGGTCTGTGTTACAATCCCAGTGGCAGTTGGGAAAGAGTTAGCCAGGTGACCTCACGATACTGGATATTGGGTTGGGATGTGTACGGATATTTCAGCACCGCTTGCAGGTTACAGTCGTATTGCTTAGGTGTTGGAGGTTCACTGGGAGTGATTGGACAAGCACGCAACTTTGACCATTCAGTACAGGGCTGAAGCCTGGCGGCCACGATACCAAATGTTTGGACATATCGGCTGGCAGGTCGAAGTTCTCAGGCAATTTTACATCCAGATAATAGCAAGTAAATCTGGATAATGGCTTGATGGAGCCTAGGTCAAGTGTCTGGACACTGAACACGTCCAGATAATGAACATCCGGATAATTGAGGGATCACTTTCAGGGTTAATCCTTCCTGTGCAATTATTTTTATTTTATAATAGTATTAGTAGTAGTAGTAGTAAGTGTTGTAGCAGGTCACTCTATTTCCAGGCTACTTTTCACAACTCAGTAGATTCTTTCCGAAGTGGTGGGTTTAAATAAGCACTTGATCAACTGTCTTTATGATAAAGATGAAATAAGAAAAGATAAAACTTTAAAAGCTATAGCCTGGTATCAGTGTGATCAGACGTCAAGTTATGCAATGCATCTTTCAGACCATTACACTCAGTGACCTAGTTTCTTCTATCTCTTCGGTCCACATTCTCGTCCGCCAACGAAGCTCCCTAAGAACTCTTCCTTAGCAGTTTACTTTGAATATTGGTGGTTAATATTCTTCTGTACGTCGTTTGTATCCTTTTGTATATCGTTCATGCACAGTATGGAGAAACTGAAAGGATGTATGTAACACAGAAGACAACAGTAAGGTTTAGCAAACAAAATATGTCTCTTACGAAAATAATGTTAGGGTCCTTCCTCAACAGCTAGGAATACGAGCTTTGATTATCTTATTCAGTTAAGGAACGACTTCTCGAAGTAGAAAAAAAAAAAAGATGAAAAACATTACAAGAGCCCCTTCCAAAGTATTTAAAAAATAGTCTAAATCCAGCAAAAAGGAATTATGAAGGAGGTAACTGTGATGGGTGTCTGGTACTTTAAGTACCGTCGAGTTTCATAACTCATGTTATTTAGCTATTTATTTTGCACCTTTCACCACAGACTTTTTTGTATTTAACTGATGCAAACTATGTTAATATCAAAGCGATGTAGTTAACACACAAGACAGTGTTATTATGTGACTCGACAAGATGTGCGGTGCATACTAAGACTGCTGGATCACAGGGAATGGGCTTTTAAAAGCTTTTGCCTGGAATCAGTTGCAAACCAATATTAACAACAACAGCATCTATAATAATAATAATAATAATAATAATAATAATAATAATGATAATAATAATAATATACCTATCAATTGCCAGACGCCTTAACTCTAGAGTGCATATGTGGGTGGGTCACACCCGATGCAATCAGGAGGTATCAGTAGTATAATGACATTGTACACACCTCATGCAATGTCCATTTACGGGTAAACGTATGTTTTACTTAGTTACCCCCCCAAAAAAAAAAAAAAAATACGGGGAGTGTGCAGGTTCTAAATCCATGGGATTAGGTCCAGGGAGGTCCAAATACCATGTATTGTTCAGTTTCAGGGGTAAATTATTGCATGAAAAATCGCTATTTTTCGTACGTCATTTTTTTACTATAAAAAAAGGTCCCTTTTTTGTCGACCTCCACAACAGCCCAGTGTGAGTCATTAAAAGTTTTGGCGCCATGAGCTGCAGCGCCCATAACCCAGGAGTGTGTGTAGAAGTGAAGAAGTCCGCAGCTGCACTGATAAGCCTACCTCAGAGTTTTTAAAAGTTGCATTACACATTTTCCCCATTTTTGGTGTTTTTTTTTCTAAGTTACCCCTTCACCCTTAAGTTTGCTTTTAAAGTCAATCATTTTATGTGGAAAAGCAACGAACTAGGCTTATATTTGTATATATATTTTTAGTTATATTTTGATTTTAAGTTTGGTTTTATTTTCTGAAAAATGGGTTTCTCACACCCAACACATGCATTAGTGTGACAATTTTTGCACATATGTATTCAAGGATTAATCCCGTAAGGGGCGGCCACAAACAAATTGCCTCCATGTTGCCTTGTCCCCCGCCACTTCATTGCCTTCCTCCCAGCTCACACCCTCCTCTCTCATATACCGCTCCACTCATCCTCGGCCTTTCCCTCCCTCTCAAAAACTCCACCTCACTCATATACACTCTCCTAGTTAGTTTCACGCTCTCCATCCTCTCCACATGGCCAAACCACCTCAGTGTATTTCTCCTAAATGCTTTCTGTCACATGCACATCCACACGACAACGCTCCTTCACTAAATCATTCGTCAGTCTGTCTCTCCATGTAACTTCACAGGCTCCTCTCAAATAACTCATTTCCACTGCTCTCACTCTTGACTTATGTCCTTCCAACAAAGGCCATGATTCACTTCCATACGTTAGAGTTGGTATCACAATACTATTCTGCAAAGGCTTTTTTACATTCATGCTCATCTCTGTCTCTTGTCACTGCTCTCATACAACCAGCAACATTCCTTCCTTCTTCTACCCTTTCAAGCACTTCATCCTCCAAACTTGTATCCTTTCTCATCACACTACTTAAGTACTTAAATGCACTCACATTTTCAATTTCCTTATTATCAAACCTCACGGTACATTCAGTGACTTCATTTCTCTACAAGACCATAATTTTACTCTTCCCTACATTCACATGTAGATCCCGTGTCTGACATACTCTCCCAGACTCATTCTCCAAGCTTTGCATTGTTCCCCTTTGCCTTCACTTATCAATACACTATCATCCGTAAATAACAAAAACAGGAAGTTTCCAACTGCTGCCCTCTCTCATTAAGGCCGCTCCAACAGCCACTACTATACCTTGTATCTCTTTTATAGCACCATCCATATAAAGACTGAACAATCATGGAGACATGACGCATTTCTGTTTCAATCTAACATTCAGACAGAATACTTCACTCAGTTCACTGTCCACTCTTACTGCAGCATTAGCATCCTCATTCACACTCTTCACGACATTCAACAACTTCCTGTTTACTCCAAATATACTTTATATTTTCCACATTCCTTGTCAGTCATATGCTTTCTCAAAATTAACGAAGTCCACATACAACTTCTTTCTCCTCTCTAGAAGCTTTTCCACTAAAGACCTAATAACGAATATCTGACCTAAACACCCTCTTCCCCTCCTAAAACCTCACTATTCTTCTCCAACTAATTCCTCTGTCATTTCCCTACCTCTGTCACTAAATGTCCTGGCATATACTTTGCCTATTCCACTAAGAAGAAAATGCTGTGTTCATTACCACATACTTCTTTTTTCCATTTCCCTTTGTACGGGGGAAAATTTTTTATCCCACTTCGAATCCCACGGGACTCTGCTTCCTACCAGGCCAACATGCCCACTTCCATATCCATTCTACTACTATCTCCTCCATGCTTCGTCATTTCACCACACTCTTCATCAATTCCTGGGATTTTCCTAATTTTGACTCTCTTCATTACTTCCCCTACTTCCATCCAACTGATCTCTTCCTTCCTTCTCACCCCACTCCTACTCCCAGCCATTTATATTTGCATTACTTTCATTTTCTATGTTTAACAGTTTCCTGAAGTGTTCTCTCCATCTGCTCACCCTTTCTCCCTTCTCCACAATCAGTCTATCATTTTTATCTTTCACTTCCCTAGTAACTTCATTATCACTTTGTCTAACTCTCGTTACCTACTTCTAGAACATTTTCTTACATTACTTTCATTTTTAACTCAAATTCTATCCAAATTCCTCATCCACCCACTTCTTATTCTCTCTTACTAATCTCTTCATCCCTTTCTTCTCTGTAGATTTAACTCTCTTTTCCGTCTCTCAACTTCCTCCTTGCCTCTGTTTCCCGTCCACTCACTATATGCTTTCTTCTCTTGCACTACAGGTTGCCTTACCTCCTCATTCCACCATGAAGTTACTTGCATCCCTTCTCGTCTTTTCTTCACCCCTCACTCACCCTCACACGTTGAAAAGATTTCTTCTGTGAATATCTTGCACATCTCTTCCATCTCCCCAATCTTCTGCATATAATATTTACCCAATCGCTCCTCCACTTCTCCCTTATTTTCTGCCTTTTTTCATCCTCTTGCAACCTTTCTACCCCTCTTGTAGGGACTACTTTCTCCTGTCCTTTCCTTCTTCTATCCTTCCATTGCACTTGAACATTTACTTTCTTCACCACCAGCTGGTGGTCATAATGTCAACTCTTGCCACTTCCGTATGCTCTTTCATTCATTACATACCTTATTCTATCATCTACACAAAATCATTCATTGCCTTCCGTTCATACAGTTCACCACCTACCCTTATCACTCGCCACATATATCTGGGGATCATTTTGTGCCTAAAGAGGGTGTCGGCTGTCACCAGCCCAATCCCTGCTCAAATGTCCACTAGGGCACAGCAATTCTCATCCACTTCTGCAGGAACACCCCACTCACCAACTACTCCTATCACCTTCACATTCCCAACTTTTCCATTCATATATCCAATCAAAAACTCTCTCATTCCTCTCAAACTTCTTTTCCATGCACACTTCCAGATTTATCCAGAACTCTTCTTTCACTCTGCTTGCACGATCTTGCATTGGCGCATACAAACACAAAATCGCTCACGTTTGTATTTCCACCTTCAATTTTTTTAACCAACTGATCCATACTCTTTTACATTCTCCTTCCATCTCTTGCACACAACAATACATAAATTCTCTTTTGTCCTCTCATTCTCATCTACGCATATATCACATCCACACTCTCATTCTTATCTTATCATATAGTCTCAGTTAGTCCACATACGTCCACTTTTGCACCCTCAGACACCTGGACAATCTCTCTCTTTCATCTCATCATTTGCACCCCTTCCATTCGATGCTGCAATTCGTACCCTGTCCTTTGTCCGGTGCTTGGTCGTCTCCTGTTAGTCTGTCCTTATCCGAGCCATCTTGTCTGTATTTGTAGTTAGCTGTTCTCCAAGGAGGGGCACTAACCTTCCGCCAACCCTCTTGCTGACACATAGGGAACACGTGTTGACTGGTTATAAGGTTACCATCCAGCCTATTAAATAATTTCCTGGTTTACAGGAAATCATTTGGTTTGTTTCTCAGTGTAGAGTTACCCAAAACAGGATACTACAACACTGAATGGGTGGATGATGGGCACCCCCACCGACCACATTGGGCTCCCCCACAGACCACATAATAATAATCATCATCATAATAATTATAATAATAATAATAATAATAATGGTGATGATGATGATGATGATGATGATGATGATGATGGTGATGATGATGATACCTAAAATTCTAAAACTGCTGATGCAATTTTTAACCCTTACACCGCAGGCATGTTTCCCAATGTTTTGCGTGTCCCGCGGGGTTATTCGAGCTCCAACAGACTCCCAAAAAATATTTGCCAAAAATCAGTTATTAGTTCTAGAATATTAAAATTATATATGCTTATGGCACATACCTTCAGCTTTTTCCTGGGATGTTTGTTGAGCCTTCGTCTATTACCGTAGGACTTGTGGAGACCTCTGAAGTTGGGTAACGAAGTCTCCACTTTACACTTCCCGACAACCCGTAATATGATTACCACAGCCAGATATTAACACTATAAACACTACTCTATGATTATCAAGTAGTTTGGGATCCATACTCCAAAAAAAAACCCACTGTGAAAGCAATGAAAATTACGAGCACGTATGACCTTCCCACTTGCGCTAGTTCGCTGTTGGTATTCTGTCATTTATTATTCATAAAACCCCTAACACTTTATATTTCTATTACTATATAACACTTATATATATCTGGAGTCTTTATCCATAAGTTTCCTTCAGTATTATTAGTTTATTGTCACTGAAGTCATTCAATTTTTCATTCAGTAAAATACGTAGAGAGCCACGGATTCACCTTCACTGTTATAACATCAAGTATTTGTACTCATATTCTTATATTACTAATTACTTACATTTCTATTGTATTTTCAATATTTACACTTCTATTTTACTTACACTATGTTATTCACTATCACTTTCAGTAACATAAAACTATATTACACTGTTCAGTCATATGTACTGTACATCCATTGCTTTCACTTGCTATTTACACATTATTTACACCTTATTTTCACATTACTTTCCTTTCCCACTTGCACTTTTAGAACTGCTTCTGGCTGTGGTAATCAAAGAAGCACGTAACACAGAGGGGAATCTGGCACTCAGCGCACTGCCAAGAGGTGCGTTTGTGCTCAGGTGTGCGTTGGGTGGTATGTGCACACACCTGGCACCTGTGGATCCCAGCCTTCCTCTTGCCTGTGGCAGGCATTTGCACCAGTCTGTGCCGATCCATGTACGCCCTCTGCTCAAGTCTGTTGGGAAGTGTTACTGGATGGTGCCTTGGAGTTGCTGCTGTCACCCTACCATATCTTTCCAGCAGCTGCTGAACACAAGTCCTGGCGAACAACCTCAGGGAGAAGGATTTGGGTGGCTTGACCTTCATCTTGTACAGGATGAAGGCGTTCAGCATCGTCATGTCTATGAGATGCAGAAAAACTTTCCTGTACCACATAGTATTCTTCCTGAGGCAGTCGATCTCTCCAATCATCATGTCGGACTTGTCCACCAGCCGCATGTTGATATTGTAGTCTAACACAGCATCAGGTTTCCTCACAGGTTCGCCTGTCCTACGGTCGACCTTCCCACTGTCTGTCATCTCCCCCTTATGTACGGTGGTGAGCATGTGCACGACCCTCTTGTCATGCCACAGTATTGCCAGCATCTTCTCAGACTTGTGTAGGTGCACGTCTCCTTGCTGCGAGGTTCCTGCCTCTGGGAATTTAGGGAAGTGGGCACGATTACTCTTGACAGTGCCGCAGGAGCCGATGCCGTGCTCTGAAAGGTATTTGGCAAGTTTCGGGTCTGTATAATAGTTGTCTGTATACAGCACATGATTCCCACCAAAATACCTTTCAAGGAGCACTTTCACTACACAGCCTGAGAAGCCAAGGGGGGGTGTTTTATCAAGATCGAGAGTGCTGGCTGAATAAATGACGAAGTCAAGGATGTACCCCGTCTTACAGTCGCACAGTACAAAGAACTTGATTCCAAAACGATGGCGTTTGCTTGAAATGTACCACACAAACCTAAGACGTCCTCTGAACAAAACCAAGGATTCGTCAATGACAACCTTCTGAAAGGGGTGGAAGAATGTCATAAACTTATCCTTCATTCTGCTCAGAATCTCCCAGATCTTCCAGAGTGGGTCGGTTTGGGAAGGTACATTGTTGTCGACAAAGTGCAAGTTTCCCATGATGTTCCGGAAGTGAACTCTGGCCATGTACTTATTGAAGGTGGGTGGGGGTAGTAAGGGGTCCATGGACCAGTATTCTTCTAACTCATGCTTCTTTGAGTGTGGCATGAGAAGCATGAGGGCGAAGAACACATACAGCTCCTGCACTCCCAGCATGGACCACTGTTGCATCTTGGCTGCACCTGTACCACTTGCAGCATGTTGTGATTCATACCTGTTGGTCTCATCACATATGTGCTGCATGACTTCTTCATCTAGGAAGGCAAAAAAGGAAGTCCACACACTCAGCATCCTCGTCAAGAGGGAAGGCAGGCTGTATTCCTGAGGAACTCTTGTCAAAATCGAAATGTTCTGGGACAAAATCGGACCCTTCCGTCCACGCGAAGGCGTCCAGGATTCCCTGTCATGGCGGTGTAGGGTGGGTGAGGGTAGTGGGTGGTTGTGAGGCAGATTTACCACGTTGAAGGTCACTCACACTGACCCTGGGTTGCCGTACAGCAGTAGCAGCCCTTACTCTGCTAGCAACTCTACTTTTACGGGTCAGGGATTTACCTCTTCCTCTATGGCCTGCCTTCACTGTTAATGCTGGTGGTGACTCCAACGACGAAGACTCCAGAGATAATTCAGCAGAAGAAGAGGAAGAAATGAGTGAAGTGGGGCTTGGGGAACGGGGAGGTAAATCAACTCAGGACTCATGGTGGGCTGGGTCACGTGGAGCTATTGTTCCGGGGCTAACACGCTGCCTTTTCACTCCCTTCCCAAATTCCTTCCGTTGCTGCACTAACGGCTCCTTTCCCTTGGAGCTAGGGATAACTTTGGACACTGAAGCACTCGTACTAGTACTTTCTGGCACGATTTCCTCACCCGGCTCATCACACAAATCCTCCGAAGGGTCGAAAGCACTATCCATCATCACCATTGGTAATTCCGCTAGTTCACGTTCCACTGCAGAGTCACTTAGTCCTTTCCTGCTTCCCTCACGAGTTTTTCTGGGTGTAGAGGTCATGGGGCCCTTTGCAATGGGTGCAGAAGCGGCAGAAATGGCAGGGCACGAGTGCGACATGCTTTGACCACAGCGGAGGACAGGGAACTAAATGCCACGGCTTATCTGAGAAGGCAAGGGTTGACAGTGACAATGGGGTTGACAGCTGCTAACTTACATGCTAATAAATTATTGGTAGAAAATCTCGGCAATACATAAAGAAAGAGGTAGTTCCAGGTGAATGTAAATGTCACTTAGGCTTCTCCCTTCCTTTCTGATATATATTTTTATTACAGAAATAGATTACAAGGCATAATTCAAAGGGGAAATTACTGTGGTAATGTAGTGAATGAATGCATGTGAGGTGTTGTCAGGTGATAATTAGCTAATTCCTGGTGTATACCACTATCACATACCTTTTCTTTTTTTTGGTATATATTATTTTGTATAAGTATAGAGCATAGGGTTTATTTCAATGGATGAAATCTGTGGAAAAATCCGGGGGAGATTTGCTTAGCGCAGCGTGGCTGGGGAGGTGAGAGGACAGGATAATGGAAGGGAGGTAGGGAGGGGAGTCAGGAACGGGGGAAGATCAATAAAATGTCAACAATGGATGGGAGTACAGATGAGATTTGGAGTGCTCACTAGTGTTGGACATTGGGCGTACTGATAGATGATACAAGCCACCACTTGAAAGCCCGGGATAATTCAAAATAACACAGAATCACAAAAGTGACGCCCCGTGGTATGATCCGTTGCGCCCGAGCATCACGAAAGTGATGCCCCGCGGTTAAGGGGTTAAAGAACTCTACATTCCAGATGAAAATAATTTTCTTATCACTGCAGACCTAATACTATGGGACTTTTGGTATGACTCAGAAATTTTTACAGACTTGACCTGTGACCTTGAGATCAAGGTCAAGGTCATTCATACTATACAGATCGTGTTCACTCATGATCCCCTACATTTCCACCGAGTTTGGTCAAAATCGGCCGAATAGTTTCCGATTTAGCACTTTCAGGCAAGAGGTGGCCATTTTGATTTTCCTGAGTATCTTTAAAAAGTATTTGTTGGATATCAGTATCAATACCCAGGTGCACTAGTGTATGTTGACGATTTCATACTGGAATATAGGCAAAACAATCAATTCAGTAGTTTTTGCTGCTGAGAAGAGCAAAAATAAAAACAATGCATAGAGGGCGCTACTGCCAGGAAAGGAAATGTACCAAAAGAAGCCTGGAAGTAAGATACACCACTAGTGAGAATTTCAGGCTGCGGATTCTGAAAGCTCAGAAATTCTCGCAAATCCACCATCTTTGGGCGTAAGAGCTACTTTTCACTTAAGTGCATATTCTGGAGCCCTAGAAAATGAGCGCAAACCCTATGCGGCGTTGTCAATTCTCCTTGTATAGTTGCGCCATTTGAGGGGCAGCCCTAAGTACATCGTAAGCCTTATAACTTCCTATTTTTACAAATGTTGTAGCTCAAACATCCCCCAAATCCTCAGAATTAAATCACGCATCAATTAATCCTTAAGTGCATACAACTGTTGCGATTTTTAAAAAAAATAATAAGTACAAGTGGCAGAAGATCGTCGTCGACGATGCCAGAATACTATAACGGAGCAAGTACTACTTCGACATATGTGTAAAACTAGCATTGTCGGCCAATATTGCCTTTACTACAAACAAATTATAGCCTATTGATATAATGTTCACAAAAATTCGATTAAACAAACCAGTGTTAAGAAGAAACTCATCTAAAATATGGTGATAGCCTACATGACACAATGTCGAAAAAATTATGAATCAGCGCACTTATTTCTTCCTCTGAGAAGTTCTCTGCCCTTCTGTACATAATATTTTGGTGGTCTTCCACTGCTTCAATACTGTCTTGGAAATTATGACTGGCGGTGTGGAAACATCGTCTGCTACCACTATGACGTCATACTCTGGTGTACTGTGATTGGTTACTCAGGTTTAAATAGAGAAATTTTCTGCTCCTTGATAGACCAACACTTGCACAGGCGCAACCTGGTGTTGGTCTTAAGACTGTCGTACAACACTCCAGAATACCACTTGTCAACACCTCGTATGCACATCGTAAAAGTTCTCGCAGATTTTCTCGTAACCCAGACACCTTTCAGAATCCGCTACCAGGTCTCTATCTGGAACGGTCTTGGAATGCCAGCCTTCTAGATCTCCCTCCTCCCCCCACCACCACCAAAAAAATACACAATATTAAGAACTGACTAGAATGTGAAGTTCTTAATAATAATAATAATAATAATAATAACAATAGTAATCATAACAGTAGTAGTAGCAGTAGCAGTAACAGTAGTAGTAGTAGTAGAAGTAGTTATGGTAATAAGCTAGAATTATGAAACTGCTGAAGCAATACTCGAAGAACTCCACATTCCAAATGAAAATATTTTTGTTACCATTGTAGACCAAATATTGAGGGACTTTTAGTATGACTAAAAAAAATTACGGATTCTGATCTGTGACCTTGAGATCAGGTCAAGGTCGTTTATACTATGCAAATCAAGTTCACTCATGATTCACTACTTGTCCACCAAATTTGGTCAAAATCGGCCAAATACTCTTGATTTTAGCAATTTAAGACATGAGACGACCATTTTAATTTTCCTCAATATCTCAAAAAACATTTGTTGGAGTCAGAATCAGTACCCAAGAGCATTAGTATATGTTGATGACTACATACAAGACCATGTGCAAAGCAATTGAATCAGTAGTTTATTGAGTGCAGGAGAGTAAAACTGAAGAATTAACATTGAGGGCACTACTGCTGTGCTAGTGCTAGGATTATTTTTTCTATGCCAAAAGATGCCTGCAACCAACATACATCATTCCTAAAAGTTTCATGTCTCTGTTTCCAGCGGTCTTGGAATGCCGGCCTTCTAGATCCCCCCACCCCCACACACACAATCACACAAAATAATATATAAATATATCACTAAGGAAGAGTTACAATGAAATCTCCTTTGCACCTTTAGTAAGTTCTGCATTAATGAGATGTAACTATTCCTGCAGGCTGGGTCAGGTGGTGAGTGGCGCGTGTACATGAACAAACTATACTCGAAGCAGAGGGTGGCGTTCTTGTCTACCTGGCGACGCTCACACTTCACACGTATGCCAAACATCTTCCCAGACAAAATCTCTGACCTTCAGGGGGCCACGCTCAATGTAAGATTGTAGTGATTAGAACAGAGGTGTATATGAGTGCAGTAGTAGCTGTAGCTCCAGGTTCATCTGAAACGCACACCTGGTGGAAGCTGGTTGAAGTTACACTTTTCCAGTAGCACACACTCCTACTTTCACTTGGAGTTGAGGAACACATCTGAAACTGGATAGCAGACCTGCCAACCAGTATTGGTATCGCTGCTTAAAGGCGTCCTTCTCCCACACAGAAAGAGTGTAGTAGCTATTGTTGTTGTTTAACTCCAGTCTTTCACTGAAATGACCTGTCAACTGCAGGCAAAAACCGCTTCTATGGGGCCGTCCTAATGGTAGAGTATTATGCACACACTGTGCAGGGAACCCGCACGTCCTTGTCAAAGACAGTGCCTTACTAGGGTTGAAACAGGGTGCTTCCCAGGGCAAGGTGCAGGGAATTATGAATAGGCCTGGCTAGCGTGTGGAAACTAGAGGCGCTCCATCGAGGGTGCACAGTGTTACAGCGGTGCAGTATTATGCTGCAGCAATCCAGGGAAGTAATGAAGAGGCATTAACAGCATGGAGGTGCTATTAGTAGAGATGGGCAGGGAACAGCTAAGCCACCAAGTCAAACTTAGAGCTAAGAAAGAAGATTAGCAAATTTTGAGTTGATAGTTATACTGGCCATGTGATTTTGTGTTTGTATGCAAAAAATGAAGTCAACTGAGCCATGCACATGCGATATGTGGCAGGTTGCAAACTTCAGTCTTCTTTTCAGTTTCTTAACCCACTTAACTCCTAACTGCCAGGTGTTGGTTGGAATTGTAAAAAAAATAGGTGGCACGATGGCGCTGGGTGTCTGTAGGAACTGCACTTTTTTTCTGGTACTTTTTGAAGTGGCCGCCACTTTATCTCGCAACCAAAAGCTGAGGGAAGACTCCCACCAGCATGTCCAACCATACCTCAGTCGTCTCTGTGACTTTGCTAGGTGTAGGACGATCTTTTTATACCTTTCTCGTCCGATTTCATTCCCGCCTCACGTGGACTTTTGCCTCATCCACCCCTCCCAAGCCTCTTTCCTGGGATACTAGGAAAGGACTAGTGATAATGCCAAAAGGGTGTGCCTTGGACACCACTGTGTCTAGTTTATCTAGTAATGGAGACACCATTACACTGAGAACAGAATCATAGTCGGGGCCATGGTCAGACACATGAATACATCCTGTTCTCGCGGCGAAAACGAGTCCTCTTCCTCACATCACTACTTATCAACGCAACAACCTACAGATCTGGAGATACTTTCATTCGCAAGAGAAACAGTTGTTGAGTAATGTGGTCATTAATTCATTTCCCTAACTTGCTTTAGTTTCTGAGATATTAAGGTTAGAAGTTTTTTTTTTTTTTCATACTGAGATGAGGCACGAGCAGATTTTAGCCTGGCGTCCAGGGAATAATCAGAGAAGCTACGTATTTACACCCTATAAGAAACCCACCATAAGACGCCATCACTGGGGGTAGTGCAGAGACTAAGCACTTTGGAAAGAAAGCAAATTTGCCATCAAACACACAGCTGCCTTTACCAAAAGTACAAAAATCAAAAGTGCCATTTTTGTAGGTATACACATGCACAGTTCTGTTTCCAAGTAATGCACAGCTAAGAATGTTAAGTGTGGAAAGTTATAATTTTCAGTGAAGAAGAAGAAGCACCAAGAGGATATCCCTCCCCCCACTTCCAAAGGGTGGTGGCGAAAGTGGTCGGGGTGGCAGGGGTCGTTGCAATTATACAGTAAGTCGTCATCATCATCATCAGCAGCAGCAGCAGTAGCCATTGCAAGTCCACATAGGGCTTCCATAACCTTTTCCACAATTTCCTTGGCTAAGCCAATCGCTGCCACATTATGCCGGCAAATTCTCTATTTTATCTCTCTACCTCCTGTCTGGCCTTTTTCTGCTATGCATAAAATATCTTGGAGCCCAATCAGCCAACCTCTTCCTTCATCGGTTATCCATTATCCTTGCTACATGACCTGCACACCTCTATTTCCGTTCTTTTATATTTTCTACTGTATAATGTCTTTGACTTTAGTCTACTCTTTCATCCAAGTTGATTATTTTCTATCTCTTAAAGATATTCATAAAACTGTCCGTTCCCTTGTTCTTAGAGAATTGAATACTTAAGTCTCCATCGATTATGTCAGTTTCCACGTCTCATAACCGTCTGTCATAGCTGGGATTATATATTCATTATATACTTTACATTTAATACATATTGGCAAGCTACTTTTCATGAAGTCTCTGTGTTTACCGAAAGCTTTTCAACCAATTGTAATACGTCTTCTTACTTCGCTACCATGGGCTTTCGTTAGATTTAGTACTTGCCCCAAGTAATTGTACTCTTCAGCTTCTGCAGGAATGTCTTCACTTATTCTGTTGACACTCTTTGATGGATATGGATCAAACATTACTTTTACTCCCTTTCATCTTTAGCCCTACTTCGAGACTTTTCTGTTTTGGTCATTTAACATTTCTTGCAATGTCTTAGCGGTCTCTGAGATTAGGACAATATCATCTGCAAATCTTAAATGCTTTAGATTTCCTCATCTATGTTTACTTCTTCGTTTTCCTAGTCTAGCTCTCTGGAAACACTTTTATAAGTTTGGTGAAATTGTAAATCACTCTGATGCTCGTCTCTCTCAATATTATTATTGTCCGAGTCTTTTTGTAATTTAACTCTAGCATTTCCCTCTATATAATTGTTTTCGAGCAGTTTTACAATGTTCTTTTACACTTGTTCCCACAGTGAATTTATCACTGCCCTCTGTTTCACTGGGTCGAAAGCATTTTCGTAGTCAACAAAACCTAAGCACAGTGGTTTATTATATTCTGTAGTTTTTGCAATTAGCTAATTCATTGTGTAAGTGATCAGTAGTGGAATACCCACTTTGGATTCCCTCCTGCTCATGAGGTTGATTTCTTCTAAATTTGTTGTTATTCTGTTCGTAAGGACCTTAGTGAACAGAGTGTAAATAACAGGTATTAAGCTAATGGGTCGATAGTTACTAATATCTTTTGAGCTGCATCTTTGGTAAAGCAAAATAACATCTGCATTACACCATGATTTGTAAATTTTCTTCCTTTTTATACATCGAGCACATAAGTGGGCGAGCTCGTTTTATGCTTCTATTCCGGCATCCGACAATAAACCTGCAACTATTCCACCTTCTCCTCGGGCTTTCCTTCTTTTCATACTTTTAAGAGAAATGTTTTCTTAGTCTGGTGTTTCCTCAGGTATTTCACTTGTGTCAACTGAAAAGTTAGCTACTGGTACAATTGTCCGTGATGCATACAGTTCTTTGTAAAATTATTCAACTCTTCACCATCCGATCTTTGCATTTAATGACTTCAACGTTTTTGTCTTTCAGAATTTGTTGCTTTCCTACAGCCATTTTACTTCGGACCTGTTTCAGATGTTTTCCTTTTTGGCCAGCTCCATGCTGCCGTTGTTGTTAGTTGGTTGCTTTCATTCCTTCTCTCTTGTATTCATGTATTCTTTCTTGTTTAATTGTGGCAGACACTTCTACCCTTCAGAATCAACTGATCCCGACCAAACATGGACACAATGACCAGCCTATGACCTAATTGTCTCCGCTAGGTTTTGCTTGCTTAGCAACGACTCGTTGCCTTGCAATGGCCGAAACATTACGTTTGTCTACCTTTCACGTTTTGAACTGTAGAAGTATTACTACTGGACGTAAAAACTCTGACTTTTGTGGGCGTACTCTTGAGGTTATTCCCTATCGGGAGTGTGCTTTCCATTTTTTTCCCTTTTCACCTCTAGTTTTCGAGTGGCAACCCTGCAAAGATTGGCTTCAGCATCCCTGGCAGTCTTGTTTATTTGTGGTAGGCACTTCTACCAATGAGAGTTAACCGGTTTTGAATAAACCTGAACATAGTGATCAGCCTAAGACCTAGATGTGTCCACAAGGATCTGGCTGCTAGACAATTACTTGTTGCCTGGCAAAGGCCCCCAAAGAGCTGGCCACCGTCGCATACCGCCTTGTTAGATGGTTTCTTTGATTTCATCCATGTTCCTATTTCTTTTTACTTTTTTCCATATCTTGTTGAAAAGGGTATTTAATTCTGCTCTTTCCATTTCATTTTTCTTTCTTTTTTACTTTCATCTCCTTTCTTCTTGTCATCAGGTCGAGGGTCTTTTCGGAATGCTTGTTGGCTCTGGTTGTATTATCTTCCCTACTACCTCCACTGATTCTCTAAGCATTTTTGTTCGTCAGTTATTCAACTCATTAGTGTCACACTCAGCATAACTTAAAGCCTGAAATCTGTTTGTTATTTCTAACTGAAGGGCTGCATTGTTTTCGTCTATTTTCATTGGGTATATCTTTTTAATCATCTTTCATTTCTGAAATTGAATCTTGCTGTGCAACCCTCCGTTTTATGGTCACTTCCCATATTTACTTTGTTGATAACTGTGACATTTACGGTCATGTTATTCTTATCTGCTGTAATGAAGTCGATTTCATTCTTTGTTTTTCTATTTGCACCTTTGTGGGTCCATTTTCTCCCTGTTCTTTTGTGAAAGAATGTGTTCATTATTCTCATGTTTTACATTTTAGCACCATTTGACTACAATTTCACTTCACTCATTCCTTTTCTCACTCTGGATTTTCCTATACAGGCTCCTCCATTATTCAACTTGCCAACTTTTCAATTGAAGTCATCCATGAGCGTAGTATATCTTGTCTTTTCTTCTTCCATAATCAGAGAGATGTTGTCAAAGAATGTTTTTATTTCTTCATCTGAGCTTTGAAAAGTCGGTGCATATACTTGTAATACTTTCAGGGTATATTTTTTGCACAGGCTAATTACAACCAGTGCTGCTCTGTCAGATACACTGCTAAATTTGAAAATGTTCTTTGCCAGATTCCTGTTAATTAGAAGTTATACACCACTAACTCTTTCATTTTGCCTTCTTCTGTAGTAAGATAAGTGATTGCTCTCTTTGAGCTGAATTAGATTTTCTTCTTTTCTGTGGATCTCACTCAAGCCTACAATATTCCAACTAATGTCTTCTAATTTAGACATTAAATTTAATATTCGTAATCTTCTCTGAGGTTTCTTTCATTATACAAGTAGATCTTCATGGATTACAGTCTAATATCCCAATATCTGATCTGCCGAGACAGTGCTTAAACACTTTCAGTGGCACACTGCCCATAAGCACAGGAGGCAGTTCGCTTGGACGTTTAATAGGCAATGTTCCAATAGGAAACTCCCTGATATCATTTGCAGCCGAACTCATGTTTGGTTCTTGAGATTGTGGCCATTACACAGTTGATTGTGCTGACTGTCTCTCTCTCTTTCTCTTTTTCTCTCTCTCTCTAACTACTGTATATCACCATCTATGTATGTATGCATCTATCTATCAATCCATATATATATATCTATCTGTCTAGAGAGAGAGAGAGAAAGAGGGAGAGAGAGAGACTCTGTGGTACAGTGGTAGATTGTGCATTTCGTACGCTGGTGGACGCTAGTTTGCCTCCCGCCAGAGTTTTAGAAACTTTGGGAAGCGTTCACCGAGCCACTTACAACTTTGGCAGACATAAGAGGTGCTGTGGTTGAACCAGTGTCGCATACTAGTATGCTTGCACCCAGTCGGCTTAAGGCGTGCCGATTACACTTGGTTCACAGAATACACACACATCCAAAGCCACTACAGTCAACTCCCAAGCACTTCTCACCCTATATACAGTCTCTACCAGACAGCCTAAGCCACTGGGTAGAGATACATTGGCTGTATCGTCACTGCTTCGGTAGGGATAGGCCGGTCCTGCAGTGGACCTAAACGGCTGATGATGAGGATGATATATATATATATATATATATATATATATATATATATATATATATATATATATATATATCTATATATATATTTATATATATATATATATTTTCATGTGCTCGACTCTGGGCATAGATTTCTCAGCCTGCTCCCAAGGCCCAGTAGTTCTCCTACATATCGTACACCTCTACATGTCACCACTTCGGCGCTAACACCCACCGTCCATATTGAATACATGCTAGGGCTGTCTCATACAGGACTGGTGTATTGGTATTAGCAGGGGAATTTTTACGACAAGTTGGCGGGTCTTCTGGTAGATCGGTAAAGTCTGCCGTAATGAAATTCAAATCCTTAAACTGGTCCCTGCCCCAGCGGAGATTTGAACCTGGGTCCTGTAGGACTGCAAGCCACCTCTACCGATTGAGCCACCGCCTCCCCCTATATATATATATGTTGGACACACACACACACACACACACACACACACACACACACACACACATATATATATATATATATATATATATATATATATATATATAATGTTGGAGAGACACATTACACGCTTGTGTACAAATGTTTTTTTACGCTCCTGACTTCTGCCTAGAGGTCTAGGGTTCGATTTCCGGTCAGGAGCGTAAAAAACATTTGTACACACGTGTGTAATGTGTCTCTCCAACAAATAAAGAAGCTCGTATTTTCTCTGGGATAGATTAAAACTGCTCTGTCACTTGCCAAGTTGCGTGTGGCTGAATAATAATCCTAATGTGGTGTGATGGGAATATATCCTCACATAATGGATTTACCTGGTCCATGTGTCTGTTAGCACAACTTTGCAACCGCTCAATATATCATCACAAAATTTTATAGGTGTGTAGTAGGGATGAAAATCTCCTATTTGTTTGAAATTGGTGAGAGTACATCAAGGTCAAGGTCATTTTTAGAGCCGCGCTAATTATTGATTGGCTTGAGGAACTGTCTAGTGAAGGTTGGTTTTGATCTTCACGATAAAATTCACAGATGGATGGAGGTAAAAAAAAAAAAAAAAAAAGATTAGAAGTAGTAGTAGTTCCATTCAATTTAGTTCAATTCCTTTATTTTGTAGTACAGTACACTACATAGCTTTTATCACTATACAATATGCATACAATACATGATAATCCGTATACAGTCATTTATCATATACGCCGCAGTAGTTGTAACAATACTTTAGTCCTTGCCTAAACCTCCGTAGCTGATTGGCGGGCAGATGCAGTAGCAGTGGCTGTAGCTGTTTGAACACAATCGTTTAAAGGGAAATTTCAAGACAAATTTTGCTCATAGAAACAGATATGAAATAACTGAAAAGCTCTTATAAAATAAAACAAAACTAGCTAGTGTCTAAAAATCTAAAAATAAAAAATTGTTTCAATAAAATATAAGACATTAAAAGATGAAAAACTAAAAGAACATAAATTATGAAACCTTTGCATATAAAATTTAGGTATATTAAACATACATACACAAATACATACACAAACATATATCACACACAAATATTCATAGATCTACACACACACACACACACAAATATATATATATATATATATATGTATATATATATATATATATATATATATATATATATATATATATATATATATATATATATATATTAGGGTAGTCCTAATTTTCAATCTTGTGAATTGTTAGGACGATACCCCCTGAGTTCCTTCTATATAACACGAAAACATATCATGCAAAATATTTTTCAAAAATATTTATATTTAGGGGTCTCTCATCGGCCACATTCAGCTTGTCCCACATAGTTGTCACAGAAATGTCTTACACAATTTCGGTGTCTTGAAACTACTCAGTTCTGCACTGTACAAAGATTTAAATTCATAGCACCTAGGCAGATCGCAGATGCCTACTGTAAACCGGCCGTGGCAGTTAGATAATTGTCGTTAGACCTCATGACTTCGTTATGCTGCTGATATTCGTGGTGATGATAATTTACTAGATTTCAATGACAATTTGGTATATAACAGTGTTTCACTTACTTGTTAAGTGCATAGAAATGTCACTGTTGTGTACTGATAGCATACAGTGACAATCTAATTGCACCCTGTAATTGCATGTTTTCAGCTTTTACAGGCAATCTTACATAATTACTGATAACTGGTTGAACTGTGTTGATTCTGGACAAATATGGCTTCGACGAGTGGGTGCACTGATACTAAAGCAAAAGAACTTGTCTGGGACTCGATCTGATGTCTACTTGCTCGACAAGGTGGAAGATGGTATCAAATGATCCAAATTGCCTTCAAACCGCCAAGCCCTAGGTTATCTTTTGCACCTCCGCCTGAAGCAGAACAAAACAATTAAAACAGAAGTGACAGCTACAACTGAGAAAGTGGAACAATTTTGGGAGCGTGCCCGTATTCCAGTTCGACAAACATGCAATTCCAAGAAAAAATTGGAGATTTTGCTTCAATGGCAATCCCTTAAGAAAAACAAGAGCTGGACAACACCAGCATAAGTCCAGGGTGCGCAATCATTTAAAGATACTTTGGATGACCTTTCCGATATTGCACATGCTGACGCCCTGAAACTGATCACAATAGAAAAGGACAAGCAGTTTCTCATCAGTCAGCGTATGTAAGGTCAGCCAGGGGCAATGGCAGGAATTGACAAGAAGCTAAGTATCAAAGAAGCAAATAAGTGCCACCGTGAGTATATGGAGCTCAAACGAAGAGCAAAAGGCCGCCACTGCAGTTGCGCAGGCTGAAGAAATCGCTGAATTGGAGAGCAGCAGCAGTAGTACTTTGTCATCTGGGGATGAGTCCAGTGGTAACTGCATGACTCCTGTAAATGAAGAATTAAATGTAAGTCTTCCTTCACCACCCAAACATGGTCGGAAGGTTGTGCTGAGTTAAAATTTGTCGGCCACTGTGGATCGATGTCAACTGTCTGATTGCGCTGCTCTGATGATTCTCGGAGAAACAGCAAAAGCTTTGGGTCATGATCTCAGTTCATTAATTCTGAACTGCAGCAGCATCAGGCGACAACGACAGAAATGGTGCAAAGACGGCGATGAGCATAATGAATTAGTTCACTCCGGACGAAGTAATCGTCGTACAGTGGGATGGAAAGCTTCTTCCAGACCTCACCAACAATGAAAAAGTGGACCAACTTTCGGTGGGGAGTTGCAGAAAAAGTCCAAGGCATCTGCTTCGACATGACAAGCGCAAACATGGGTTGCCACAAAGAAGCATGCATTATGGTTGAACAGCTACTGGACAGGGAACTCTTCTACCTCGCCTGCCGGCATCACATCTTAAAACTACTTGCAGGAACTGCTTTCAAGGTAGCCATGCATGTTGCACCAGCACCAGAATTATTGCTCTTCAAGCGATTTCAAACTTTTTGGAGTTCAATTGACCAGGAGCACTTCCAAGTCGCATCATCTGATGAAGTGGTCGCAGCTCAACCTGAAGATATCAAGGAGGAGGTTCTGGCCTTTATTTTCACCACACTTCTGCACAAGCAGCCTCGAGATGATTACTGTGAGCTACTCGAGCTGACTCCTATCTTCCTCAGTTCATCATCTCCACGAGGTACTAGTTTTCATAAGCCCAGCACGATGCATCAGGCACAATGGATGTCAAAGGTAATCTACACATTCAAAGTTGGATGTTTCGTTCACAGTTTACCTTGACCATCAGTGAAGAGCATGGTCTCTGTGACCTGTGTGTGTTTTACACACGCTTCTACATCAAGGCCTGGATAACAGCACCACTCCCAGTGAGCACCCCACAGAACGACCTGCATCTGCTGCAAGCCCTAGTCGACTATGCCACCATCAGCAATGAGATTTCCAGAGTAACAGCTCAGAAAATTGCCTCTCATCTGTGGTACTTGAATGAAGAGCTGTTGGGTCTTGCACTGTTTGATGATAACGTCAGTCAAGAAGTCAAGAAACAGATGGTGCAAGCTATGAATTTCAATGATGGTATGGAGGATCCTCCCAAGCGAGTGACCATTGCGATTGGTGACGTTCGAGGAAAGACTGTCACTGATTTCGCCACGAAGCAGACAATGAACCTCTTCAAAAGACTGAATATCTATGATGACTTCTTGAAGTTACCTGTTGACCAATGGTTCCGATCATACACACGGAAAGGCGCCGGCATGTTTGCAAAAACTCGCAGTAACCAATGATCACGCTGAATGAGCAGTTGCATTTATCGAGGCCTTCTCCGATCGTCTAACGAAAGATGAAGACCAGTTGCAATACATCCTACTGGTTGTGGCCAACCGCAGATGCAGAGTTCCTCTTGGAGTTAAGCGATGCCTGCAGCAATGAATGGTCAATGATTTGGTTGGCGACACATTGGTCATTTAATAATACATGTGTGACTGTATTGATAGTCGTTTACTGGTATTACAATTAAGTGTTCATCAAGAGTGTATAACTTGCTTTGAAGCAATTCAGATTAGTTAATATATATATCTACCTTCTTCCAAAATTAACTGTTTGTGACCTTCTATGACCTGATATCGTATCTGAAAAATTCATAAATGTCAGAAACTTTCAGATACAAAATCCTCTGAATATACATGATTTGACTCTTATACAGTGATATTCAAGGGCAATGGGTAACCTCTAATAATTATTTGTTGTCAAAAATATTTCACATACAGCATTTTTAACCTATTTAGAATGTTCTGAATGGATATGGCATTTGAATTTTCGAAACCGAATTTTGGCCTTACTTCACAGTATAAGGACCACCCTTATATATATATATATGTATATATATAGATATATATATATATATATATATATATATATATATACAGAGAGAGAGAGAGAGAGAGAGAGAGATAGGGTGGTCCTCAAAATCGAAAGTTGGAATTACTCAGCTCCCAGGGTCTCAATCTGTGAGGTTACCCATAAAAAACACTGTGGTTAATATTTCATTGAGAATTGATAATATTTACCCTGTGCTCATGAAGGTTGAAGCTTATAGGATATACCAGCCTCTGGGTCTCCCCCATTTAAGTGTATTAGTCACTCAGGGGTGGGAGTCTCATGGGTGCTGACACCACTCATTGTCGCTGTTCACAGCATGACCTTCTGAGCATCCGGGAATTTCTTTTGGTGCTTCACAATGCCCTGGAGTACTGCAGCTTGTCCTCCTTCTTTGTGTGGCACCTCTTGTATTCTTGTGCCAACGCCACGGCCCGTTTGGCATGGTCGTTAGTCATGGACAGGTTCTGGACCACCTTGGCAGCTGCTTGCAATTGCTCACTGTCCAGCCATGTCGACACATCATGTTCCAGGAATCCACGTCGCAATTGGAGCCTGTCAAACAACTGGTGAATCTTCCCATCACAAATGTCTCTAATGACCAGGAAGAGCACGCTAGGACCGACGCTTTCTTGGGTGGGTCGTCTTCCTCTGTTGGCTCCTCCAGCATCACAGTAGTCATCGCCTTCTTCATTTTCATGGAGAGACATTGTCGTCAAAGAGAGCCAGGGCCACCAACTCCTCGGACAAGTACCACAGGTGGTTGGCGAATTTCAACTTGGCTGCTTTCGCCACCTCCTTGTCTTCGTATTTTTCCAGAGCCTGGAGGAGCCAGAGATCTCTCAGGGGGGCCTTTGCCATGTTCGGAGTCTCCATCCATGCCTCTGAGTAGAGCTTAACAGTGAACATGCTCAGGCGCCAAACTCCAGCTCCTTCCTTGGCTATGAGTCGTAACTGCTGCCAGAACATCCGTACCTTCAGGGTGTACGACACCTTCAACATCCAGTGGACCTGGTGCATCACATCAGGCACTCAGAACCAAGTCCCATGGGGGGGCACTTTGCCGAGGAAGATGATGGTGAGTTCCAAGAACTCCAAATAATCATCCCTGGAGTGACCTTTCTGCAAGGCATTCTTGCAGAACTTGATGATGGATAATGCATCCTCCTTGACGATTTGATGGGAATTTGCATCACTCATGTCGTGGTTGTAATCTTCTTGGTTCACAAACTTCCACTGCACCTTGAATCGCTTGAAGAGGTGAACCTTGGGTGCCAACAACGGTCAAGGGACTTCATTGAAAACCACACTGACAAGAAGCTTCAGGACATGGTGACAAAATACCAGATAAAGGAAGCTTTTGCCAAGTTGTTGCTCAATCAACACACATGCACCTGTGTTCTTTCCCATGTTTGAAGCCAAAGTGTCGAACGAGAAGGCACCAACTTTGTCATCCAATCCCCAGTCTCTCAGAGCTTCCACCTCAGCTTTGGCACAATTTGCACCAGTACCAGAACTGAGCTTGGTGGCCTGGAAGAGCTGCACCTCACCACCAGTAGAGACCAGGGTTGGGAGTCGATCAACCCCGTTCCTTGGACGTTAGATCCACCATCAGCTTCCCATCCCAGTGAACAATGAGCACAGCTTCTCGATGGAAGGGCTCCTTGACCTGAGAGGCAACTTGTTGGTGGTGCGCCATCCTCTGGCGCCTTATGGACGACTGGTTGATGTTCAACTCATCAATGTTTTGGCCAAGGAACCACGCCGTCTCACCAAGCATGCAAACGGCGTCACGGTCGATCAGCTTCGTGCTGTCCAAGCTAGCCGCCAGTGCCGGTGAAATGATATTCACTGTCCGACTGTGCTTGCGTGGGCTGCAAGATCTGACAGCGCCATGGGTGGGAGAGTTGCTGGGGAATGAAGAGCTCGAGCTAGAAGAGGCCAATTCCATTTGAGAAGTAGTGGCAAGCTCTTCAGTCTCATGGCACCGACGTCATTGTTCTGCCTCCGTCCGCTGTGCAACATTGCGCTCTGTGCGAGCCAGGACCACATCAGCTCCTCCCATGGTCCCCCTGTGGCCAGGTTCCCATTGGGCGATCAGGAAGGCTTTGTCCTCCTCGATGTTCATCATGTTCAGTGCGTCAGCGTGGGTGACATCAAAGACGTTGCAGAACGTCTGCTGGAAGGAAGCTTCCCATTCAATCTGGGAACCTGAGCGTCATTTCTCGTTCTTCTTGAGAAGCTTAAATTCGCCATACAATTTCTCTAGTTTCTCAGTCATGTGGTCTCGTTTCGCTGCTGGAATCCACGCTTTCATCCGGAAGATAAGCACTTCATCAGCAATGGCCGTGACAACCTCCCTCATCATTGGTGCCGCCTTCGTGCTCAGCTTGTGCAGAGTCAGGCTGAAGACGTCGCCGATGGATGGCAGCTTCCTCCCCATGACTGCAGAGATGGCGTCACAAAGAAGTCTTTTGAATGTGTACTGGCCATTTCACCAAAATAACACCTGGGAAGATTCATGGGAAATGCTTAATACCAAGTCTAAAGGCAAGCCTCCCCCCCCCAAAAAAAAAACACTTATCTGTCAACAGTGAGAGCAACACCACACACAATTCCACCCTCTCAGCAAGGCGTGGCAGCGGCCCACATAGAGGCATAACTTCAACCTTCTTGAGCACAGGGTAAATATCATTACTTCTCAATGACATTTTAGCCACGGTGCTTTTATGCATAACCTCACAGATTGAGACTCTGGGAGCAAGAGAAATATACAATATTCCTAGCGAACACAGCATGAAAACATGCATAAAGAAGAACCAGCAACAGAAATATTACAGGAGAGAAGAAATACCGCCACAACAGAGCAGTAAAAACACTGTAGTTCAATTGATTTTTTATTATTTACAAGGGAGGGTTTATATTTTAAGTGTTAACAAGAACTCACTGATACACAACTCCCTCTCCGAGGCCCTTGACGACAGAACTGTAAATGAATCTAGACGGATGGAATAATCTTCCTTGAATGCATGTATCCGAATGCCGCTAAAAGAGGGATTATGCAATGGTCTGCTAGTTCGGATCGATCTTCCCAGGTGTTCAAAGATCCGGACCCTAAGTTGCCACTTTGTTTTACCAACATACCCTGCATTACAGCAGTGACACTCGTATTTATGTACTACATATACCATGTGAAAATAAAGATACTTATTGCTGATATGGTAGGCCCGGTGAGCTAATATAGCAACTAAGTTCCTCTTAAAATCAATAGATATGAAAGAAGAAAAGTGTCATGAGTCCAGTAAATGTAGGCTTCCTATATACTGAGGTAGGAAATGAATTACCTGAATGGGTAACTAAAATATCAAGGTAGTTGTTTGTTTACGACTCTTTCAGAGGTGGACTCCATAATACTATGTCTGGAATTAAGATACTCCAAAAATTTTGGGGTCTGAGACTCTGTGTCAGGACTCCATATTATAATAATACAACTCATAGCATGATAGATAAATAGATCGATAGACAGTGTAATATACAGGAACATCAGCCAAGGTGTGGGAATAGGATATGTGTCAGCGAGAGTCGACTAAAGGAAATGTGTCTGCATTTCTGTACAGAATGCCACACGTACACTATGTCACAGGAAAAGCTACATACACACAGACACACAGGCTTCTCGAACATCCACATTTGTCTTGCACACGTGACACTAGCCCTCCTAGGGAAAGTTGGAAGAATTAGAGAGTCAGAAAGGGGCTAGCCATAGAACCTAAAGGCTGTACAGAGAGGAGGAGAGAGAAGAGGGGTCCGACGAGACTTAGCTAGTAAATTACGTTCCTGTGTAATACATACACTGCTCAACTTAATCTTTTCCTTCAAGATAATAAACTACGATCAACATTCTTTATCCATCATTAACTCTTCCTGCCTTTGACTACATGATAATAAGTACCAAATCTCAAGATTAACATATTACAAACTCAAGATTCACATATATAGTTGGTGGCAGTAGCGGACAACCCGACGCCTTCAAACCATCACTTCTACAATCAGTTAAACACAATCGAGTATACAATAAGAAGGACGAGTTGAATGAGGAATAACAAAATAAGCAAACAAAAAGAAAGTACATAGCAACATCCCCTGACCCCCATCGCTCTCGCCAACCGCCCCCCAACCTCCACCGCTGATGCAGGAGTGCAAGAAAGTCAAGACGACGGCAGCAAATACCAAGCCCATATTCACAACTCATCTTACTCACCTTTCCTCACTCAGGTTACTCATTGCTACTCATTTACTCACTACAGCTACCAGAGTGTGGGAAGTCGACATCACCACGTGTGTTATCTGAGACACCGCCGCGTCAGTCAACATGTGTCTGACACCACGCACCTCTCACCCACTGCTCATTACGCATTCTTATTCACACATTCCTACTCATACTCATTTATTTTCAACAGCTATTGAGTGGGAGTTGGATATTGTATGATGAGGTTTTCTATCACTGAGATTAATTTGCACTGCAATCAACACTGACATCACCAAGCCATGGAATTTCCGGAGTAATATCGTCCATCAACACAGCCCTAGAATTATCGAGAGGGAGATCTTCTATCAACTCTGCATTTACCTTCCGAGACTGACATCTATCAACACGCCTCTACGAGTGACATCATCTATATCAAGTGGGGTAATTATACTTTACTCATTTCTTCTCAGTGCGTGAAATTAGGTACGATCACCACCTTTACTTATTATTACATATACATTTATTACAACTCATTTACTCATCTATTCCGTTAGGACATAAATAAAAGATGTATTTCATAACATAAACGATGTACTTCAACCATCCAAAATGAACACTGCAGGCAGTGCCACAAATCAAACATCCCCACCTCATCTTTATGTTTACCATGAGGATAAAACCACTCCAAAATTCTCTGGCACAGAAAAAGATCACACTAATGTGATTTCATTGATCAATCAGTGTGAACAGATCTTCGTAAAATAACACATAACGGATGAACAAGAAAAAATTGCAATATTTTCCTCATGGATTAATCAGGAGAGATGCCCAGCAGATTTCCTTAAGTCGAATAAGCTTCTTCGAGCTAAGACATATGATGAGTTTAAAATAGAATTCTTGAAGAAATTTTCTGGAGGTATAAACTTATTGCCAGGTATAATCCCAGAATTACGTAAGATTGTGGATCTTGTAAGGGAGCACACTACAAATTATGTGTTCAGTGAAATAACAGCTGATGTCTCTACTATTAAAAGAACATTATTAGCTACTTTAGAAAATTCAAACTGGATAACACAAGATGGTAAGATGCAACCAGAGCTTGTCGTAGACATCATTGGTTATGTAGCTGCCTTGTGTAAATTACCTGAGAGGACCCTCAAGATAACCAAGATGATCCCGTACACCCCGGGTATGTGTTTGCTAGACTTAATGAAAGAGGTAGAGATGAATTGTAGCAAAGCAAGGGTGACAAAAACATAATCACATTCTAGTAGGATGAAAGTGCCTGAGACAGTATCTGCTGTGAAAACAGCTACAACTACCCAAAACAGAGAACAATATCGATCGCGACCTGAAAACAGACAGAACAAACAACTAAATGCTTTGAGGCAGCATTCTCAAACACCAGGCCACAGGCAGTCACATAAGTTTCCGTGCAGTCCGAGCAGATCTCGTACCACAGACACCACTAAATATGGGAAGTCGTCTCGCAGATCATAGTCGGGAGATAGGTCCATTGTATGTTATTACTGTGCTAACCCAGGACACACAAAGAATGACTATTTTATAATAGACACAAGGATGTGATCCATACTGTAGACATCATCGGTCCCGAGGGCATTGGACCAGCAACTGTAAGACAGTAGAGAAAATATTTTCCATTTCCAAATCAGGGGAAGGCCGGGTCACAACAAAAAACGATCATTCATAAAGAAAAGCAAGTCTAAAATTCACATAGGAGGCATGTTGGGATGTAAGTGTATCTTGATACCAGCTGTATGTAAGGATCAAAACGTTTCCTTATTTTCAGACACAGGCTCTCCAGTGAACTTAATAACAAATGAAGAAATAGAATTTTTAGAAATAAGAAAAAAGTACATTTCTGGAAGAATCTGATATAGACTTGTAAACAGTAGATGGCAAACAAATTGCAGTAAAAGGTATAATACGGTTAAACATCAGTTCCACAGAGACCACAAGACCAATTTCTGTATTTTTTTATATTGTTGAAAACTTAGCAATAAAAGCTGAAATGTTGCTGGGCTTAAGATGCATGAGAACATACCAAATAACTTTACTCCCACAAATGAATGAAACAGACTGATAATGAATTCATAGAAGAAATACGATCAGACTCCTCACCGATTAGTAAAGCTGAACCAAAAAGAATTGGTAATATTAAAAGCTTAAATAAACATATACAAACAGATGAGTGTATAGATCCACTCACCCCCCCCCCCAGCCTCCAGGACTAAAGACCATGGTAACGGTACTGACTTATCAGTTTTTCCCGTCCATCTCACCAATGATTTAGTTATTCCTCCTAACTCCTACATAAGGGTAACCATTAAGAGCTAATCAAAGGATAGTACTGTTCTTATCTTTGAAGAATTACGTAAAGTAAAAGGATTGTCAGTAGAAAACGCATTTGTCAGATGAATAACGATGGACAAACTCAGATAGTCCTAATTAATCACATGAATGGGGAAGTACAGTTGAAAAAGGGGACTTGTATAGTTAATATTGAAAAATGTCTCACCCCCGTGATGGAAATAGTTTTAGCTGAGGTGACAAGTGAGATACAATCTACGGATAGAGAAAGCATAAGATAGAATTTAATTCACTCAGGTGAATATGATGAAGAAACTGATTTGTAAAGATTGTTGGAAAAACATAGGGACACCGTAGCATTACCCGGACAACAGTTAGGGTATACTAACCTGATTAATCACAAAATTAACGTACATCCAAACACACAACCGATGTTCGTACCTGCCTATAGAGTCCCACAATCTCAACATACACTCGCAAAACAGTATGTTGATCAAATGTTGAAACTTGGAATTATTGAGCCATCAGTCTCCCCGTGGAATGCCCCATTATTTTTCGTGTCCAAACGAAATGGAGAAATGCGTGCGGTAGTAGATTACCGTAAACTAAACCATCACACAATCCAAGGCCGGTTTCCCATGCCATTGCTAAGTGACATCCTACAGAATTGTGGATCAGAAAATAATGTATTTTCCATAATAGGTTTGCTTAATGGATACTATCAAATACCATTAGATCAGGAGTCATGTAAATGCACTGCCTTTTCCACAAATACAGGTCATTATCAATACAAGAGAATGCCAGTGGGATTGAAGACAGCACCAGGCACTTTCCAGCGCCTGATGAATTACGTATTGTCCGGAATTCTAGGACAAGGAATATTCGTTTACCTTGATCATATAATTGTCGCAACTAACAAAATAAAAGAACATCTCCAGAAATTAGACCTACTCTTACAAAAGCTTGGTGATGCTGGTTTAAAAATTAAGCTTTGTAAATGCAAATTTTGCATTCAGGAAATACAATTCTTAGCCCATAAACTAAATGCTGAAGATATTCACACCTCCGATGACAAAATCAGGCAGTGAAAAACTTCCCAAAACCCACTACGATAAACGAAGTTAGACAATTTTTAGGTGTAGCAGGGTATTATAGGTCATTTTGCAACAATTCTCTCATATAACCATTCCTCTATTCCGACTACTCAAAAAAGATGCTATATTCCAATGGGGAGAAGAACAAAAACAAGCATTTAACGAATTAAAAAATAAACTTACAAATGCACCATGTCTGGCATATCCGGATTTCACAAAACCATTTATTATTTTCACAGACACATCTGTTAATGGATTAAGGGTTGTACTGGTGCAAGAAGATAAGAGAGGAAAGAATCAACCAATTGCATTTGCCAGCAGACAAATAAAATGTGCATAGAAAAAATATTGCACTACAAACTTAGAGGCACTTGCGGCCTTTTTTGCATTAAGAAAGTTTCGAGATTTGGTTTATGATTACGAAATACACTTATTCACTGACCATTAACCGCTAGTGGGTATGTTTAAAGAAAAACTCCTCTCTGGGAGGAGAGCAAAATGGAAATGTACAATCGATAACTACAATGTACACATTCATTACAAACAAGGCAAAATGAATCTAGTAGCTGATGCATTATCCAGGAACCCGAAAACAATTAATGTCGCGGCATTAGATCTCAAAGGAAACATTCCAAACCATGATGAAATAGCAAAAGCACAAAGACTTCATCCAACATGGTCTAAAGTTATATACTCGTACAAGTTAGAAAGTGGAGATGACATACAATTACCCAAACTACATGTACCACTAGAACAACTCACAATAATCAATAATGCCTTATACAGGATCAACCCAGGGCAACCAAAATGCCGAAGAAATAAACAATAAGTGATACCTAATGACATGATACCCCAAGTATTACGAACGATACACCATAGCCCACACACAGGACATCCTGGATGGATAGGACATTCAAACAAGCCCAGGTTTATATTACTGGCCATCATTACGAAAAGATATAAACAACAATATAGACAGATGCGAATCATGTGCAAAACACAAAGGATACCCAATCACACCTGCACCTATAGGTAATTACCCTGTATCACATCAACCATGGGACGTTGTCGCGGTTGATTTACTCAAGATGCCTTTACCATACAGTAATAACCAATACCCATTCGTAGCAACGGATCGTTTCTCCCATAATGTAATTTTAGCCCCAGTTAAGGATAACACAGCAGAAACAGTAGCAAAGGCAATAACAGATAATGTAATATGTCGCTTTACTACCCCAAAGGTACTAATAAGCGATAATGGAGGTGAATTTAATTCTGATGTCTTACAAGGAATATGTAAACAATACATTATCAATAAGGTTAACGTTTTAGCCCATCACCCAGCATTCAATGGGTTAGTAGAGAGACAAAACAAAAAAGTATTAGATATACTACGACACATTCTCCATGAAAATTATGAAAGCTGGGATGATTGGATTCCCAGAGTAGAGGCATCAGTTAATGGATCTATAATTAAATCTGTAGGAGACACACCACATTTCATTATATACGGAACAGATAAAAAACTACCATATGAAATTCTAGAAGGTGAAAATCTGTCCATATACAACTACGATGATTACTCTAAACTCCGTTTACGTGAATTCCAGGACATAGATAAAAGAGTGAAAACACAATTATCGATATCGAAGAGAGAAATGACGGAGGCATTCAACAAAAAGGCAAAAGAATCGCCTATCAGCTTAGGAGACATTGTCTATGGTATCATTCATAAGAGAGACAATAAGTTATCCCCGAAATTTGAGGGCCCATGCAGAGTAATTAACATAACAGCAAACAAAGTTGTAATTAGGTCACTGTCAAGCGGCGAAGAGAAACAAGTTCATATTGACCATTTAAAACGAGTTTCAATGGAATTATCCAATAATTATACAACCTCGGATACCACCGAACAACCGAACATAACTCATGAAACCAATCAAGAAAACAAAAATAATTACCAAAAAAATATAAAGTCGCATAGCAAACAGACAAATATAGGTGCAACTGTTCCAAAAAAAATCTACAGTACAACATTTACATGTTTTAAATATCAATTTAAACTTCTTCTATAAATGAAATAACAAGCAAGTTATTGTTCTACGTTAGTCAACCGTAACGCACATCATCACTATCATCGACCACAGCATGACTATATTAGAAAATTAATAGATTTTTTTTTCGGTACGTAACGATGAAGGGACTTATACTGTGGATGCTCCTCTACATAGCAAGAGGATATGCTCACTTAGACCCCCAACACATAGTATGGCAAGGATGCCTCATAGCTCCAACGGCCAAGACGTCAATCGTAAAAGTTGTCATGAGTCCTGAAATCAGTTTGGATTATTTATACGAATTACCTACTTATTTAGAGAACATCGCCAAACCCATGAGGACCCTGGACTTCATGATAGGAGACTATGTTTCACAAGCACATAACACAAAGGAAGTGGATGAAATAGTGAAGTTAGTGAAACGGAAGACAGAACAGGCGAAGTTAACTATGCTCATCATGATCCAAGATCTCCCATCTCATGGAACGGAGGTATTGAGCAACACGAACAACATCACATGTACTCGTCAAAAGTGCGGATTGTTTGACCTGGGTGGTGTAATTCTTGGGAACATCTTTGGACTGGCTACAGAGGAAGACCTTCAAGAAATAAACAACAAATTTCATAAAACAGCTCAGGTACTAACATATAAAAACAAATTCGTTGCCGGACAAAACTCAGCAATCAAGAGAATCGTGAAAAATCTAAAAAAAAGTCAGAAAACATAGCTTACCAGAGTGTAGACAAAATATATGCCATGGAAGGGAACATAACACTTATCCAACACATCTCCATCACCACAGAACATATTGACACAGTTATACTTCAGCTAGATAACACTGGAGTTCGTTACAGAGCACTTATGCAAGGAATTGCTAATGCTGGTAATGGTAGGATCACAACTGACCTACAGTACGTCTGATTCATGAGCTACGTCAGATTATTAGCCAAGGCATTCATAAACATAGTTTGAAGCCTTTGTTTCCTGGTAGAGGTTTTAATGTTATATTATCCATATTTAGAAGCAACACTAACACCAACATCAGTAGTAGTTCATGTACCATTCATAACTGACGACCTGTTCACAGTATACAAATACATCCCTTCCCTTCTAAGAATAATAACACTTTGGTCATCATCAACATCAACACAGACACTGAACTCATCATGGTCTCTGTAATGCTAGGTGTAAACGGCTCGACTGCTCGGCTCTAGAACACCTAACGTGTAGCGGGGTCCTCTTTCGAGACCGGGGCTTAGTGCAATAAAGAGAGGCAGGACACAAAAACTCCAGGCAATAACCTTTACACGTATATTACCACAGTCAGACACAGAACAAAGACAGCAGATATTACAACACAATATATAGCAAAGAAATAAAACCTTAACTAGGATATTAGTATCTCGTGGGATATTGGCTTAACTGATACTGATGCCAACACAATTAATTCTAGTGCACAGGTGTACAGGGAATGTAGGCACACGCGGGACATGGGGAGTGAGGCTCACAGGGACGAGGGGGAGGGCGAGGGGAGTGACTCGCAGCGGGTCAGAACAGATTTATAGTAATACTGGGGAGGAGTAAGTATTATTAATTTGAACTTAATATTTCCTGATAGCAAAAGGGTTTTGACAATTGATTCTATTTCTTGTTTACGTTCACGCTACTTACTGGAGAGAGGGAATGACATTGGGAATTCACTGGTAATACAAGTAGGGAAATATTACTAACACTTTCTCTACTATTTTCTTATAACCGAAGATATTGGAGTATCTTGCTACAGAGGATATCTCGGGAGGAATAGTCTTACTAGTTTTCTGCAAGGGCGTCACTCGTGAGTCTGATTCACCAGACCTTAGTTTCTGCACTCGTCCTTTACTCATCCACCTGTGATTTCACTTGCCCCGATATTTACCACACATTAAGTCACTGTATTATTGTTACACTAGTTTGGGCAATGTCACACTTTACCTAAATCAAATTCTGGGGCAACACCACACTTATCAAGAGTCACTCATCGTGGGGACGGCGGTGACACACGCCGGCGACAACTCGGCCGGGATAGGGGCACCGCCAAGGGGGGGCATGCCGAGAGGGCATGGGACAACTCGCAGGGGCGTCCTCTCGCATCCAGGGCTGCAGGTGGCGAAGGGGCCCACAGTCTCCGGGCTAGGCTTAGGGGTATGGCCCTCAGGACTGGGGCCGAACAGATCCAGAAATCTCTGGCTCAGGTCTCGGCCGGAGGTGGAAGTCTTACGCCGCCTCTTGGGCATGGGGAGATCACGCCCGGGCGTCCTGGGAAGGGTCTGGAGTGACTGAGGACTGCGGTTCCCAGAGTCGAGGGGCGCCGTCAGGGAGAGGCTGCGGTACCGACCTGAACTAGGGTCCGTCAGGTGATTCTTCTCCAGAGCCAGGCATAGGAAGCGGAGGCCAGGGGAGACCATAAGGCCTGGCTGGGGCACTCCAGTACGGGAGGTCCGGGTTCTTGTCTCCTGCTGGGGCGATGACTCACTCAACGCCTCCTTTTGGCCGTGGGGCCCGGCAATTGGCCGTGGCTGCCCAGGGGCTCAACTATCAGGTGCCAAGGTCCGGCAATTGGCCGTGGCCTGAGTGGGGGAGTCAGCACGCCTCTGTGCACCTTCGGAGCGGCAATTGGCCGTCTGACGAAGGTGGGAGTGGCAGTAGGCCGTCTCCTTCTGCAGGAGGGAGGAGCAGCAGTAGGCCGTCTCTGGAGCAACACCTTCAAAGCGGCAATCAGCTGTCTGACGAAGGCTGGAGCGGCAGTAGTCCATCTCCTTCTGCCGGAGGGAGGAGCGGCAATAGGCCGACTGGGGCAACACGTTTGGAGTGGCAATTGGCCGTCTGACGAAGGTGGGAGAGGCAGTAGGCCATCTCCTTCTGCCAGAGGGAGGAGCGGCAATAGGCCGACTCAGGGGCAGCACCTCCGGAGCGGCAATAGGCCGACTCAGGGGCAGCACCTCCGGAGCGGCAATAGGCCGACTCAGGGGCAGCACCTCCAGAGCAGCAATAGGCCGACTCAGGGGCAGCACCTCCGGAGCGGCAATAGGCCATCTGCCGAAGGTGGGAGCGGCAGTAGGCCGTCTCCTTCTGCAGGAGGGAGGAGCGGCAATAGGCTGACTCTGGAGAGGCACCTTCAGAGTAGCAATAGGCCGTCTGGCAAGGGCGGGAGCGGCAGTAGGCCGTCTCCTGAGGGGCACTATCTGGAGCTATGTGAGCAGCTCCACCCCAAGCTGATCCAGCAATCTCACTCCTCGAAGGTAGTGTCCTTCTCCTGCTATGGTGATGGTGCGACGGCTGAGTGTTATAGGGGCACATGGCCTGGGCTGATGTATGCCGTTGTTGTGCGGTATCCCGTCATCTGGTTGTGGCTACTCCGTGGGGTCCGGGTGGGGGTGTCAGTACGTTCCTGGGGGCACTGGGCTGTACACCACTCGTCTCATTTTCGGGGGTACTATGCTGTTCCTCATTTGCTTCCTTTTCGGGGGCACTACATTGTATGCCATGCATTTCACCACTCTCTCCCTGGGAAAAGTCACGTCCCCGTTCCTGGAGGTGGTATGCGTGCGTGTCGTGGGTGGCGTATGCCGGCTGGAGGTGCTGTAGCATGGCCTGCAAGGCGGCGGTGTAGGGATTTTCTTCCTGCTCCGCGTCGCAGGTGAGGAACAGCGTAGAGGTGATGGGGGTGGAGTGGAGGAGGGTTAGCAGGTGGTGTGGTCTGCAGAGCCAGCGGTTCCTGCCGAGGGTAGGCACCCATACAGCCCGTCTCACCTTCATCTTGCTCGGTGTTGTTGTTGGTGTGGTAGGAAGCTGAATGCTGGACACCGAGGGTTGGGGTCGGGTTTTGTGCTGTGGTAATGAGGCGTTGAGTCTCTGGGGAGTGCAGGTGGAGGGGATTTGGGCTTGATGTATCATGATAGTATGAAGTTGCAGGGAGGCGGGTGGTGTAGGAGTGTGGGTTTATCGGGTGGGTGGGCGTGAGAGACGGCCTGAGTGGGTGGTGGTGGTTCTGAGGGTGGGGGCGGGTGGGAAAACAGGTGGTTGGTGTGGGCGGGGTTGGGTAGGGAGGGCTGCTGTGCACTTTGGGGGCACGGTGGGGGGTGAGGCTGTCGGAGTGGATGTACGCAAGGGTGGTGGGCAGTGGGTGGTGGCAGTGTGTTGTGGTGAGGGTGTGGCGGCGTGGGCAGGACATGCAGGATTGGGTGGTGGGGGGGGCAGCGGAGGGAAGGGGTGAGGGCGAGCGAGGGGAAGTTGGTGTGGCGGGGGAGATGTCAGGTGAGGTGCGGGGGGTGGTGGCTGCCGGGGAGGTTGAGGTGGTAGGGGGGGTCGAGGGGGAGGGCGATGAGGAAATGTAGCACTTGTATGTGACAGTGGAGGGCGGCGCGGGAGCAGGGGGGGCTGCGGGTGTGGGGCTGGGGTGGGTGAGGCGGGCATGCGGAAAGGGCACATGTGGTGGTTTCAGAGGGTGCGTGCAGTGCTTTGATAATCTCCGACAACCTGGTAAGGGTTGGGGTCGTGGGTGATTGTGTGGGGCCCCGTGAAGTGGGGGGTGAGTTTGTTGGGGGTGGGGAGTTGGGCAATGACGACAGTGTCGCCCGGGTTGAAGGGGTTGGAGACTGTGGCGGGGCCAAGGTCTAGACTTTTTTGTAGGTGGTGCAGTCGGCCTTTCAGAAGGTGAAACGGGTCTGTAGTAGGAGCGGAGGCAGGCGGTTGCAGGTGGTGGCGTAGTGGTAGTAGGAGAGGGATTTTGCCAAATATCCTCTCATGTGGGGAAACCCCATCCTCTCAGGGCAGGAATTCATGCCCCACTGGACAATTTTCACGAGCCGGCCAGTCGTCGTTTTTCGTAGCCTCGATGCATGTGCATAATTGATTCATAAGGGTACGATGGTTACATTCACATACTGCGTTCCCCTGTGGCCAGTAGGATGAGGAATGGGAGATTTTATAACCAAAGATTCTGGCGAGTTCCTCCCAGATCTTTCCGGAGAATTCAGGGGCATTATAGGAATGGATGGCTTGTGGAATGCCAAAATAAGGGAACACATGTCGGAGAAGGGCATCAGCAACGGCGACGGCAGATGTTCTTTCACCGCACAGGTTACTACGAATTTTGAATACGTATCCACAAAGGTGATCACATATTTATATCCAGATTTGGAAGGGAGAGGGCTTACTACATCTATCGCCAGGAGTTGCCAGGGCTTGTGGGTGGTGATGTGGCCTGAAGGTCCGGCAGTCTGGGTGACATCTTTTCCCAGTGCACAGGTGCGGCAAGTTTGAATGCTTTCCTTGGCGAAGGTGGAAGGGTTTGGCACCCAGTAAGTGTCATTAAACACTTGTAATAATTTCTTAGTGTCCAGGTGGATGCTGTTATGGGCATGGAGGTGGCGCAGGGTGTCATGCATCGCACTGGGAGTCAGGAGGATATGCCCAGACGGGGTTAGGAGGTGGTCACCCTGTCGGCATAGTTTGGTGAACAGGTGGGCGGGAATCCAGGGGGGCCTGTCATAAAGACTTTGTAGTTACTTGTAGAGAAGTATATTTTAGACTTGTGGTCGAGCGGCTTTTATATCTTGTAGTAGCTTCCCCACCAGATGTCATGTAGTGACGGGAGAGGTAAAGAATAGTATGGGACTATTTTTATTTGTCTTGGAAATATTAAACAGGTCTCTCACACGGAAAGAGTATAAGTCCCGGGTAGCTACCTCCCTGTCTCGCTATCTCTCTCTCTCTCTCTGTTCTAAGGCTAATCTCCGTCTCGACCTCTCTCTAAGGTCGCTTGTCTCCTTCTAAACTCTCTTTCCTAAAATCTGGTATAGCAGGGGTGTGTCACGTGTGTTCCTCATGGATGAAAAGCTTAAGGAGCCTGTGTGTGAGTATGTGTGTATATGTGTGTGTGGTTACCAGATCTTTGTTCACGAGAGGACTGCTGACAGCTAACTGCATCATCTCCTTACTGGCCGCTGTCGTCAGCTTTCCTCAGTGTTAAGAGTGTGTAAGCATGTTTAGCCCTGCTCGATTCTCGCAGACACAACACCTTCTCATCATCTGACTCCCTGCTTCTATCTGTCTCTCTATCTATCTATTTATCTATCTATCTATTATGTAGTCCTACATTTGCTCGGCCGCGCGAAAATGGCGTACCATCGACATTTAATAGTTATAACATATTAATACATACTACATACACATTATAATGAACTTATAAGCTAATTAAGTGAAATACATAATATTGTAAAGTAACATAATTGTATGAATATTGTATACATATATTATTCATAGTAAATAGTGATTATTCAGTAATATTACATTTTAAATAAGTTGTATACATATTTGAAATAATGCATTAAAGTAAATTATTTAACTGTAATACAGTATGTACTTGGGATATTATAGTGAAATGCATACATGCAAGAATAAAAATAGTTTAAAATTAAGATTATTGTAAGAGTTATTAATATTTCATTCAAAGATAATGGTACTGGTCTGTCATATATGGGTCATTCTTCTTTGTATTATTATTTTTTTTATTTATTTTTTTTTATATATATATAATTAATACTATATACAAAATATATACACTTCATTCAGGGTGGTTAACTGTGATGTTAACTCTCCCCCCACTAAATAATGACTCCAAATTAGCAATTCTTGCATGCATTCTGTGCATTGCGAACAGCAGTACTGCAACTACAATGCAGACGATTATAAAGACAGAAGGTGCTTGGCTATACACATAATATGGGTTGAACATACTCAAACTCAAATCTTCCCAGGGCTTCATTGTTTCATTGATCAGCTGCATAGTTTCAAACTTAGGTGAAGTCAGCTTAATACTCGTGCTCATGTTTAAGTTTATATTAGGCAGTTGGTGGAAATGTTTGTGTGTATGGTTGATAATGGCGTAGTGATTGATGGTGGAAAAAGTAGACATGGATGGTGTAAATACCGCACAGTAGTCTGGTGCTATGTATAATCCTGAGGCTGATGTATGAGATGGTGGTATATCTGGACAGACTATGTAAACTGATGTGTTATGAGGGAAATAAAAAAACTGCGAGTGTCCAATGCGTTGATGGTGTACAAGTTTATCTGGAGCAAAAGTGAAGTTGCAATGATGATGAATATTGTTATTGCTGATGATAGCCATTTCACAAGGGACTGTATCAGTAGGCTGAAACGTGAAAATGTACGCAGGACAAAGATGAACAGCATGTAAGGATGTGCGGCACTTTCGCTCAATCGTTGACTCACTTGCGAAAGTGACAGTGTCTCGTCTCTTGGAGACCATGATGAGTTCGGTGTCTGTGTTGATGTTGATGATGACCAAAGTGTTGTTGTTTCTATAGGGGAAGGGGTGTATTTGGTATACTGTGAACAGGTCTTCAGTGATGAATGGTACATGAACTATCACTGATGTTGGTGTTAGTGTTGCTTCTAAGTACGGGTAATATTGCATAAATTCCCTACTGCGGATCAACGGCTTCAATTTATGTTTATGTATGCCTTGACTAACTATCTGACGTAGCTCATGAACTGGGAGTAAGTCATTTGTGATCTTGCCATCACCAGCATTCGAAATTCCTTGCATAAGTGCCCTGAAACGATCTCTAGTGTTCTCTAATTGTAGTAGAATCGTGTCAATATGTTCTGTGATGATGGAGAAGTGCTGGAAAAGAGTAACGTTGCCCTCTAATTCATTTATTTTATCTACACTCTCGAGAGCTACGTTTTCTGCTTGTTTCAGATTTTTCACAATTGTCTTCATTGCTGAGTTCTGTCCTGTGATGAATTTATCTTGGGATGTTAGTACCTGAGCTATCTTATTAAATTTGTTGTTTATTTCTTTAAGGTCATCCTCTGTAGCCAATCCAAAGATGTTCCCAAGAACTGCGCCGCCCAGATCGAACAAACCGCGCTTTTGGCGAGTACGTGTGATATTGTTCCTGTCGCTCAGTACCTCCGTTCCATAAGATGGGAGATCTTGGATCATGACGAGCATAGTTGACTTCGCCTGTTCTAGTTTCCATTTCGCTAACTTCACCATTTCATCCACTTCCTTGGTGTTATGTGCTTGTGAAACATAATTCCCTATCTTGAAGTCCAGAGTTCGCATCGGCGTCGCAAGTCTTTCTAGATAAGTAGGTAAGTCATACAAGTAATCTAGACTTATTTCAGTACTCATGACGTCCTTGACGATTGTAGTCGTGGCCGTTGGAGCTATGAGGCATCCTTGTCGTACTATATGCTTGGGGTCTAGGTGCGCATATACTCTTACTATGTATAGGAGAATCCATAGCATAAGTCCCTTCATTGTAACCTACCGAAAAAAAAAAATCTATTAATTTCCTATAAAGCTATGGTTGATGATAGTGATGATGTGCATTACGGTTGGCTGTTATTTCATTTATAGAAGGAGTTTAAATCGATATTTAATTCTCGTAAATGATGTACTGTAGATTTCATTGGAATAGTTGCACCTATGTTCGATTGTTGGGTATATGACCTTAATTTCTTTTTGTAATCATTGTTGTGTTCTTGCTTGGTTTCTTGAGGTACGTTCACCTGTTCGGTTGTATCCGAGGCTGAATAATTATGTGATAATTCCCTTGAAACTCGTTTTAAATGGTCAATACGAACTTGTTTTTCCTCGCCACTTGAAAGTGACTTAATTAAAACTTTGTTTGCTTTTATGTTAATTACTCTGTATGGGCCCTCAAATTTAGGGGATAATTTATTGTCTCTCGTATGAATGACTCCGTAAACAATGTCTCCTAAGCTGATAGGTGAATCTTTTGCCTTCTTGTTAAATGCCTCCGTCATTTCTTCCTTGGACATCGTTAATTGTTTTTTCACTCTTTTGTGAATGTCCTGGAATTCACGCAAACGGAGTTTAGAGTAATCATCGTAATTGTATATAGGCATGCCATATATGGTAATTTTTTATCTGTGCCATATATAATGAAATGTGGTGTGTCACCAATGGATTTATTTATAGACCCATTAATGGAGGCCTCTACTCTGGGAATCCAATCATCCCAGCTTGCATAATTTTCACTGAGAATGTGTCGTAGCACATCTAATACCTTTTTATTTTGTCTCTCTACCAACCCATTCGATGCTGGGTGATAGGCCAAAACGTTAACCTTTTTGATGTTGTATTGGTTACATATTTCTTGTAAGATCTCAGAATTAAATTCTCCTCCATTATCACTTATTAATACCTTTGGGGTAGTAAAGCGACATATTACATTATCTGTTATTGCCTTTGCTACGGTCTCTGCTGTCTTATCTTTAATTGGAGCTAAAATGACATAACGGGAAAAATGATCCGTTGCTACGAATAAGTATAGGTTATTATTGTATGATAATGGCATCTTGAGTAAATCAACAGCGACAACGTCCCATGGTTGATGTGGTACTGGGTAATTACCCATCGGTGCAGGTGTGATTGGGTATCCTTTGTGTTTTGCACATGATTCGCATCTGTCTATATGATTGTTTATATCTCTTCGTAATGAAGGCCAGTAATATAATAGCTGGGCTTGGTTGAATGTCTTATCCTTTCCAGGGTGTCCTGCATGTGGGCTGTCGTGTTTCATTCGTAATACTTGGGGTATCATGTCATTAGTTACTACCAACTGGTTAGTATTTCTTTGGCGTTTTGGTTGTTTAGAGTTAATTTTGTATAATGTTTTATTGACCATTGTGAATTGTTCAAGTGGGACATGAAGTTTGGGTAATTGTATGTCATCTCCACTTTCTAACTTGTATATTACTTTTGACCATACTGGGTCAAGTCTTTGTGCCTTTGCGATATCCTCGTGGTTTGGGATATTTCCTTTGAGATCTAACGCCGCGACCTGAATTGTGTTCGGGTTCCTAGATAATGCGTCAGCTACTATATTCATTTTACCTTGTATATAATGAATTTGTACATTGTAGTTTTCAACTGTACATTTCCATCTTGCTCTCCTCCCAGAAAGGAGTTTTTCTTTAAACATACCTACCAGTGGTTTATGGTCGGTGAATAAGTGGATTTCGTAACCATATACCAAATCTCGAAACTTTTGTAATGCAAAAATCACTGCAAGTGCCTCTAAGTCTGTAGTGCAATAATTTTTCTCCGCACCTCTTGTTTGTCTGCTGGCAAATGCAATTGGTTGATTCTTTCCCCTTTTATCTTATTGCATCAGTACAGCCCCTAATCCTTTAACTGATGCGTCTGTACAAATAAGAAATGATTTCGTGTAATTCGGATATGCTAAACAAGGTGCATTTGTTAGTTTAATTTTTAGATTGTTAAATGCCCTTTTTTGTTCTTCTTCCCATTGGAATACATCTTTTTTGAGTAGTTGGAATAGAGGGAAGGCTATATGAGAGAACTATGGTACGAATGACCTATAGTACCCAGCCAGACCTAAAAATTGTCTAACTTCGTCAGTCGTAGTGGGTTCAGGAAAATCTCTCACTGCCTGTATTTTGTCATCAGTGGTGTGAATACCATCAGAACTTAATTTGTGGCCTAAGAAATTTATTTCCTTAAAACAAAATTTGCATTTAGAAAGTTTAATTTTTAATCCAGCATCACTAAGCTTTTGTAAGAGTAAGTCTAATTTCCTGAGATGATCCTTAATATTCTTCGTTGCGATAATAATATCGTCAAGATAAACAAATATTCCTTGTCCTAAAATTCCGGACAATACGTAATTCATAAGACGCTGGAACGTGCCTGGGGCTGTCCTCAGTCCCATTGGCATTCTTGTGTATTGATAATGGCCTCTGTTTGTTGAAAAGGCAGTGTATTTACGTGACTCCTGAGATACCGGAATCTGATAGTATCCGTTTAGGAGATCGATGGTCGAGAATATATTATTCTCAGGACCAATATTCTGTAGAACATCACTTAGCAATGGCATGGGAAATCTGTCTGGTATAGTGTGATTATTTAGTTTACGGCAATCTACTACCGCACGCATTTCTCCATTTCGCTTGGGCACAAAGAAAAGGGGGGCGTTCCACGGAGAAACTGAAGGCTCAATAATTCCAAGCTTTAACATTTCATCGACATACTGATTTGCAAGTGTACGTTGGGAGTGTGGTATGCGATAAGCTGGTACGAAAATTGGTGGTGTTTCTGGGTGCACATTAATCATGTGATTAATCAAGTTAGTACACCCTAATTGTTCTCCGGGCAATGCTACGGTGTTCCTGTGTGTTTCCAGCAGGGTTAACAAATCATTTTCTTCGTCAAATTCACCTGAGTGAATTAAATTCTCTTTTATTCTTTCTCTATCCGTAGATTTTATCTCACTTGTTACTCCACCAATATTTATTTCCTTCACAGGGGCGAAACATTTTTCAATGTTAACTATGCAAGTTCCCTTCTTCAACTGAACTTCCCCATTCATGTGATTAATAATGAATATCTGAGTTAGCCCTTCGTCGTTCGTATGACATAATGCGTTTTCTACTGACAATCCCTTTACTTTACATAATTCTTCTAAGACAAGAACAGTACTATTCCGTAATTTGCTCTTTATGGTAACCTTCATGTATGAATTAGGTGGTATAACCAAATCATTAGTGAGATGGGCTGGAAAAATTGATAAATCAGTACTGTTATCTGGGTCACTAATTCTGGAGGATGTGGTTGCTGGTGGAAGTGGATTTATACACTCATCTGTTTGTGTATGTTTGTTTAAGCCTTTAATATTACCAATTTTTTTTGTTCTCTCTTCTACCAATCGGTGAGGGCTCTGAAAGTATTTCCTCTATGAATTCATTATCAAAGTCTATTCCATTCATTTGTGGGAGTATAGTTATGTTCTCAGTTCTCATGGATCTTAAGCCCAGTAACATATGAGCTTTAATTGCTAAGTTTTCAACGATATAGAACAATGCAGAGAATGGTCTTGTAGTTTCTGTGAAACTGAGATTTAATCTTATCATACCTTTTACTGTAATCTCTTGACCATCTAATGTGTATAATTCTAAATCAGCTTCATCCAGAAAAGTTACTTTCTTTTTATTTTTAAGAATTCTATTTAGTTCTTCATGTGTTATTAAGTTCACTGGAGAGCCTGTATCTAAAAATAAGGAAACGTTTTGATCCTCACATACCGCTGGTATCAAGATACACTCATTTCCCAACATGCCTCCTATGTGAAGTTTAACCTTGTCCTTCTTTACGTTTGTTCGTTTTTTGTCATGACTTGGTCTTCCCCCGATTTGAACATAGACACAATTTTTTCTACTGTTTTGCAATCACTAGTCCAGTGCCCTTGGTATCTATGATGCCTACAGTAAGGACCAAATCCTTGTGTCTTTTGATTATCCTCTTTTGCCTTGATAAAGCATTCATACCTTGTGTGTCCTGGTTTTGCACAGTAATGACACAGAATGGACCTATCCCTTGACTGTGACCTACGAGGTGATTTCCCATAAGAAGTGTTGTTTATGGCGCGAGACCTGCTCGGGCTGCGCGAAAACTTATGAAACTGCCTGTAGGAAGGCGTGTGGGAACGAGGTCTAGGCGTCTTTGTTTGTTTTGGCTGCCTCATTTCTGGTCGCGATCGATTTTGTTCTCTGTTTGGGGTCGGTGTAGATGTTTTCACAGCTGATACTGTCTCAGGTACCCTGATTCTACCAGAATGTGCATGTGTGTCGACCACACCTGCTTTACTGCACTGCATCTCTACCTCGTTCATTAAGTCTAGTAAGCACATTCCTGGGGTGTACGCGATCGTTTTGGCGATCTTAAGGGTCCTATCAGGTAATTTACACAAGGCAGCTACATAACCAATGATGTCCATGACGAGGTCTGGGGACATCTTTCCATCATCTGTTATCCACTTAGAATTCTCCAGAGTAGCTAATAGGGTTCTCTTGATTGTGGAGACATCAGCAGTTATTTCACTGAGCACATGGTTTGTAGTGTGCTCCCTTACAATATCTACAATTTTATGTAATTCTGGAATTATACCTGGCAAGAAGTTCATACCTCCAGAAAATTTCTTCGGAAATTCAGTTTTAAATTCATCATATGTCCTAGCACGATGTAGCTTATTGGAGCGCAATAAATTGCTTGCTGGACATCTTTCCTGGCTTATGCAAGATGAAAAAATAGCAATTTTCTCTTGTTCATCTAGTATGTGGCACTTGATGAACATTTGTTCACACTGACTGATTAATGAAATGACATCAATGCGATCTTTGTCTGTGTCAGAGAATTTTGGGGCAGTCTTATCCTCGTGATACACAAAAACGTGAGGTGTGGTTTTTAGATCAGCAGTATTTGTTTCTTGATTCATTTTTAATGATTGCCCTGTTAATTCAACTTGTACGAGTTTATCGTTATGTGAGGGAATGGTGGAATATGTATGACCGGACCGGTGAACCCTGTTAAGTATATTGGCATACGTATGCAAGGCAGCTGCAAAGTCGTCACTCTCTATGTCTGAAGGGGTTTCCCACTCATCATCCGAAACTCCCGTATTTGTTTCTTTATCTTTAACGTGTGGTGAGGGTTGTACAATGGGTGGGCTGTCTCATAATTGTGAGTCTGATGTTGTTGCAATTTGTGTGTCATCTGGTATTAACGTGGGTGGTGGCGAAAATATTCCTGTCATTAAGATATGATGTTATGAAATATGCCTCTTGTTTATTTATGTCCTAGCAAACTAGATGAGTAAATAAGTTGAACATAGCTAATTTTAGCACTGAGAAGAAATGAGCAAGTATAATTTTACCCACTTGATACAGATCGTAGAGGTGTGTCGATACAAAAGTCGATCTCGGAAGAAAATACAGGTTTGATTGAAGATCTCTTGATAATTCTAGTGGTGTGTTGATGGACGATATTACTCAGGAAACTCCATGGCCTGGTATTTGTAGTGGTTAACGGCTGTCCCAGGCAAACCTCAGCATAGAACGTCGAATTTCCAACTTAACTGTGAAAATAAGTGAGTATGAGTAGGAGCTATGTGAATAATGAGTAATGAGTAGTGGGTGAGAAGTGCCTGGTGTCAGTCACACGTTGCTTGGCATGGCAGACTCGCGTTGTGATGTCATCTCAGCACATGGTGACGTCGGCTTCCCACACTGGTAGCTGTGGTGAGTGAATGAGTAGCGATGAGTAACTTGAGTGAAGACGAGTGAGTAAGATGAGTTGTGAGTCGTGTCTCACTCTTCGTTTGTTTGTTCCGTTTTTCTATGTCGATGTTTTCTCGGTCCTTTTCTCTAGTGATTTACTCGTTGTGGGATGAAGACTGCCGCTACTTGTAGGTGCGTGTAGAAGATTATACAGACGACGTAGAGTTGTTAATTGTAGTTGATTGTAGATGGCTGTAGTTCGCTGATTCGTCGTAGACTTGTAGACTATTTGCACTGTAGGCTGTATTTTGTAGGATTCAATGTAGAACTGAAGCTAATCTTGTAGTCTCGATTGCTTTTGTAGAAATTTGCTTTTAATTCGGAGACGATGTCCGCAGATTTGCTGGTTTGTCGTTAAGCTACTTGCAAGGTGTCGAGTGATCTCTTGACCTCTGCATCAGCGTAATGATCTGGGAGACGGAGGGGGCTGGATGGAGAGAATACTGTCAGGAGCTGATGTTGTTGGTTGTTTTCAATCTTGATATTTTGTAGGAATTTAATGTTGATTCGTAGACGAGGTTCGTATACTTTCGCTCCTACCAAATGTCATAAAGACTTTGTAGTTACTTGTAGAGAAGTATATTTTAGACTTGTGGTCGAGCGGCTTTTATATCTTGTAGTAGCTTCCCCACCAGATGTCATGTAGTGACGGGAGAGGTAAAGAATAGTATGGGACTATTTTTATTTGTCTTGGAAATATTAAACAGGTCTCTCACACGGAAAGAGTATAAGTCCCGGGTAGCTACCTCCCTGTCTCGCTATCTCTCTCTCTGTTCTAAGGCTAATCTCCGTCTCGACCTCTCTCTAGGGTCGCTTGTCTCCTTCTAAACTCTCTTTCCTAAAATCTGGTGTAGCAGGGGTGTGTCACGTGTGTTCCTCATGGATGGAAAGATTAAGGAGCCTGTGTGTGAGTATGTGTGTATATGTGTGTGTGGTTACCAGATCTTTGTTCACGAGAGGACTGCTGACAGCTAACTGCATCATCTCCTTACTGTCCGCTGTCGTCAGCTTTCCTCAGTGTTAAGAGTGTGTAAGCATGTTTAGCACTGCTCGATTCTCGCAGACACAACACCTTCTCATCATCTGACTCCCTGCTTCTGTCTCTCTATCTATCTATTTATCTATCTATCTATTATGTAGTTCTACAAGCCGTTCCTTGTGGTGCCAAAGTTGTAGAAGGTCTGGATCTGGCTGTACCACGTGGATGGGGAGGCGGGAGAGGGCATCTGCATTGGTGTGGAGCTTTCCGGGCCTGTAAGAAATTTCATACTGAAACTCCTCCAGGGTGTCGTGCCACCTGACGAGTTGGGCGTTATGTGAGTCCGACTGGCGTAACTACTGGAGTGACTGGTGGTCAGTGATGATCGTGACCTGGGTCCCGGAAAGATAAGCCCTATTATATTGGAGGGCCCAGATTATGCCGTGGGATTCTCGCTTGGTCGCGGCATAATTCTTCTCGGCTGGATTCAAAGTGTGGCTGGCATATGCAATGATGTGCTCCCTGCCAGCTTGTACCTGGGCTAGGACGGTGCCTATTGCGGTGAGGGAAACATCGGTGTAGAGGCGAAAAGGGAGGGCATGATCGGGAAAGGCCACGATGGGGACAGAGACGAGCTTGTCTTTTAGCTGTTGAAAAGCAGTTCGCCTTTCTTCGGGCCAGATAAACGGTTCCCCCTTCCGGGTCAGATCGTGAAGAGGCTTTGCAATTTGCGCGAACCCTTTCACGAAGCGACAATAGTAGGACGTGAGTCCTAGGAAGGCACGGACACCGTGGATGTCCTGTGGTGGTGGTATGTCTGCTATGGCATGGAGCTTGTCGGGATCCGGGGAGATTCCTGCCTGGGAAATAACATGTCCCAGGAATGAGACGGTCCTGGCGGCCAGGACACATTTAGAGGGATGTAGCTTGAGGCCTGCCTGGGGAATTCTAGTGAAGACTCGGCTGAGGCGCTGCAAGTGGTCGGCCCAGGTCTGGCTAAAAACAATGATGTCGTCCAAATAAGCCAAACATATTTCCCAAGTAAGGCCACTCAGGACAGATTCCATTAGCCTGGAGAAAGTGGCGGGAGCATTGCAGAGGCCAAATGGCAGAACATTAAATTCGTAATGTTTGCCATTACTGGTGGAAAAGGCTGTCTTGCCTTGGTGTTCTGGATGGACAGGGACCTGCCAGTACCCAGACTGGAGGTCGAGGGTAGAAAACCAAGACGCCCCTTAGAGGGAATCTAACAAATCGTCAATGTGTGGGATGGGGGTGGCATCTTTGATGGTGACGTCGTTCAAGCTGCGGTAGTCGATAGAAAATCGCATTGTGCCGTCTTTCTTCTTTACCAGAACGACGGGGGAGGACCAAGGGCTGGTGGAGGGGGAAATGACGCTGGCCTCTATCATTTCACGTACCTGGCGGTCCTCTTCCTCCCTCTGTCGGGGGTTCTTCCATCGGGAAGGCTGTCTAATGGGTAGGCCTGTTGTGTGAATTTCCTGAGACAGGTATGTGGTGTGCCCTATGTCTGCCGGTCCTGTCGCAAACAAATCCTGGAAATTCAGGAGGAGGCAACGTATGGTGTCTGACTGCTGGTCCGAGAGATGGTCGGGAATGGGGGATAGGGGGACAGGGAAGTGGGAAGAGGATGGGGCACAAGGCTTGGCTTCCTCCATCTCTCTGATAATGAGCCCTTTGGGGAGGGTAAGAGGGGACGGGGCGAGGTTGGCTATGCGGACGGTGGCGTGGTGGGGAGGGAGAAAAGTGGGAGATAAAAGGCAGGCAGAAAGGGCTCCCGATGGTAGGAGGGGGGAGAATAAAACAGAGGGACCGGAGGGCCTGTTAAGGGGCACCCAAGCCTCGTGGTGGGAGGGAATGGTAACAGCGGCGGAGACGGTGGCAGGGAAGAAAGGAGCAGGGGTGGTGGGAGGTTGCACTGGAGGAGAAGGAGAGGGGGGCAGAGGGAGGGGATGGGAAGGGGGGCACAGGAGGGGGGAAGGGGGCGAATCCTCCAGCTGGGGCCGTGGCGTGCAGGTGCAAACAGCCTGGGTGGGGCGGGTGGGGGGCGGAACTGGAGCTGTCGGTGGCAGCAGTCGATTGTAGCTCCAAGTTTTCAGAGCAAGTCCAGTCCTAATTACCCGTCGTAGCTTCGGCAGGAGTCAAAAATAATGAATTGATGTTGGGTGTACACCGGCTGGTGGGTGTTGACCTGTAGGGCCGGAGTCTCCCCATGGATGGGCAGGGGGCCATCCCCCGCATCCACAAGGTGAGTGGCGGTAGGGCAGAGTGGGCCAAAAAGCAATCTGTGGCGGGAGAAATGGCTGTAATGGCAGGACCTGGCTGCTCCCGTATCAACTAGCAGTCTGGCCTTCACGCCGTTTAATTTCATCTTGTGGTACACTGGGGGACGATACTTAGGGGTAATGGCCCCCACCACAGTGGGTTGGTGTGGGGGCAGGCCTAAAAATCCAGCTGTCTGGGGCTTTCATTCTCCTGTTCCTGCTCCTGTTCTCCCGGATGGGGCTCGTCCATGGGTGTCAGTTCGTCTTCTGAGGCCTTGCCTTCTAATGAGGACACCTTACGTGAACCTGGCGCTGTGGTTCTGTGGGAAGCAGCTTTAACCCGCCCCGTCCCGGCCACTTTTCGACCACTGGTACCCCCCAATCCCGGGCAATTTTCGACCTTTTTTTTTTTTGCTAAAACTTTCGCTTTTGGTGAGAAACATCGAAAATTCATAGAGAAATCGCTCACCTGAGGTTTAAAATACTCATTACAGGTAGGAGAGCCTCCTTACCTTACTGGGTTTTCTATCAGGCTGGCACCAAAGAAAACGAGTTCTATGGGAGGATAACTATTTCACACCACTCATAAACGGTATTTATTTATTTACTGTTACGAATTTATATGTAGTACAAGAGTATATTGGTTTTCAAGCAGTAATATAGGCATTATAAGCATTGTTTCACTCACTAATACCTGACCTTTTTTGCCACATTACCTGATCATCATTTCTAACTGTTTCTTCCTCTAATGCTATGTAAAGTTTGTCCTCCACATTGTCATTGATTGGGGAATCACTCTGGCCCTGAATTTCGTACCGTGGCATGACATGGCTATACTGGCCAGGTCACTGATAACAGGTGAATTGCTGAGAAAAGGGCATGCAGGGGGGGGGAGGAGGTCATGCTGGGTAAGGCATTTTCTCTGCCTGGCATCTTGTTGAGGAAGGTGTCCCGTGTATACGTACCAAAAATGACTCGCGAAAATTTAAAATTGTGGAAATTATGAACCTTGCAATTGCAGGACGTTGAAGTACGTCCTCGGGATTAGCTGTGACAAAACGTGAGGACGTGGAAGTACGTCCTCGGGACGGCGCGGGTTAAGCTGGTCCCGTATGTCGTGAAGGGGGCAGCGGGAACTGCAGGCTGTGAATTCCAACGGATTGACAAGAATCAAATTCGGATTTTCCCTTGGGGCAGGACGCCAGCGGGAGGGATGTGCCCTAGGCGGGCTAGGTGCCGGGGTAGGGCTGGTGTGAGGCAAAGGCGGTCGTGGCATAGTTGGAGGAGCCGGGGGTTGAGTGGGAAATTTCTTTACAACATTAATTTGCTGGGGAGAGGGCAGGCGGTCAGGAGGCGCCATATAAGCTGGATATCTCTATCCATGTCTCCTGTTGGGTCATGGATAGTGAAGTGTTGTCTGACAACACTCAGAAGCACTCTGAGCAGAGTGTTAAATGTGTGCTGATCCCAGGTTCCCTCATCTGCCTCTGGGTAGGCAGCAGTAACTAGGCGTCTTGTCTGTATCAGGGTATTATCTAAATCCCCGTCAAATGAACAACTATCCAATTGGGATAGAGCCACCACTCTCCCTAATGATGGGGTGATGGCTTGAACAGTGAACTTTGTAAAGTTCTGCCAGGTGAGCTCCGGGACGAATTTCGGTGCTATGTTCACCGCCACTTTGCCCAATAGTGGTAGTGTGACTGCAATTTTCTCCTGGTCATTTTCAAAGCCAATATCCAGTAAGGGTTTAATTATTTCCAGATACGCATGTATATCGTACTGGTCGGGGTCAAGCTTGGGTAACTGAACGTGCGGTTTAGTTGCCATGTTGCCAAATATTTGCTCACTATTTCTCTTCTATGCTCGGGTCAAGAACGGCCGCTGGTCACCAGTGTAATGCTAGATGTAAAGGGCTCGACTGCTTGGCTCTAGAACACCTAACGTGTAGTGGGGTCCTCTTTCGAGACCAAGGGTTAGTGCAATAAAGAGAGGCAGGACACAAAAACTCCAGACAATAACCTTTACACATATATTACCACAGTCAGACACAGGACAAAGATATCAGATATTACAACACAATATATAGTAAAGAAATAAAACCTTAACTAGGATATTAGTATCTCGTGGGATATTGGCTTAACTGATACTGATGCCAACACAATTAATTCTAGTGCACAGGTGTACAGGGAATGTAGGCGCACGCGGGACATGGGGAGTGAGGCTCACAGGGACGAGGGGGAGGGCGAGGGGAGTGACTCGCAGCGGGTCAGAACAGATTTATAGTAATACTGGGGAGGAGTAAGTATTATTAATTTGAACTTAATATTTCCTGATAGCAAAAGGGTTTTGACAATTGATTCTATTTCTTGTTTATGTTCACGCTAGTTATTGCAGAGAGAGAATGACATTGGGAATTCACTGGTAATACAAGTGGGGCAATATTATTAACACTTTCTCTACTATTTTCTTATAACCGAAGATACTGGAGTATCTTGCTACAGAGGATTTCTCGGGAGGAATAGTCTTACTAGTTTTCTGCAAGGGCGTCACTCGTGAGTCTGATTCACCATAACTTAGTTTCTGCACTCGTCCTTTACTCATCCACCTGTGATTTCACTTGCCCCTATCACCACACATTAAGTCACTGTATTATTGTTACACTAGTTTGGGCAATGTCACAATTAACCTAAATCAATTTACTAATTCTGGGGCAACACCACACTTATCATGAGTCACTCATCGCGGGGGCGGCGGTGACACACGCCGGCGACAACTCGGCCGGGATAGGGGCACCGCCAAGGGGGAGTGTGCCAAGAGGGCACCAGACAACTCGCAAGGGCGTCCTCTCGCATCCAGGACTGCAGGTGGCGAAGGGGCCCGCAGTCTCTGGGCTAGGCTCAGGGGTGTGGCCCTCAGGACTGGGGCCGAACAGATCCAAAAATCTCTGACTCAGGTCTCAGCCAGAGGTGGAAGTCTTACGCCGCCTCGTGGGCATGGGGAGATCACGCCCGGGCGTCCTAGGAAGGGTCTGGAGTGACTGAGGACTGCGGTCCTCAAGTCGAGGGGCGCCGTCAGGGAGGGGCTGCAGCACCGACCTGAACTAGGGTCCATCAGGTGAGTCTTCTCCAGAGCCTGGCTTAGGGAGCGGAGGCCAGGGGAGACCGTAAGGCCAGGCTTGGGCACTCTGGTATGGGAGGTCCGGGCTCTTGTCTCCTGCTGGGGCGATGACTCACTCAACACCTCCTTTTGGCCGTGGGGCCCAGCAATTGGCCATGGCCGCCCAGGGGCTCAACTATCAGGCGCCAAGGCCCAGCAATTGGCCGTGGCCTGAGTGGGGGAGTCAGTGTGCCTCTGTGCACCTTCGGAGCGGCAATTGGCCGTCTGACGAAGGTGGGAGCGGCAGTAGGCCATCTCCTTCTGCAGGAGGGAGGAGCGGCAGTAGGCCATCTCTGGGGCAACACCTTCGGAGCTGCAATCGGCCGTCTGACGAAGGCGGGAGTGTAGGCCGTCTCCTTCCGCTGGAGGGAGGAGCAGCAATAGGCCGACTCTGAGGCAACACATTCGGAGCGGCAATTGGCCGTCTGATGAAGGTGGGAGCGGCAGTAGGCCGTCTCCTTCTGCCGGAGGGAGAAGCAGCAATAGGCCGACTCAGGTGCAGCAGCTTTGGAGCGGCAATAGGCCATCTGGCGAAGGTTGAAGCGGCAATAGGCTGTCTGGCGAAGGCAGCAGCTTTGGAGCGGCAATAGGCCATCTGGCAAAGGCTGAAGCGGCAATAGGCTGTCTGGCGAAGGCGGGAGCGGCAGTAGGCCGTCTCCTTCTGCAGGAGGGAGGGGCGGCAATAGGCCGATTCTGGAGAGGCACCTTCGGAGCAGCAATAGGCCGTCTGGCAAGGGAGGGAGCAGCAGTAGGCCATCTCCTGAGGGGCTCTGTCTGGAGCTATGTGAGCATCTCCACCCCTAGCTGATCCAGCAATCCCACTCCCCGAAGGTAGTGGCCTTCTCCTGCTATGGTGATGGTGCAACGGCTGAGTGTTATATGGGTGCACGGCCCGGGCTGACGTATGCCGTTGTTGCGCGGTATCCCTTCATCTGGTTGCGGCTACTCCATGGGGTCCGGGTGGGGGTGTCAGTACGTTCCCGGGGGCACTGGGCTGTACGCCACTCGTCTCATTTTCGGGGGCACTATGCTGTTCCTCACTTGCTTCCTTTTCAGGGGCACTACGTTGTATGCCATGCTATTCGGTCTCCAAGAGACGGAACACTGTCACTTTCGCTAGTGAATCAACGATTGAACAAAAGTGCCATACATCCCTACATGCTGTTCACCTCTGCCCTGCCAACATCTTCACTTTTCAGCCTACTGGAGTCGTCCCTTGTGAAATGGCTTTCATAAGAAATCACGACATTCATCATCACTGCAACTTCACTTTGGCTCCAGATAAGCCTATACACCATCAACGCATCGGACACTCACAGATTTTTTTACTTCATAACACATCAGTTTACATAATCTGTCCAGATATACCACCATCTCATACTTCAGCATCAGGATTATACATAGTACCAGATAATTGTGTGGTACTTTCACCATCCATGTCCACTTTATCCACCATCAATCACTATGCCATTCTCAATCATACACACAAATAATTCCACCCTCTACCTAATATGGACTTGAACATGAGGACAAGAGTTGACTTCACCCAAGTCTGAAACTATGCAATTAATCAATGAAACAACGAAGCCCTGGGAAGATTTGAGTTTGAGTATGTTCAACCCTTATTATGTGTATAGCCCAGCACCTACTGTCTTTAAAATCTTCTCTACTGTATTTGCAGTAGTGCTGTTCGTAGTGCACAGAATGCATGCAAGAATTGCCAACTTGGAGTCAGTATTTAGTGGGGGTAGAGTAAAGATTCAAATAAAACCCCCTGAATGAAGTGTACTTAATTTGTATATAGTATTTAAAACAAAAAAAAATGGAAAGACACATGATATAGAAGTACACCAGTATCATTATCTCTATATAAAATATTAATAGCTCTTACTGTAATTTTAACTACGAAATTTTTTTTCCATAAATGCATATGCCTGTTATACATACACATTTTATAATATGTCATACAGTACTCTATAATCATTTTAACTATAGTGCATTTGTTCAATTATGTATAAAATTTGTTTAAAATGTATTATGTTTCTCAAATATTACTGGATCATTGCAATATTAACATGAATATTATATCTATGCAATATTATAATCAATGTTATGTATGAATAGATTAGCATATGTCAATGAAGATTGCTGTCTGAGGATCGCCAGCTGGCGTGACCTAGCGATGTCAGGACCCCACATTACAATAATACAACTGATAGCATGATAGATAAATAGATAGACAGATAGGCAGTGTAACAGATAGGAACATCAGCCAAGGTGGGGGAATAGGAAATGTGTCAGCGAGGGTCGACGAAAAGAAATGTGTCCGCATTTCTGTACGGAATGCCACACGTACACTATGTCACCAGAAACGCTACATACACACAGACACACGCGCCTCTCGAACATTCATGTGTCTTGCACACGTGACACTAGCCCTACTAGGGAAAGATGGAAGAATTACAGAGTCAGAAAGGGGCTAGCCATAGAAAAGAAAAGTTGTACAGAGAGGAGGAGAGAGAAGAGGGGTCCGACGAGACTTAGCTAGTAAATTACGTTCCTGTGTAATACATACACTGCTCATCTTAAACTTTTCCTTCAAGATAATAAACTACGATGAACACTATGTATCCATTTTTAACTTTTGCCTTCGACTACATGATAATAAGACCCAAATCTCAAGATTAACATATTACAAGCTTAAGATTCACATTTAATCTAAAAATTACAAATGTATCATCCACAAAGCGTCGTTAAAATAATGGTCAAAATTGCAGGGGGCACTCATCCAACCAGCATACCTCATGATGGAACAAAAAAGCACTTGCCAGGATGGGTCCAAGTGGATTGCCCATAGCAACACCATCAATCTGAGCATAAATATTATCATCAAAGCAAAAGTAACTGTCATTAGAGGCCAGACAATGAAGCTTATGGAGTTTATCCCTATTAAAATTAAACACCATAGTTTAGTTTAAAGAGATTGTCTACACAGATATTAGTTGTTTCAGCTAATGGTATATTAGAGTATAATGATTTTATATCAAAACTGGCTAATACACAGTTATTAAACTTCAGGCTGGAAATTTCTTTAGCAAACTTGAAAGAATCGAGAACAGTGTAATTATTATGGGTAACTGATGACAATATAGGAACTGTAAGAGGCAAAAGGTGTTACATTAGAATACCAGCTTGGTGTTATTTCTCAGTGTTCAAATATAGTAACGGTATTTCATTGATGTGGACTGATTCAGGTGGCGACTTTCAACTTCCCTCCAGCAGTATTTTTCCAGCGAAAGGAGAACGGGGAACCATATGTTTTTGGTCGTGATGCAGAGGTAGTCAGAGCTCTTGCCTTTGCTGGCAACTTTACCCTGAACTTCAAGGAAGTACCACCAGGTTAGTTTTTTTTTTTTTTTTTTTTTTGCGAGCATGTGTTTTCTTCCTCTGTATATAGTGACGAATTTTACATATATATATATATATATATATATATATATATATAAATATATATATATATATATATATATATTTACATATGTATATATGTAAAGGAGGTACGGATGATTATATATATATATATATATATATATATATATATATATATATATATATATAAAATCATCTTATCAGCCGTTTGAGTGTCCACTGCAGGACCGGCCTATCCTGGCCGGTGAGATAGCGAGTATCTCTACCAAGTGGCTTATGCTGTCTGGTAGAGATTGTATGTAGGATGAGAAGTGCTTGTCAGCATAATTGTAGTGTTGGAGTGGCTTTGGATGTGTGTGTAGTCCGTGAACCAAGTGTAATCGGCCTAAGCAAGCCGACTGGGTGCAAGCATACTTCATAGTATGCAACACTGGTTCAACCACAGCACCCTTTATGTCCGCCAATGCAGTATATGGCCAGAAGAATGTTCCCAAAGTTAATTACCCTGGCGGGGCGCGAACCCTCGTTCTTCAGTGTAGGAATACGCACATTTTACCACTGTACCACAGAGGCTCCATATATATATATATATGTGAAAAATGTTTAATAATTCTGGTAAACAAATCGGGGCCCTCATTCTGGGCACCAAAATGTGAAAAATATTTAAAGTATCCAAGTCGGTATCCCTGCCGGGACACAGCTATGCAAGAATTTTCTGGTAAACAACTCGTAGGTCGTTACTCTTCCCTAAAGTTGTCTAAGTAAATCAAACAAGTCTCAGAGTTAGGCGAAACGTAACTTAAACTTAACTCACCTACAATAACTATCTTCTATCTCATAGCTAATCCCCCCTTGAATTGGCCAATTCGTAAAGGTTACTTAGTTAGTGAAGAGGGAGTGATCGTTAACCGATGACGATGAGGCTGCTTGGTGAAGTTGCTTGAGCAAGCAAGCGTCCTTATGGTGCTTCTGTACAACCTAGCTTGAGAATGACTAGGAACAAAGTGCTAACTTCACGAGATCTAGGAGCAGAGTGAGTGAACGCGGCAAGCCCCAACTCTTCATCGAATTGTGGGTTGCCAACTCTTATTTAATTGCAGTACTAAATACAGTTAAATTACATCATGATATGTACAGGGCAAATCTAACAAATTAATCTTAGCTTTACTTAAACTAAAGTTAGACCAAATATTTCCTTTAACTATGTAAATATCTTAATTCCACATCTGCCTTAACAGGAGAATCTTTCCCTGCTTGCCACGTCACCTAACGTGCAGACGCAGTTTAGGTCAGTGGAAAATACCACATAATTACATGTATTTACAAAGTATAGTTGTCCACGGGGGTTAAATGCAGTAGCATTTATTTTATCAATAACAAGAATTATTAAAGACAACGTCATTTCTGGGTTATTAAAACCGCTTGAACAATTAACAACGGTCTCTATTTTTCCTCTGCCTTTAACCAGGGATAACTATGATAAATATAGAGAGCGCGACTGCTCTGGGGGAAAATATTTCCCACAATTTTGGGGCCGGCAGAAAATGATACGCTGTATCATGTAATATGACCCTTAGCCAAGAGTTCCCTCCATAGTTCTCGAGAACCTTGTGCTGCGGCCCTACTAGGTCGCGCTTCTTGACCCGCTTGATCTTCACCATCCTCTGGATTCGGAATGGCTGCTAACTCAAGAGGTACCAGTTTATCAATAGTTTTTATACTGGTATGTCCCCTGCATGTTAATTTTACGAGTCTCAGCACCCCTTCAGAATCTGGGTGTGTGGAGATCACTTTAGCTAATGGCCACTGGGATCTTGGCTGTTCAGTCTTCACTAAGACCACATCTCCTATGTTAATAACTGATTTGTTGCTGGCAGCTTGAGCTCCATAAAACCTCTCGCGTAGGCTCAAAAGATACTCTTCGCACCAATGTCTATTCGAAGTATCCAGCACCCTTTTCAGACGTTGATATCCCTCCCGAAGGTGTTGTCCTAAATCATTATTTTCTATGTTAGGATCATCAACTTCTTCCAGGATATCCATACAAGGCATCGGATGGAGCTTCCTGTCATATAACATGTGAGCCGGTGTTAAGGCCTCTAGCGAGTCGCTAGTGTCATCTTGATAAGTCAGAGGTCTATTATTAATCCTGGTTTCAATTTCAGTTATTACTGTTCTTAAATCTTCTCTCGTGATCTTAGTTCTATGTAATGTTTTCCTCAGGCAGTTCTTGACAATACCAACCATTCTTTCGGTAAATCCATCTTGCCATGGAGCTCTTGGAGCTGTGAACTGCCAATTACAATTTCGGATTCCCAGCGCCGACTTAACCTTTGGGTCATTCATTATGTTCAACAGTAAGGGTGCTGCTCCAACGAAATTAGTTCCGTTGTCGCTTATTAACTTCCCAGGACAAGACCTTCTACCAGCAAATCTGCAAAAGACATTGAGGAATGTCTCAGAGCTTAGGTCCTCCGCTAGTTCTAGATGGACTGCTCTTGTGTAGGCACAAGTAAATAAACAAATGTAAACTTTATGGGGAGTTTTCTCACCCGTAACAGTTATAGCCCCTGTGTAGTCCACTCCTGTTATATGGAAGGGCCGACTTATGTTCACCCTATCCTTCGGTAGGGCTGGTGGTCCTGGGTAGATATAAGGTCGCTGCTCATACCTCCTACAAATGATGCAGTTTTTGAGATATTTTTTAATAACCTGTCTACCCTTAGGAATCCAGTACCTTTCCCGAATTTGGGCTAAGGTCTGCGGTACACCTCCATGGAGAGTGGAATCATGGGCTTCCTTTATAATAAGTTGTACAAAGCATCCACTCTTAGGTAATAAAATGGGATGTTTGGTTTGGATGGGCAAGTCAGCCTTTACCAATCGGCCACGACATCTTATCAGGCCTTTTCCGTCTAAGAACAAGCCTAAATTCTTCATCAGCTTATTCCCTTTTCCAGTGTCTTGGCCTAAAAGTATATATTTCACCGTAAGAATTTCTTTGTACTCTTTTCAGCCAGTATTTTAGGGGATCTAATTTCTGAAACCCCACCTTCTTATTCAAAAATTCAACAACCAATTTAGTAGTATTTAGAAGTTGTCTTATTGACGAGAATCGGCTGATGTCAATTACTTCTGGCTCAGGTACTATAGGATCCAAGTTCACTACACTAATCTCAGCAATACTGTACTGTTTCTGTTCAGGCCAATCCTTAGTGAGTAACCATTTAGGACCTTTAAACCACAAATTATCTTTGATCAGTCTCCTTACGGTCGAACCTCTCGAGAACAGATCAGCTGGATTTTGTTTGGAGGACACATGCATGAAATTAAATTTGGAAGACAGCTCTTTAATAGTCTTCACTCTATTACGGACGAAAGGAATTTTGCTGTCTTCCTTCCCTATCCAGTAAAGACAAATCTCACTGTCAGTCCATATGTAAATATCCTCAAACTGAGTATCAAGAGTAGTGGTTATATACCTGGCCAATTTAGTTCCTACTTCTATGGAAGCCAATTCCATTTGAGGTGGGGTTCTTTCTTTAATTGGCGCAACTCTGGCTTTGGACATTATAATCTTACTATCCTCTCCTGTTGCGCAATAAGCTACTGCTCCATAGGCCCTCTGAGAAGCATCACAAAATATGTGTAAGTGCAACTTCTCATTACTGTTTATTTTCCTGGGAATACATATGCTTGATGTAGTTTCAAACTCCTTTCTAATCTGTTCCCATTGTTCCACATATGTCTCACCTAAATCAGTGCCCCAGTCTAACTTTTCTCGGCAAGCCTCCTGTACTAAACATTTGCCCCTCATAACTATAGGACTGACAAATCCTAATGGGTCAAATAGCTTGGAAACCTGACTTAACAAGGACCTCTTGGTGAGAGTGACATCAGAGAACTTAATTGGTTTCAAACTTATTACATCAGCTGTTGTATCCCAGTTAAGACCTAACAAATTTTGAATTTTGGGAATGTCAGAATCTGGATAGTCCTCTTGTATTTTATTCCTCAAAAGCGGTGAATTTGTATTCCAGCTCTGTAACGGCAAATTTGCCTTCCCACATTCGGAATTGTCTACTTCATAAGCCTTCAAGGCTTCCGATTCTGTATCAGCAACACCTTGCAAATTATCCATATAAAAAGCCTGCCCTATTTCTGGACATTTGGCATTTTCAAAATGATGCTTTAGAGTGTTGCAAAGTAGGAAAGGACTAGCACAAGAGCCAAAGAGCACCGATCGGAAACAGTAAGTTTTCAATGGGCTATCCTCATTTTGAGGATCATGAGGCCAGAGGAATTTTGTAAATTTCCTGTCCTCATCTCTCAGTCCTATTCTGAGAAAAGTCTTACTAATGTCTGCTGTGTAAGCGTAAGGTTTCTCTCTAAATCTTAGTAACACATTCCCTAACTTCTCTGTTAGTGTAGGTCCAGAGTATAGGCAATCGTTCAAGCTAGCTGATCCCTTGAACGCTTTACTACTACAGTTGAATACTATCCTTATGGGAGTAGTTACTGAATCCTTTCTTACAGTATGATGTGGTAAGTAGTGTCCTTCTTTGTGGTTAACAGGGTATTCTACCTCTTCTATAAATTTATTCTTCAATTGATCCCTTATAATATTATCATATAGGGTCAGATGTTCTGGTTTATCTCTCAACTTTCTTAGAAGAGAATTTAACTGAGCTTTAGCTGCTTGGTAATTTGTTGGTAACTCTGAATGGTTTAGTTTCCATGGTAATCCTACCCAATACTGTCCATCCTTAAATTCCACAGACTGATTATACAAGTCCAATGTTATTTTATCTTCAGGGGTTGGTTCCTCAGAGTGTATACCTACACTGTCTAGGTCCCACAGTTTGTGTACAGGTTCAATATATTCATCCAACAAGTCATTTATCTGAGTAGGTTCTAATTCTGCACCTATTCTAGCTACCATCAATGACTGTGTGGGGGTAACAAAGACTGAGTCTACTAGTTTGGCCTCTCCTTTAACTTGTTTTGGAAAAGGCAACTGACCCATAATAAGGTTACCTCCTGGACTCTTGAACAACTGTACCTTATTCTTTTTGAAAGTCCTATGTAGGAATCTTCCACAATAATCAGAACCAATTATCATTTTTATGGGACACACAGTATCTGATTCAACATTCTGTTTAGCCAACTTTATCCCTGAGCTTTGCAGATGATCAGAGGTTTCCTTCAGTCCCTTTATGTATATACTTGTCTCCATATTATCAAGCACAGCTGCTGTTATACGGCATTTATATCTGCCTAATTGTATTACAGGTCTAACTAAGTCAAAAGACTGAGCCTTCCTAGTTGTCAAGAATCCTGTAATGGCTAGATTTACCTTGCCGATAACTGGTAACTTTAATTTCTTCACAATGTCTGCAGAAATGAAGGTTTTCTGAGCACCCGTATCAAACAGGGTACATACCAATTGGTTTCTATTCTCAAACAATACTTTCACATCTGTTATTGGTACTGCAGCTGGCATTACTAATGGAGCATTCCCTTTTGCAATTGTCATATTGACGCTTGCAGGTTTAGGAACCTCAATTTTCATCCTAGGGCATAAAGCACTATGATGATGATCTTTTTTGCATTTAAAGCAAAGATTCAATTTAGTCTTACAGTCCGCGGCAGAATGTTCAGAGTTCATACAGATTATACAACACCCCAGTTCCTGAAGCTTCCCTACTCTAGAAGCATAATCAGGGTAGTGTTGACAAAATACACTGGAATGTTGCTCACCACAAAAGACACAAACTTTCCTGTCTTTTACCATGGAAGGTTTTATTCCCTTAATATCTTCAGCATGTCTATTCCTTATCTTTAATACTTTATCCTCGGCCTTTGTGGAGCTAAGGAAAGTACCTATCTCATCTTTAGGCACATACTTAGTCTTCTCTGACTTAACTTTCCCAATCAATTGGTTAATGGGTTTTTTCTTTACTTCAGTCTTCTGTTTGACCTCAGTAGTGTTTAATGTTCCTTGCAAATGTTTACAGAGTTGCATCAAGCCTTCCTCAATCTCTTCACAGGAGAAATTATCCTTCTGGTACCTACCATACAAAGCATCCTTGGTTTTCGGTGGCAGCTTTAAGGACACAATTCTTGAAAGCACCCAATCTGATGTCTTAATATCTTCGTAAGTACCTAAGGCCTTTAAATTACAACTTAGTGCAATTCTAAATTTTTGCAAGGAATCAAAATCGTGCCTAGGCATGGGTAATTCTATTAGAGCCTTTAATAATTGATTTATAACTTGTTCCCTGTCTTCGTAATTTTGTCTAAGGATGGTCAAAGCCACCTCATAATTATTTTCTTCTACTGGTAATTCTTTTATCAGTCGATATGGTGTTCCTTTGACCTGTCCTAACAAATACGTTTGGTGACTTTAGGGAGATTTGTTCTATCGTGTACCAAATATTTGAACTGATCCCAGAAAGATTTCCAGTTCTGCTCTCCATCAAATTCCGGAAGCGTTATTTGTGGTAACACAGCTCTACTCTGCTGTGCCACAACTTGTGTTTCCGCGGCAGTGTCAGCTAATTCTGACTCTAGTGCCTTTACTAGAGTTAAGTATTCTTCTAATTTGTCTTCAAACTTCGTAGTTTCTGACTCTAAGAGTTCCTTTTTCTCAGCCTTTACTATAGCCGCTTCTAAAGTTAAGTAACTCTCTTCGTACTTACTCCATCGATCTTTCAGGATATTTAGGAGACTATTTATGCTCTCCTTGGACAGAGGTATTTGGTCCAACGACTGGTTACAATCATTTATGGCTCTAGTTACCCATCCTGCCTTACTACTAGAAGATCTTTGCAATAAAGAAACAGACATGTTGACGGAGTTCTAATTTAATAATTTAAATATGAATTCCAACCACAAATTTACCTCAACTTAGTAATGATTTGATTATTTTAAATTTTGAAGAGGGTAGGGGTTAAGTCCTCATTGTGCAAATTATCCCCTCTTTGAATTTCCAAATATTCATTACAGCTCAACTAATTATTTACTTTAATTTTAAGGCGTGTAGGGATTAGGTCTATAATTTCAACCTATCCCCCAGGGTTATTAAACTTCTAGGGTTTTATTTCATCCCCACACTCAATTGCCAAAACACCCATATTCCCCGAGCTCAGAATTAATTACCTCAGTACTCCATAGGCCCACCCATAGCTTGTACAGCATAGGACTCTCCTTTCTTATGTTCTACATAATTTATAATTTTCTGCAGAACCGCTTCCCTACCATGATGGTTCCAGTGTATACCATCAGCTTTCAACATTGCTTGGAAGGGCTTGGCATTAAAATGTATGAAATCCCTTCCCTTCCTGGCCCGTTGCAACTTTCGGTTTACAGCTCTGCTAATTAATTTATATGTTCCATAACAAACTGGAGAGCCATATGGCAGGTTCCTTGGCTCGAGGAGTGTTATGGCTACTGAGGATTTACAAGAGCCCTCTATGGCTCCTACCCATAGCTAAAATATTCTTCACAACTTCATTGACCTCCACGTCCTCATGGATATCATTTCCTCCAAGGAACAGGACCGTACGGTCATGCTCCCAGTCTAGTACGGCATTCAGCCTTTCATCTTCAGAGAAAAAGCTTGCCTTTCCTCCCGGAGCTCTATAGACACGTACGTCCACGTCTTCCACTTCAACCAAACGTGGTAGTAAACTGTGCCCCACAAAAGCAACTTTAAACACATTCAGCGCTTCGGCACACATCGGTTTTCCTCACTCGGTCGGGGCACCAAAAATGTGAAAAATGTTTAATAATTCTGGTAAACAAATCAGGGCCCTCTTTCTGGGCACCAAAATTTGAAAAATATTTAATGTATCCAAGTCGGTATCCCTGCCGGGACACCACTATGCAAGAATTTTCTGGTAAACAACTCGTAGGTTGTTACTCTTCCCTAAAGTTGTCTAAGTAAATCAAACAAGTCTCAGAGTTAGGCGAAACGTAACTTAAACTTAACTCACCTACAATAACTATCTTCTATCTCATAGCTAATCCCCCCTTGAATTGGCCAATTCGTAAAGGTTACTTAGTTAGTGAAGAGGGAGTCATCGTTAACCGATGACGATGAGGCTGCTTGGTGAAGTTGCTTGAGCAAGCAAGCGTCCTTATGGTGCTTCTGTACAACCTAGCTTGAGAATGACTAGGAACAAAGTGCTAACTCCACGAGATCTAGGAGCAGAGTGAGTGAACGCGGCAAGCCCCAACTCTTCATCGAATTGTGGGTTGCCAACTCTTATTTAATTACAGTACTAAATACAGTTAAAGTACATCATGATATGTATAGGGCAAATCTAACAAATTAATCTTAGCTTTACTTAAACTAAAGTTAGACCAAATATTCCCTTTAACTATGTAAATATCTTAATTCCACATCTGCCTTAACAGGAGAATCTTTCCCTGCTTGCCACGTCACCTAACGCGCAGACGCAGTTTAGGTCAGTGGAAAATACCACATAATTACATGTGTTTACAAAGTATAGTTGTCAACGGGGGTTAAATGCAGTAGCATTTAATTTATCAATAACAAGAATTATTAAAGAGAACGTCATTTCTGGGTTATTAAAACCGCTTGAACAATTAACAACGGTCTCTATTTTTCCTATGCCTTTAACCAGGGATAACTATGATAAATATACAGTAGAGAGCGCAATTGCTCTGGGGGAAAATATTTCCCACAATATATATATATATATATATATATATATATATATATATATATATATATATATATATATATGGAGCCTCTTTCGTACAGTGGTAAAGTGTGTGTTTTCGTACGCTGAAGAACGAGGATTCGTGCCCCGCCAGGGTAATAAGCTTTGGGAGCGTTCTTCTGGCTATGTACTGCATTGGTGGACATCAGGGATGCTGTGGTTGAACCAGTGTCGCATACTATGAAGTATGCTTGCACCCAGTCGGCTTGCGTGGGCCGATTACACTTGGTTCACAGACTACACTCATCCAAATCCACTCCAACACTATAATACACTTACAAGCACTTCTCACCCTACGTGCAATCTCTGCCAGACAGCCCAAGCCACTTGGTAGAGATACATTGGCTGTATCGTCCCCACTTCAGTTGGAATAGGCCGGTCTTGCAGTGGACACTCAAACGGCTGATGAGATTATATATATATATATATATATATATATATATATATATATATATATATATATATATATATATATTCATCCATCCATCCATCATCCAATCCTATGTTGCCCCATGAGGAGCGTAGGAGCCCGGGGCTAGGCAGTTCGTCCTGACATTTAAGATAAGAGTGACCAACCTCACTCATCCCTGAGTGGCATTACGTGAGCAATAAACCCCAATCACCCCTTGGATATAAACCTTCACCGGCTCAATCCGATTGGAGCACAATAATTACCCACTAAACCACCAGGCGCCAAAATTTGGTTATATGGTTAACACCCAGCGTAGTAAATAGTTTCCTGGTGTACAGGAAACCATTTGGCTTGTCACTCAGTGTAGAGTCACCCATAGAGAAGAGGAAAGAATGAAGGAATGAAAGACAAGAGGGAGTGTAAAGTCACCCGTAGGAAGATGGACGAGGAAAGAATGAAGGAAAGAAAGACAGAAGATGAGAAAGATGGAGGAGAGGACAGGTCAGACACCCGAGAGCAATACTACTTTATATATATATATATATATATATATATATATATATATATATATATATATATATATATATATATATATCTTTCCCATTGGAGCCCAGTGTCCCTAATACTGGACAGAACTGGGATTTTTCAAGTCTTTATAAAGTAGCGAAACCCCAGGTAGGGACCTATGAGCTTCGCGACCATGAGCCGATAGGTGGAGAGCGGTACGCTTAGTACCCTCTCAGTGCCATGCCCCACCCAGCACCCCTGGGATCCAATGGGATATATATATATATATATATATATATATATATATATATATATATATATATATATATATCACCCATAACTAGTCCACTCCTGAACAAAGGCCTCCCCGAACCTTTCCCACGAGTTCCTTGACTGGGCCAATCTTTGCCACGTTTTCCCTGCAAATTTCTCTATCTCATCACTCCATCTCCTGTCTGGCCTTTTTCTGCTACGCCTACAATCTCTTGGTGTCCTGTCAATCAGCCACTTGCTCCATCGGTTATCCCTTATTCTTGTTATATGGCCTGCCCACCTCCATTTTTGTTCTTTTATATCTTCTATAATATCTTTGACTCTAGTCTGCTCTCTCACCCAAGTCGATCTTTTCCTGTCTCTTAAAGATATTCCCAACACTGACCTATCCATTACCCTCTGGGAACGGATTGATTTATTTTCCATTGATTTTTTTTTCAGTTTCCAGGTCTCACAACCATACGTCATAGCTGGAATTACACATTCGTTATATACTTATCGTTTCATACAAACTGGCAAGCTACTTTGTATGTAACGAAATCTCCACTGATCTCACTTGTGACTTTTTATGTCACACCATAATCTCACACTTATATCTTAAAGTTGGCACTAACACTCCTTCGTGTAAGCCTCCTACTGCTGCAGCACTCAAGCCTCTGTTTCTTATCAAGGCCATCATAACATCAGCTACTTTCCTTCCTTTTGTCACTCTAATTTCCATTTCTTTTGCACATTTTCTTTTCTTTTCTGTCACTAAACTCAGTTTTTTGAACTCTCTCGAAAGTTCCAGTCTCTCTCCATTCACTGCAACATCACATTGGAAGTCACCTTCTCTCTCGATTACCTTCACTTTACTCATTTCCACATTTACAGTACTTTCAAGGCTCGACGCTCAGACATAAGCAAAACTCTGCCCTAGTCTACCAAGTTCTTGACTGGTATTTGGAAGTAGCACTGCACTACAAACACACACACACACACACACACACACACATATATATATATATATATATATATATATATATATATATATATATATATATATATGAGGAGTGGATTAGCACAAGGCCGTAAACTCCACCACGGCCAGTATGGAGTTAGGTATACCATTCTCTTTTTCAATCCTTCCTTTATCCCAGAGAACAAATATACGGCCATGTGTTCATAGTAATATGGTTGAAAATCCTACTTTGCTAGCCCTTATAGATTCAGTGTGACACTTCTCTAATTTTGGGGTTGTTTTTCTCAATTTTTTAAAAATGGCTTTTACGGTATATATATATATATATATATATATATATATATATATATATATATATATATATATATATATATATATATATTGAGCCTCTGTGGTACAATGGTAAAGTGTGCGTTTTTGTACACTGAAGAACAAGGGTTCGCGCCCCGCCAGGGTAATAAACTTTGGGAGCGTTCTGTAAATGTGGAAATGAGTAAAATGACGGTAATCGAGAGAGAAGGTGACTTCCAATGTGATGCAATGTGATGCACAATGTGCAAATGAAATGGAAATTAGAGTGACAAAAGGAAGGAAAGTAGCTGGTGCTATGATGGCCTTGATAAGAAACAGAGGCTTGAGTGTTGCAGCAGCAGGAGGCTTACACGAAGGAGTGTTAGTGCCAACTTTAACATACGAGTGTGGGACTAAGGTGTGACATGAAAATTAAAAGTCAAGAGTGAACGCAGTGGAGATGAGACTTCTGGGGAATGTATGTGGAGTACAGAGAGTGGATAGGATACGACATAATGTGATTCATGAAAGATGCAGAGCGAGGAAGTCTGTGGACACAAGAACTGAAGGGAGTGTACTGAGATGGTATGGTCATGTAGAGATAATGGATACCAACTGAGTGGTGGAAAAGGAATATCTGAGCCAATTTGAAGGAGGGAGGAGGCAAGGTAGTTGGCTGATTGATTGTATTAAAATCTGGCAGAGCAACTGCCAGGGTCATATGCTGCCGGACAACAAGCTAAAAGACGCAGCATATAAAAAGTGCATATTCAGAATAAAATTAATAACTTCTTAGAGACAGAACATTGAAAATAATAAATGCATAGTTAATATAAATTACTTATAAAAGTGGAAGATGGCCTGCCTCCTGAAGAAAACTAAAAACATCAGTAAGATCACTGGAGGTTCCACCAAGCATCGAGGCAAGACAGAAGGCAACATCCGCCCTTCTATGCCTATGGAGGAGTCACTGATGTAGGTTTCCCAAACGTGGACACTTGACCAGCAAGTGCCAGACAGTAAGGGGAACAAGGCAATCATCACAGCATAGTTGAGTCTCACCACGCATGAGGAACCCATGTGTAAGCCGAGAGTGCCCAATGTGTAGCCTAGCAAGAGACATGGAGGGAAAAACCCTTGGCACAACCACTGTCTGAAAGAATTTGTTTAGTTTATTATGAGCAGCACCATCCCAGTGTCTTTGCCAACATATATGAATTCTGTACCGCAAGTAAGGTGTTACATCAGAAGCAGGAATCGGATAGTCGGTTGGGAGCTGTTGAGAAGCCGCAGCTTTACTGTAGCTAATGTACCTGCCCTCTCATTGCCCACCACACCAACATGTACAGGAACCCAGCAGAAATACATTCTCTTCCCCTGACGATGAATGAGGCACAGCCACTCCAAAATACCTAACACTATAGGATGGGAAGAGTAAAAGGAGTCCAGGGCCAAAATTGCCCCTTGAGAGTTGCTAAAAATTGTAAAATAATTGCCATGGTGAACAAACACTATATTCAGGGCTAAAACGATAGCCGACAGCTTTGCAGTATAAACGGAGGCAGCCAAAGGAAGATTACCTCCACAGTTAAAATTGGGAAACACCACTCCAAAACCAACATCAGAGGCAGATTTAGACCCATCAGCATACACAGTCACAGGACCACCATGACTAGAAGAATGTTCTAAAAATAACTGTAAAAGAGACTGACGAGCAACAGAATCCTTCCAGCCTGCAAAAGACCTGCAGAAAGTTACCTTGGGCCAGATCCACGGGGCAACCCTTGGGATCCGAACAGGACTGAGATGTACTGCCAACTAACCAAACTCCTCCATGATATCCCGAACCGTATAGCCAGATGGACGAGGCATCTGAGGGTGTTTAATACATAAAACAAAAAACACTGTTGCATCACACACTCACAGACAAGTGAGTCTGGAAGACGATGAATCCAGAGCCAGCACCGTGCTGCAACAGACTAATGCAGTAGATCTAAGAGAGGCACACCAGCTTCCACCAACAAGCTGGGAATCGGAGATGACCGAAAAGCCTCAGTAGCAAGGTTAAGACTAGTATGATAGATGCATCTAGAGTTTATAGTCTGGATTCTGTGGCAGATGAGTAGACCTCGCAGCCATATGACAGCTTGGAGGTTACAAAAATCTGAAACAGATGCGAGAGTGCTCTCCGATCAGCATCCAAGAGGTATGGAACTGAAACCTCAATAGATTGAGAGCCTTCATACATGATGCTTTAAGATTTGCCAAGTGTGAAACCCAAGCCAAACGGCATTCAAACATCAGGCCAAAGAAATTTCGTCTCTGCCACACAATGGAGTCTCCTGCCACAAAGCTGCAGGTCAGGGTCTGGGTGTACTCTTTTCATCCTACAAAAGAGCATAGTCACAGTCTTAAAAGGGGAAAACCGAAAACCCTTGGAAGTGGCCCAGGCAAAAATTTTGTCCAAGGCAAGTTGCATATGGTGCTCAATAGCGGACATATGGGAGCCAGAAAACCATATAGTTACATCATCCACATAAAGGCATACGGATACCCCAGCAGGCACCGTGTCTAGGATACCACTGATGGCCACCACAAAGAGGGAAACATTTAAGACACTCCGCTGTGGGACACCTTCCCCCTGGCACAGTGGTGCAGAGAGGGTAGAACCCACACGGATCCAAAATAAACGATCGGTCAAGAAGTCTCTAAGCAACACAGGCAGGCCACCATGTAAACCAAAGGCATGAAGTTGTTGAAGGATGCCATGGTGTTGGGCAGTGTCATAAGCCTTCTCAAGGTCAAAGAATGCAGCCACAAGATGCTGCTTACAGGCAAAAGCTTCACAGATCGATGCCTCGAGCCTGATAAGGTTGTCCAAAGTAAACCATCATCTACTGAGGCCACTCTGTGAAAAAGAGAGAAAGCAACCATTCTCCATAAACCACACAAGCCTGACAGTGACCATCTTATTTTAGCTTGCATATGCACGATGTTAAAGTAATAGGGCGATAATTGGAGACAGGGGAATGGTCCTTACCAGGCTTGGGAATGGGGAGCACAATACCTGTCTTCCAACTCTTGGTAAGTGAGCCCTCACTCCAAACCCTGTTAAAAAGGTCCAATAAAAGCTGAATTGAATCAGTCGGTAGAAGATGGAGCAGAGTGTATGGAATGTCATCAGGCCCAGGAGTTGTGTCATCATGCTCCGAGAGGGGAGCATACAGCTCACAGTGGCTGAAGTCTAAATTATAAGGCTCTCTGCCATGATAGAGAAAGTCAACACCTAGCCTCTCCTGATTCCTATGAAAACTAGCATGCGGCATAGAAGGATCCTTTTTGGAGACAGCAGAAAACTGATTCGCAAAAGCAGAGGCTACTGGTGCAGACACAAGATTTCCATGAAGACGCAACACTAGTGGGGAGGGGGGCTAGAACGTACCAGAAATCTTGCACACCCTTTTTGTAACTAGAAACATACAACCTCCACGAGTTACGACGGGTATTCTTCATGACCCACCTATAGTGAGTACGTGCTTTGCAAAACTGGATTTTTAGAAAAACAACAACACGATTGGCAAAGTGCCAATGGGCAGCCACTTTGTAAGCTCCTTTTGCTATAGAGCAACCATCCTTCCACCATGGCACAGGTCTCAGGGAAAAAACACCAGAAGTTAATGGGATGGAATGACCCCCTGCTGCGAAAATGGTCTTAGTAAAATAATATTTGGCATCATCGATAGTTGAAAAATCAGTAACCATGTAGGCAAATACACACAGTTCCTCAAAGAGAGACCAATCAACCCTATCCAGACACCAGTGTCGCATACAGGCTGCAGGAACAGAGCGAGTAGATTGAACCAACACAGGATAATGGTCACTACTATGCAGATCGTCCAAAACCTCCCGAGAAAAATCAAGGGCGCAATCAGAGGAGGAGATGGTAAGGTCAATGACAGAATACATTAGTCTGAACATGAAAATGGGTCATTCTTCCATACTTTAGGACAACTAAATCTAAATCCTCAACCAAAGAGGCAAGAAGATCACCCCGGGGATTTGAAAGTGAGTCACCCCACAGAGGATGGCGGCCATTAAAGTCACCAAGGAGTTGAGAAGGGGATGAAAGTTGACTGATAAGGAATTCCAGATAAACATGCATAACAGGAACAGAAAGTGCAAGGTACAGACAACAGATGGTATAGCACCTCTCAATGTGCATTTGTACTGCTAGAACTTGAAGGGGAGACTATCACAAAGGAAATAAACGGGACATCAGAACAGCACAAAATGGCATATCCATCGCTGTGACCACCAGGAGATGCATAGAAGACCTCATACCCCCTGATAGAAGGGAACTGTCTATCCCCCACCACCGTCTCCTGGAGACAGACACAGAGTGGGCTCAGAGCAGAGAGTAATAACTGCAATTCCTCCCAATTTGCCATGGCACCTCTACAATTCCATTTAAGACAAATTAGTACTGACTGAGCCATACTGATTAGTAATAAATAATATGAATTGAGAAATACCAAGGCTATGTAGCAACTTCACTGGGAAGGGTGTGAAAGCCCTTCTGCCTAGACGTGGAGCTCTGCCTTACCAACTGAGAAGACGGTGAAGATTTAGTTTCCACGGGTGAAAGAACCATTACCCCGAGACCCGTCCTGCCCATTGCCAGAATGAGCCCAAGACACAGAGACCTTCTTGGAAGACCCACTCGTTCTGTCAGCACTCCCACATGGGGGTCCAGCTGGCACCTTGGGGCCAACCGGACTCTCCCCAACCGAATCAACCAAGCGTTGGCTGCTGAGTGACTGATTAGAGGGAGCAGGTGCCTGAACCCTTTGAGTATCTAAAGATCCAGACCCCGGCACATCTGAGCTAGAAGCAGGGACTGGAATCCTAGAAAGACCATCACAAACACCCACCAACTTAGACGCCACCACTGCCAGGGTTGCCGAGTGAAGAGCCCCCTCAGAATCCTCATGTGGCACAGAAGTTTGAACCATAGGAGAAGTGGAATCACCCCCCAAAGACTCCTCACACCTCACCCGTTTGAGGTTGGCAGACGCAACCTCCATCTCTACACCAGAACTTGAGGACACACTAGAAGCTGTAGAGGGACACCGTAGGGAAAACTGAACACCAGCAACAGAGCAAGCAGATGGTACAGGAGTAGCAGCCAATACAGAAGTAGCAGCAGATACAGGAGTATCAGTTGGTACAGGAGTAGCAGCCAGTGCAGGAGTAGCAGCTGGTACAGGAGCAGCAGACAGATGAGATGCAGACTGCAAAGGTACCGAAGTCTCTGGGGGACCACGAGGAGGAGTAACAGGACGTCTGGTATCGGACAAGGGACGAGAAGGAAAGCCAGAATGAGGAGTAGGGGCCCCACGACACTGCACAGCAGGCTTTGACCCGAAAAGAATAGAAGCAAAGGACACACCAGGGCGGATATGCATAGACATAACACGATCCTTAGCTTCGGTAAAAAATCAGCCTCTCCGTGGCTATGAGAGACAAAATTTCATGTTCCATTTTGTAACGATCACAAGATTTAGAAGAAGCAGTGTGCTCACCACCACAACTGACACAAGATACATGACCAGGGAATTCCACACCCTCATGAACATCTAAATCACATGACGTGCAGACTGCTGGAAGGACCAGGGCAAGGCACCTACAAATTTGGCTAATATGACCCAAACGCTGACAGTGGAAACATCGATGAGGCATAAGGACAGGGCCTAACTCTGTACCGGTACCATGCAGCGTTAAGAACGGCAGGGAGGCTCAGTGAATCAAAAGCCACAATCAAGGTTGATGGAGATTGCACAAGGTCGCCATTTATCTTGTTAATCCTCTCAACCTTTATTACATTCTGGGCAGACAACTCTTCAACAAGGCGTGCCTCATCGTAAATAAGTAGTTCCTTTGAATAGACAACGCCACGAGAATGATTCAATGAAACATAGAGGGAGAATGTAACTGACTGACCAGAAAGCATGGACAGAGATAGAACAGTCACACTCTGAGAAGGGTCAGACACCTCCACCAACAAACTTCTGTCAGCCAGTGGAACCACTTGAGGGGCCGCACCACCAGACCAGGGCAGTATTTAAAAACGTTTGTATTATATACGTATTTAAATACATTTGCGTATTCAGAACTTTATTTATTAATACAATGATTTCATGTATTTAAATATAGTATTTAAATATTTGATGAATATTAAATGCAAGGTATTTAAATCCTCAAAACATAATAATGTAAAAACTTTTACCAGTAAATTTAACCATAAACCCATCCAACTCTGGGGCAACCCTGAACAGTGAACATGTGTGAGTAGCGAGTTCAGTTCCAATGGTCAGGGTTGCCAGGTCTGCCAAATTATGCAAGTCTGGTTTATTTCGGGAGTGATTGGCATGAAAATGTCTATTCCATATGCCAGGTACCGACTGGCTATACAGGAAATATATATATATATATATATATATATATATATATATATATATATATATATATATATATATTTTACCAAACGCCTTAATCCCATACGGGGTGGCCACAAACAAATACCTGTGTGTTTCTCCTAAAGCTGTCTGTCACATCCACATCCACACCACAACGCTCCTTCACTTCCTCATTTGTCAGTCTGTCTCTCCATGTGACTCCACAGGCTTCTTTCAAATAACTCATTTCCACTGCTCTCACTCTTGACTTGTGTCCCTCCAACACCGTCCAAGCTTCACTTCCATACGTTAGAGTTGGTATCACAAAACTGTCATGTAATAACTTCTTCACTTCCATGCTCACTTCCCTGTTTCTTATCACTGCCTTCAAGGAACCAACAAACTTTCTTTCATGTTATACCCTTTCAAGCACTTCACCCTCCAAACTTCCATCCTTACTCATCACACTACCCAAGTACTTAAACGTATCACATTATCCGTTTCCTCATCATCCAGTCTCACTGTACATTCACTGACTTCACCTCTCTCGAGAACCTCAACTTTACTTTTCCCTATATTCACCTTTAGATTCCATTTCTTACACATTGTCCCAAACTCACCCACCAAGCCTTGCAGTTCCCCTTCATCTTACTTAACAACATAGTATGATCTGCAAACAACAGTACAGGGAGTTTCCAAGCACTGCCCTCTCGTATTGGGGCCACTCCAACATCCACTTCCCTACCTAATATCTCTTTTATAACACCATCCATATACAGAATGAACAACCATGGAGCCATGACACATCCCACCCAACCTTCAAATATAAAAACTCACTCAGTTCACAATCCACACGTACTACAGCCTTAGCACCCTCAAATAAACTCTTCACAGCATTCAACAACTTCCCATCTACTCCATATGTTCTTAATACTTTCCATAATCCTTGTCTATCCACCCTGTCATATGCCTTCTCCAAATCCATGAAGGCCGCATACAACTTCTTTCCCTTCTCAAGAAACTTTTCTACTAAAAATCTAAGAATGAATATCTGATCTACACAACCTCTTCCCATCCTAAAGCCTCCCAGTTCTTCTCCAACTAATTCCTATGTTATTTCCCTAACTCTTCAATAAGTATATATCATACCGTATACCTTTCCTTTAACACTAAGAAGACAAATGGCCCTACGATTACCAGACACTTCTTTTTTCCCCTTTCCCGTTGTACAAGGGAAAAATTATAACTGACTTCCAATCCTCCGGGACTCTACCTTCCTCCCAGGCCAATGTGCACATATTCCACATCCATTCTACTACTATCTCTCCCCGCTGTTTCAGCATTTCACCACACATTCCATCAATTCCTGGAGCTTTTACCATTTTGACTTTCTTCATTGCCTCCACAACTTCCATCCTACTGATTTCTTCACTCTTGTCACCTCCCTCCTTCTCCCAGCCATTCCCCAGGCACTTATACTCGCATTACTTTCATTCTCTATGTTCAACTGTTCCTTAAAGTGTTCTCTCCATTTGCTGACTTATTCTCCCGTCTCAACTAGAAATCTACCATTTTTATCTTTCACTTCCCTACTAACTCCATTGCCACCCTGTCTGAATCTACCTCTTTCCAGAACATTTTCATAACTTCCCTCCACTTGACACTAAAATTCCTTCCATATATATATATATATATATATATATATATATATATATATATATATATATATATATATATATATATATATATATATATATATATATATCATCATCATCAGCCAATGTAGTGTCCCCTGTAGGATTGGCCTATCCCGACCGAAGTAGGGACGATACAGCCAATGTAAGTGGCTTAGGCTGTCTGGTAGAGTTGGTATGTAGGGTGAGAAGTGCTTCATAGGGGGACTGTAGTGTTGTAGTGGCTTTAGATGTCTGTGTAGTCTGTCAACCAAGTGTAATTGGTCTGCTCAAGCTGACCGGGTGCAAGCATACTTTATGGTATGCAATACTGGTTCATCCACAACACCCCTTATGTCTGCCAAACCAGTATGTGGTAGGAAGAATGGTCCCAAAAATTTTTACCATGGTGGGGTGCGAACCCTCGTTCTTCAATGTTCGAAAATGAACACTTTACCACTGTACCACAGAGGGCTCATATATATATATATATATAATATATATATATATATATATATATATATATATATATATATATATATATATATATATATATATTGCCAGACACCTTAAGCCCATAAGGGGTGGCCACGAACAAATCACCTCCATGTCATCATGTCCCATGCCATTTCACTGCCCTGCTCTCACCTCACACCCCCCTCTCTCATATACAGTACCTCTCCACCCTATCACTCCATCTCATCCTTGGCCTCCCTCTTCCTCTCCCTCCTCCACCTCACTCACATATACTCTTCTCGTCAGTATCTCACTCTCCGTCCTCTCCTCGTGGCCAAACCACTTCAGTGTGTTTCTCCTAATGCTTCATATCACATCCACATCCACACCACAACGATCCTTCACTTCCTCATTTGTCAGTCCGTCCCTCCACATGACTTCACATGCTCCTCTCAAATTACCCATTTCCACTGCTCTCACCCTTGACTTCTGTCCCTTGAACAAGGTCCAAGCTTCACTTCCATACGTTAGAGTTATCACAATACTGTCATGTAGTAGCTTTTCCAATCCTATGCTAACTTCCTGTTTCTTATCACTGCTTTCAAACAACCAGCAACCGTTCTTCCTTGTTGTACCCTTTCAAGTAATTCACCCTCTAAGCTTCCATCCTTACTCATCACACTACCCAAGAACTTAAACGCACTCACATTATTCATTTCCTTCTCATCCAAGCACACTGTACATTCACTGACTTCACTTCTCTCGAAGACCATAACTTTACTCTTCCATATATTCATCTTTGCATTCTGTTTCTTACACACTCTCCCAAACTTATCCACGAAACTTTGCAGGTCCCCTTTGTCTTCATTTAATAACAGCGTATCACCTGCAAACAACAGTACAGAGTTTCCAAATGCTGCACTCTCTCTCTCTAGGACTGCTCCAACATCCATTGACCTACCTTGTATCTCTTTTATAACCCCATCCAAGTATAGTCCAAATAACCATGGAGACAGTTTTTTTTTTACGTGTCCGACTCTGGGCAAAGGCTTCAGGGCCTATTTCTCGGGGGAAGTGGCCTATCCCAAGGCCCAGTAGTCCTCCTACACCTCCACATGTCACTACTTTGGCAGTGACACCCACCATCCCTATTGAATACTGGATATGCTAGGGCTGTCTCATACATGATTTGTGAACTGGTATTGGCGAGGGTATTTTTACGACATGTCGGCAGGTTATCTGGTAGATCAGGAAAATCTGCTTTTAGGATGCTCAAATCCTTAGCCCGCCCCACCCCGACTGATTTTCCACCACTGACTCCCCCCAGTCCCGACCAATTTTGGAAAAAAAATTTTTTGGATCCAACCTCCGCTTTTGGTGAGAAACATCGAAAATTCATAGAGAAATCGCTCACCTAAGGTTTAAAATACTCGATACAGATAGCAGTACCTCTGCTATCTGTATCGTTTTCTATCATGCTGCCTCCAAAGAAAACGAGTTCTATGGGAGAGTAACTATTCCACACCACTCATAAATGGTATTTATTTATTTATTTGGTACGAATTTATACGTAGTATGAGAGTACATTGGTTTTCACACAGTATTATAGGCAATATAAGCATTGTTTCACTCACCAAACACATCAATACCTGACCTTTTTTGGCAATATTATCTGATCATAATTTCTGACTGTTTCTTCCTCTAATGCTATGTAAACTTTGTCCTCCACATTGTCATCGATTGGGGAATCACTCTGACCCTGAATTTTGTACCATGGCATGACATGTCTTTACTGGCCAGGTCAGTGGTAACAGGTGAATTGCCGAGACACCTGCGTGCAGGGGGAGGGAGGTCATGCGGGGTAAGGCATTGTCCCTGCCTGGCATCTTGTAGAGGAAAGTGTCCCATGTATACGTACCAAAAATCACGCACAAAAAATGAAAATTTTGCAAATTAGGGACCTTGCAATTAATGAGCATTTATAAACATCAACGGGACTGACAGTAACAAAACGTGTGGACATATATATACGTCAATAGGATGCAGCGGGTTAAACTGTACCCTGCCCCAGCCAGGATTCGATCCTGGGTCCACTAGGACTACAGGCTGCCCCTCTACCAATTCAGCCACCGCCTCAATCCAACCTTCAAATAGAAAAATTCACTCAGTTCACTATCCACACGCACTGCAGCCTTAGCACCCTCATATATACTCTTCAAGGCTTCAACAACTTCACATCGACTCCATATATTCGTCACCCATGGATTTCGCAATTACCTTTATTTTTTCCCCACCCCTTGGTGCGCAAAAAATGAAGAAAGAAAACTTTTTTTTAGTTTTAGTATAATATAAACTTCAAAATAAACATCCAGGGAATCATCTGGTGAAAAAAAAAAAAAATTTCTCTGTCTTTGCATAGGGCCATGCGAAAATTTACGTAGGGGAGTGGTGAAAATTTTTTTATTTTTTTTGTTTATCATAATCTTGAAGATAAACATCCAGGGCATCATCTGGTGAAAAGAAAAAAATCTCTCTCTCTCTCTCCGTCTTTGTGTAGCACCATGCGTAAGTGTGCATAGGGGTGTAGTAGTTAGCAGTGATGCACGGCCAGCATAGCCTGAGCTATGGCTTGCAACACCACGTTACCCAGCCAGAGCTGTGGCTCACAATCCACCAGTTAATACTTTCCACAATCCTTGTCTGTCTACCCTGTCATATGCTTTCTCCAAATCCATGAAGCCTACATAAAACTTCTTTCCCTTCTCTAGAAACTTTTCCACCAAAGATCTAATAACGAATATCTCACGTATACGGGGCGCTTAATGCAGAAGTGAGGCAAGTGACACCAACAAATAATCGAGAAAACAGCGGTTGAACTTTTGGGTATCTCAGAGTCTGGGTCAACCCTTGCCTCACTACTGCATCAAGTCGCTCAAGACTCTGAGACCAACAAAAAATTGAGAAAACAGCGTTTGAACTTTTGGGTATCTCGGAGTCTGGGTCAACCCTTGCCTCACTACTGCATCAAGTCACTCAAGACTCTGGGATACACTGCTGTCAACCACTGTTTTCTCGGCTGTCACTTGCTTTGATAATAATGTTCCATGTTATTGATTTTTTTTTTTTTTAGTTTTCAGGAATATAGCCTTAAAAGACCTTTCTGGTGCCATTTCGTTACACAGAGAGACTCTGTACACCAATTCCGGACCGGTTCAAGTGATAACTCAGTTTCGACCTCTAGGTGACTTACCTCACTTCTGTAGGGAGTGCCTCCTCTTCCCTTCCCTCCCTGTTCTTCTCCAACTAATTCCTCTGTTGTTTCTCTAACTCTGTCAATAAGCATCCTACCATATACTTTACCTATTACCCTAAGAAGACAAATGCCCCTATGATTACCACACACTTCTTTTTCCCCTTTTCCTTTGTACAGGGGAATAATTATACCTTACTTCAAATCCTCCGGTACTCTACCTTCCTCCCAGGCCAATCTGCACATCTTCCACATCCATTCTACTACTATCTCTCCTCCATGCTTCATTATTTCACCACACACTCCATGAATTCCTGAGGCTCTCCCCATTTTGACTTTCTTCATTGCTTCCACAACCTGAATCCTACTGACTTCTTCCTCTCTTCTCAAATCCCTCCTTCTCCCAGCCATTCCCCAGCCACTTATACTTCCATTACTTTCATTCTTCATGTTCTACAACTCATTAAAGTGTTCTTTCCATCTGCTCACTTTTTCTTCCTTCTCCACAAGTAATTTAAGATATATATCTTTCACTCCCCCAACTAACTTCTTTGGCACCCTGTCTAACTCTCTTTACCTCTTTCCAGAATATTTTCTTATATTCCCTCCACTTTACACTCAACTTCCTTCCAAATTCCTCATCCTCTCTCTTTTTACTCTCTCTTACTAATCTTCTCACCTCTCTTCCTCTCTGCATATAACTCTCTCTTCCGTCTCTCAGCCTCTTCCAAGCCCGTTTCTCATCGACTCACTATATGCTTACTTCTTTTGTGCCATAGCCTCTCTCACCTCTTCAGTCAACCATGCTGTTCCCTGCACCCCCTTTCGTCTTCTCTTCACCTCACACACCACCTCACATGCTGCACAGATGGCTTCTGTAAATATCTTGCACACACCTCCCACATCCCCCATCTGCTCCAATCTATATTTACCCAATCGCTCCTCCACTTCCCCCTTATAATCTGCCTTTTTTCCTTCCTCTCGTAACTTTTCCACTTGCCTTGTATGAACTACTTCCTCTTGTCCTTCCCTTCTTTTTCTGCATTTCCTTTGGACTTTGATTCTGACCACCACCAAGTAGTGGTCCAAAAGTGCACTCCACCAACCTATATATTATCTTGCATCCATTACACTCCTTCTCATCCTTTCATCCACAAACACGTAATCAATCACTGCCATCCGTTTATTCAGTTCACCACCCACCCTTCTCATCACTCGCCACGTATACCTTTGGATCATTTTGTGCCTGAAGAGAGTATATTAGCTATCATCAACCCCATCACGGCACAAATGTCCACTAAAGCACTGCCATTCTCATCCATCTCTGTAGGCACACCCCACTCAGCAAATACTTCATCCACCTTCACATTCCCTACTTTTCCATTCTTATCTCCAATCATAAACACTATCTCAATCCTTTCAAACTTTTCCATGCCCACTTCCACATTAGTCCAGAACTCTTCCCTCGCTTTCCTTGAACAATCTTATGTTGGCGCATACATGCAAACAATTGCCCACATTTGTTGTCCAACTTTCAATCTTATCCAGACAATCCTTGAGCCAACTGATCCATACTCTCCTATATTCTCCTTCCATCTGTTGCTCACAACAATACACACTCCTCCTTTTGCCCTCTCATTGTCATCTACTCCACCACATTTACCCTATCCATACTCCCATTCTCTCACACTCTCACCTCTCCATTTAGCTTCAGTTAATCGACATATTTCCACTTTTGCACCTTCAAGCACCTGGAGAATATCTCTCTCTTTCACCTCATCATTTGCAACCCTTACATTCCATGTAGCTATCCGTACCATGTCCTCTGTTCGATCCATAGTCGGCAACTTTTGGGCGGTCCTGGTCCGAGGCATCTTCTTCGTATTTTTAGTTAGTTGTTTCCCGGGGAGGGGCACTAACCCTCCGCCAACCCACTTGTTTTGACATAGGGATCATGTGTTCGTTGGTTATAAGGTTACCACCCAGCAAAAATCTTCAACAGGGATACCCACTAATGTTTAATAATATTCAGCTTAATCTTGCATCATCCTTGAACATGCTTGGGGTTTCATTTACTCGGGACTTATCTCGGAAAGATCATATTACATCTCTGGTAAAATCTGCAACCAAGAGATTGGGTGTGCTAAGCCGACTCCATTCCTTCTTTACCCATGCACAATTGTTGACTCTATACATGGGCTTTGTCTGCCCCCGTGTGGAGTACAACTCTCATGTGTGGGGAGGCTCCCCACATACAGCTCTTCTCAATAGGGTGGAGTCAAAGGCTTTTGGCCTCATTAACTCTCCTCCTCTTACTAACTCCCTTCAACCTCCGTCTCTTCGCCGCACTGTTTCATCTTGATCTCTTTTCTTTCGCTACGCCAATGGTCACTGCTCCTCTGAACTGTCTGCATGCATTCCTCCACCTCTACGATGGGCACACAGCACCCGTCTAGCAGCAAAATCTCATCCCTTTTCTGTCCAACTCTCAAATGCAAGAGTTAACCGTTACTCATAGTCCTTCATTTATGCAATAGGTCAACTCTGGAACTGTCTCCTTCTGTCTGTATTTCCTGCCTCCAGTGAACTCCAGTCTTTAAAACACAGTGTGTCCAGGCATCTTGAAATGATCGGATCCTGAATTTGGCTCTCTTGTATTTTATTTTTTCTCTTGGAAGGAAAAGTTTTGTGGGCTCGTTGCCTTTGGTTCCTTCTTCCCCACATAAAATACATACATATATATATATGTCTCTCTCTCTCTCTCTCTCTCTCTCTCTCTCTATATATATATATATATATATATATATATATATATATCACATTGGAGCCCGGTGTCCCGAGTACTGGACAGAACTGGGATTTTTGAAGTCTTTATAAAGTAGGGAACCCCCGGGTAGGGACCTATGAGCTTCGCAACTATGACCCAATAGGTGGAGGGTGGTACGCTTGGTACCCACCCAGCGCCATGCCTCGCCCAGCACCCCTGGGATCCAATAGGTTAATGGCTGGCAAACCCATCAGTCTCTTTAACCCAATGGAGCCCGATGTCCGGAATATTGGACAGAACTGGGATTTTCCAAGTCTTTATAAAGTAGGGAACCCCCAGGTAGGGAGCTATGAGCTTTGCAACTATGAGCCGACAGGCGGAGGATGGTATGCTCGGTACCCACCCAGCGCCATGCCTTGCCTAGCACCCCTGGGATCCAATAGGTTAATGGCTGGCAAGCTCGTCAGTCTCTTTAACCCATTGGAGCCTGGTGTCCGGAATATTGGACAGAACTGGGATTTTCCAAGTCTTTATAAAGTAGGGAACCCCCGGGTAGGGACCTATGAGCTTCATGATTATGAGCCGATAGGCGGAGGGCGATACGCTCGGTACCCACCCAGCACCAAGCCTCGCCCAGCACCCCTGGGATCCAGTGGGTTAAAGATGTATATATATATATATATATATATATATATATATATATATATTTATTATACAGTCAAGTCGCCTTTGGCACAGACTTTCATGCTGCAGTTTTCAATGACACAGCAAGATGTCAAAACCAAAAAAAAAGAACGACGCGCATAAAATTCTTATGGCACGGCAGTGCAGCAGGGTTTGAAATGGCCGGCAAATTTTCCTGGTGGCCAGAGAGTGAACCTCATCCCTCTCCCACAAGTCAAGCCTTGCTCAATGTGTAGCCAGGCCGCTTCTTACCTGCTCCTCACCCTCTTGTTTTCGTTGCCTCTTGTTATGTACTGTGCACAGAAATGGCAGAGAGGAACCCTGCAAACCCTGCCATCCCTAGGAGAACTTCAAACAAGTTATGGCCATTAAGGTTCGACAAGAAATTGGATGCAATTGAATGGATTGAAAAATGGGAGAAGAAAGATAGAATCGCCAGATCCTATAAATTCAACTAATCCAGGATTCATACCATTATAAGAACAAGGATAAAATTTTGAAATCTGTTAAGGTTTACAGGATTGGGAGCATCACTGGACGAGTCACGTGCAGGGGCGACGCTCTTCTGTGGGCAGAGAGGTGACTGCACATGTTTGTACTGTGGCAGGGGAGGAATAATACACCCGTCGATGGACCTATGCTTAGAGGGAGAACCAGGAAAATTAATAGCGTCGCCTGTTGCTGCCTAGGTCTAAACCTGTCCAAGTCATTCCATGCCAGCCCAGGATGGTTCCAGAGTTTTCTGAGAAGGAAGAACCTGAAGAACATTCACTTTATTGGTGAACGTGCCTTAGCAGACACTGCCGCCGCTGCCAGTTTCCCTGCTTTCCTTCAAGATGAGGTCACAGTGGAAGGCTACAGCAGCCTGACAATCTTCAATATGGATGAGAACAGGATGCAGTGGAAACGTCTGCTGTCTACTACCTACATCACGAAGCTGCAGTGGCAAGTGAGGAGAAGGAAGGCTGACAAGTCTCGGTACACCGTTATTATCTGCACCAATGCTGCCGGTATTTTATAATGCAACCCTTCATCATTCACCAGCTAAGAAGCCCCAGCCCTTCAGAAACCTTCGTAATATGTTGGAGTCTGGTATTTACTGGAGGCAGCAGGCAAAGGCATGGGCGACGTCGAACCTGGTGGTTGAGTGGTTTGATTTGTTTGTGAAGGATGCAGAGCAGCACTGCAAGAAGCATGGTGTCCCTTTCAAAGTGCTTCTGTTGCTAGACAATGCCCCATGCCACCCCCAGCACCTGGTATCCTGCCACTCACAAGTGAAGGTTGTCTTCACACCCAACACCACCTGTCTCCTCCAGCTGCTAGACCAGGTAATTATCGCCAATACCAAGGTCTGTACAGCCAGTACATGTGCCAGAAGTTCCTGCGTGCAGGTACCAGCGATGCACGTGAAGTTCAGGAGCTGCAGGAGATTGGGGGTCTGCTCCTACACCTGGCAGCGACGCTGAGGAAGATGCATGTAGCAACGATGAAAGCGACACTTTTCAGCCAGACCCCAACACACCGAGGAATGTCCAAAGTGTTGCAGACTTCTGGCGCCAGTACACTATTTACACTATTAAGGACTCCATTGACGGTCTGCTTAGGGTTTGGGACAAGCTGAGCCAGACCACCATCATCAACGCTTGGTGCCTTCTCCAGCCCAACCTCCATGCCTCGATATCTGTTGCACCTGGCGGGCCACAGGACTTGGTGCAACAACTGCAGGAGGTTGTGAACGTTGCTTGTCAAGTTCCTGGCTGTTCTGAAGTAACAGCAGACGACGTGATGGACGTGGTTAACTGTGGCACTGACTCCTTTCAAGCTGTGGTGGATGAAGTCATCAAGGGAGATGCTCCAGTGGAAAGTGAGAGTGACATACAGGCTGACAGTGAGACTGTGTTAGTGAGGCAAGAACCAACAATGAAAAACTTGAGTGATTTGTTAGTGGCAGTGGACATGCTCAAGGAACACGTCCAGGAATAGGATGGAGATGTGGGGAGGTGCTGTAATTTTGTTACCTTAATTGAAAATGCAACAGCACCCTACAAGGACCTCCATAACAAGAAAATTAATGAGCTCCGATAGGAGGTGATCACATGCTACTTTTCCTGAGTCTCATAACCACTGCCACCACCAGAGTCCGAGCCAAAGGCTTGTCCATCCCATGCATATGATGACAACACCTTCTCAATGATGTCAGAGACAGACTTTGAGAGGTTCCTTCAGGAGGCTGAAATGAAGGAAGACAGCCTTATCCAGCAGCAGCATGAGGCACCACCAGGCTCGCCTCAAGCTGGCAGCCAGTAGCCTGGCTCTTGCCTCTGAACCCCCAACCCCACCTCTTCCACTTTAGCACTATCATCGTAAGAGTTATGTACGTTCAGAACAGAATTTTATGCCCTTAAAGCCCTTTATTATTTATTGTTTAGTGTTTAATTATTGTGCAATACATGCATTGACTGACTGCTTGATTGCGTGTCTGTGTTTAGTGGGGGCAAATGGAGATCCGCGGGGTGAGAAGGGGGACTTCGGGCGAACGTCCAGAAATAAATACCATTTTCCCCATAAGTTTAGTTATTTCTTTGGTACAGTTTTCTATGGTGTGGGCTTGTCCCAGAAGCAATTAGCCACGCTTTAGGCGACTTTATATATATATATATATATATATATATATATATATATATATATATATATATATTTATATATTGTTACGGATCAGAGAAAGATAACGTACACTTTAAGTGAGAATACTAAGGGTCACTACTGTCCCGTAAAGTTCCAGGTTCAAAACAAAAGAGTTAGGTAAAATTACAAGTTAAAGTTTAATGCTCAAACTAACAACAAAACATTCAGGACTCATAAGGATAATGTAATGGCAAATAAACAGGTTAAATATATGGTTAACTGCAATAGCCTCTATTAACACGAAATTAGCAAGAGTAAATTTATCTAAGTCAGCCCTGATAAAATGAGATACCAGATAATACTCAGTGAATGCCAGATAAATTATTACAGATACAAACTATTATCAAAAATGACTGACATAAAACCCAACATCAATCAAAAACATCACTAGGCCTAAGAATTAACCTTATGCTACACAGTACAAGAAAAAAAATGCAATAACACTTATAATGAAATTACACACAGCTGCTAGATGTTTGGAGATTTCTTGAGCACTCACAATAATAATATCTGTACAGGGGAGGACAGAGATGTGAACAAAATGAGGAGCAGATCTAAGTGGCAATGATGCAGAGACTGAGCTCATTATATAGGGGCCAGCAGAGCTTGATACAACTTGTAAGAAGGACGCGCAAACGAAGCCATGGGGACAAAGAGCTGAAAATCCCGCACTGAATAACAGAGAGAACGACTTACTCTACTATAACGGTAGAAGGGGGGGACTGAGGCAGAACACACTCGTGATCAAACATGCAGCAACTGTGCGTTAAAATTACACAAAGGATGATGAAATCATAGGCTATGTAACACCTCCCCACAAAGAAAAAAGAAATTTACAAAGGAAATTTCTTATTACTCTAAAACAATCTGTATATGGCATTACAGAACATGCAAAAGCCTTTCCTAATGTTACAAAACATGAGATCTCCCTAGCAAGTTCAGTCATAGGTACTTGCCAGTATCCCTTTAACAAATCAAACTTACTTATGTACCTAGCCTTTCCGATCTTGTCTATGCAATCTTCCACACGAGGGAGAGGGTAAGTGTCTGTTTTAGTTATCTGATTAACACGTCTGTAGTCGATGCAAAGCCTCTGTGACCCACCTGGCTTAGGGACTAGAGTGACAGGAGAACTCCACTCGCTCTGACAGGGCTCAATCATCTTGTGGTCCAACAGGTAGCCAAGCTCCTTCTGGATGAGAGGAACTTTCACTGGGTTCACACAGTAAGGAGGCATTTTAATTGGCTTTGCGTCTCCAACATCGACATCATGCATCAACACAGTGGTTCTTCCTGGAGTAGCACGGAACACTTGCGGGTACTCCTGCAGTAATGCCGAAAACTCCTGAATTTCCTTGGGAGGTAGATGAGAAAGCTTAGTCTGGAGATCATTCATGATATCAGGATTCTTCCCCAAACTATCACTCAGGCTCATACTGCATGGGAGAGCTTCAATTGCAGACTCGGGTGGAACAGCTACAGTGCAGACTGGATTATTTTCGTCCCGCCTGTGATATAACTTTAGCATGTTGATGTGACAAAGTTGCTTGTTCTTTCTACGATCTGGTGTGGCGATGACATAGTTGACATGACTGAGTTTCTTCTTCACGAAATAAGGGCCACTGAACTTGGCTTGAAGAGGTTGCCCATGAACTGGTAGCAGAATCAAAACCTGATCTCCTGGCTGAAAGTGGCGTAACCTGGACTTCTTATCATACCAAGTCTTCATCTTCTCCTGAGCAGCTCCTAAATTCTCTCTCGCCAGCTGTAAAGCAGTGGACAGCCGTTCTTTGAACTTCATCACATACTCCAGCAGGTTGACGTCATCTTCCTCCGACAGCCAGCATTCCTTGAGTAACTTAACCCGTCACGTCCCGAGCCTTTCCGCACCTATGACATCCCCCAGTCCAGAGCCTTTTTGGAAAAAAAAATTTTTCTTCCAAAACTTCCGCTTAGGTCGAGAAACGATGGAAAATCATGAAGAAAGTGGTCTCTGCAGTCTATAAGTGGTCTGTACAGGTGCAGTTTCCCCCCGCAGGTATCGTATTCTGTAATGGGCTGGATATGCGTTTACGTTTTCTATGGTAAGGAATAATGGGGCAAACAACACACAACACCTCTACATTTATTGAATTTGAACTAATAAACAATAACAGTAACAATATAATGGATTTCAGACACATATATAGGAAAAATAAGCATTGTACCATCTCGCGAGCATAGCGAGTTAGGTCCGACTCGTAACATGCTATATGCTAAGTTTCTGGTATGAGTCAACCTATCATTTTTTCTACTTGTATACTTCTGTTTCAATGGCAATTTACCAATTACAACTGTTTGTAAGTGTTTTCAGATGTTTTCATTCGTTATGATGACATGCAGCATAAGTTTAGTGCACATCAGCTTAGTAAGCGCACTCGCTATGACTCGTATTTCAACATACCAAATTGTTTTATCACTTTCCAATTATTTTCCCATTTACATAGAACCTTTCCTCCACCACTGTGAAGGTTTTCAATTATTTTCATTCATTACGAGGGCATTTAGCGATATGCTAGCGCCTATTCACTTAGCAACCACGATCTCGAACAATTGTGTTTCATCATCTACTTTATTTATTCACTCAAATTATATTTTCCCACTTACATTACACACGTTTACACCCCTAGAATGCACTGTACATACTTACTGCCATTATTTATTCAAGTGAGCGTGAGAATATCGCCTGAAAATACCCTCGCAAGGAATATTTCGTCATACATAATACTCACACACTTATATACTAATTACTCACTTTATCACTTGCTGACTTTTATTTTGACTAATACGTGCCTTATTCATTCGACTAAGCGTCAGGAAATCTTATCTTTATAGACACGCTATGAATATTTGACTTAGAATATACATCATCATATACAATAATTTGAACTTATATTATACCCGTAAGAATGTCACATAATAAGAAATATATAATAAGGGGCCGTATTTATTGCACTGAGCGACAGAATATCGCATCAAACAACCCTCTTTATGTAAGTTTCAACTTAGGGCAGATTTATATACTTACACCCAATGTTTTCACTTATGTTCTACCCGTAGGCACTTTATACTAATATTTGGCGATCCACATGACTGATATTTTCACAGAGCGTCTGTCTGTCGCATTTACCTCATAATTTCAGCGTCCTTTCGCATTCACACCATGCTAAAAGTGCAGCAACGTGTGATATTCACTAAAACATGGGTGAATACACAGACCCACGTCACACTGCACGCACTCATAGCGGGTGTCCTTCCTCTGTGTCGTGAGTCTCACCTGGGAATTACTGCACACGTGACACCTGCGCTGGGGCCTAGGTCTGTTGGGCTGGGGAGGGATAGGAGTGGGGAAATGGTGGCCGGATATTCTCTGGGGAGTCTGGGTAATAGGGGCAGTGCGGGGGCGCTGTTGGGGCCTTTCAACAGCATACTTAGCAAAGATTTCTCGTGTGAGCTCCCTCACAAACCCTTCAAAGGTTTCCTGAACTCCTGTGGTCATGGCGTGAAGGTGGTGGCAATTCAGAGCAGTGATATCTAGCAAGTGAAAGAACAGTTTTTTATACCACTTCATCGTTGTCCTGGCACACTCTACCGTCGATATCATGGAGTCAGACTGGTCCACGAGGCGCATGTTTATATTGTAATCCATTACACACTCAGGTTTCCAAACACGACGCCTGCTTTCGCTATGGTAATCAACAGAATCAGTACGGTCCATCAAGGGGCGGTGAACCGTGGACGAGAGGCTTACTTCTCTGTTGTGGTTCCACGTTGTTGCAAGGATGTTGTTTGCTTTGAAGAAGACAACCTCACTCCTTGCAAGTTTCCGCCCTACCTTGACCATGTGACGCCGGTTCACCTTTACGGTTCCACAGACTCCTGTTTCATGTCTGTGAAGATAACGAGCGAGAAGAGGGCTAGTGTACCAGTTGTCGAGGTAGAGAACGTGACCACGATGAAGGTAGTCTTGTATCATCGTCTTTACCACTGCTCCCGAAAGTCCTATACTTCGATCTTCTATTATGTCTGTCTGTGCACCGGTGTACAAGACTATGTCTTGCACGTATCCAGTCCTACAGTCACACATAACAAAGATCTTGAACCCAAAACGGTGCCTTTTGCTGGGTATATACTGTCTGAATGAAATATTGTCTCTCCACAACACGAGACTCTCGTCTATGACGAGATCTCTATAGGGATAGAATGAGGATCGAAAGGTTTGCCTGAGGTGATCAAAGACCAGCCTAATTCGCCTCATTTTGTCAGTGTTGTTTGCATTTGCAGGGTCATTAGCATCATAAAAATGGAGGCGACTTAGAATTTGTTGAAACCGATTACGGCTCATCACTTGACCAAATATGGGGGTAAACATAACAGGGTCCCTAGTCCAGTAAGCAGGAATTCTATTTTTTCTTATTATACCCATCAAAAGGACAAGGGCAAAAAATAAGAACATTTCTGGAATGGAGACAGGGTAATCATAAATCATAGAATGCCTACTCCTTGTTCCCAATCTTTCACTTTCTAGGCGCCGGGCGCTTGCAAACAGGTTTGTTTGAAAAACGATCTGATCTACGAAGGCCTCACTGAAAAACAGGTGGAAAAAATCCAACCTGCTTGAATTACAGTGAATACCTGGTGCAATGCAGCCAGATCGCCCTTGCTCAGTGAAGGGGTGAATGAGGGGAGAAAAATCACTCCCATCCTCCCAATCCCATGAAACAAATCCCTCGTCCCCATCACCGCCTTCGTCTGGGTGGGGAGGAGATCCTGGTTGGGGAGGTTGGGGAGAAGGAGTACGGAGGGCTTCCCCACTGTCACTCCTCTTCCCTCTGCCTTTACCCTTTCCCTTTCCCTTACCCTTACGGCCTTGAGGAACATTAGGGGGCCGTGGGGATGAAATAGTTTGATATTGGGGAGCAGAAGACGTGCTGGGGAATGGTTCCTCCCCACCTTCCCCCTCCATTACCACACCACGTGCTCTTTCACGCAACCTTGCTCGACCACGTGTTAGGGGATATTGGGGGGCATAAGACGTGCTTTGGAGTGGTTCCTCCCCACCTTCCCCCTCCCTCACAACCCCATGTGATAATGAACGCACCCGCACTGGCCCACGTGATCCACTCTGCCGCCTCACACTGCGTAGGGAGAGCAATGACTCACCCACCTCACTCTCACTTTCCCTAATCCCAGGAATGTCCATTTCACTCCCCACTCCCTCCACTTCACTTCCTACTGCCCCAAACAGAATGCTAGGCCCATACCTGCTTAGACAACATGGTGTGCGCTCTGGGTCACGATGGGTAATCACCTCCCGTCCATACCACGTGGCAGCACGTCCCACGGCTCCGTCCTCGTCCTCGTCCTCGACCTCGAATTCTGCTTCCAAGGCACGCTGGGGATAGGGATATGATATACCACGTGCCTTCTTTGCCTCCTGCCCCTATCTAGCAGCACGGTAAGTCACGTACTGTTGCTTCCTGGGTGACGGAACTTCCTTGTCACTGCTAGTGGTTTCTTCCTCCTCTGGCTGCACATAATCCTTGTCCATCTCCTCGTCATCCAGTGGGGAATCACTGTCACTGGTAAAGGTGTCCAGGGCGACTTGAATTTCGCTCTCTGAGAGACCTCTCTTAGCCATGTCTGAGCAGGACCGTGGCTACCAGGTGAGTGGACGAGTGGCGGGCTAGCGCGGGTCCCGCGGGGTCGCCGAGTGTCCCCGCCTGGTGGCAGGTTGGGGAAGGTCAGGCGAGGGTACGTACCGCAAATCAAGCGCGAAATTTGAAAATTGTCGAAATTATGCACATTGCAATTGCACGACGTACTGGTACGTCGCCGGGACTGGCAAATGCAATTTGTTGCAACGTACCCATACGTCGTCGGGACAGGGCGGGTTAAGGGGTCCTCTTACTTCATGGCCAAACAGTAGTTCAAAAGGTGAGAAGCCCAGTGATTCATTTAGAGATTCTCTTGCAGCAAACACAACGAATGGAAGACCTTTATCCCAGTCTTTCTGATGTTCCAAACAGTATTTCTTGAGCATCGATTTGAGTGTTTGATGATATCTCTCCAACGCTCCTTGGGTCTGGGGATGGTAAGCTGAAGACTTGATCTGGGTGATGTCCAACTCTTTCAGAGACTGCTTGAAAACGTTTGACATGAAATTACTTCCCCGGTCTGACTGTACCTCCTTGGGCAGACCAAACTTTGTGAAGAACCCTAGCATTTCCTTAACCACGTTCTTTGCTGAGATGTTTCTAAGTGGAATGGCTTCAGGATAACGAGTAGCCATATCAATCATGGTCAACACATAAGAAAATCCTGAAGAAGTCTTAGGAAGAGGGCCCACAATATCCACCAACACACGGGTGAAAGGCGCCTCAAAAGGAGGAATGGGAACTAGAGGTGCAACCTTTTCGGTCTGATTACACTTCCCCACAACTTGACAGGTGTGACAAGACTTACAATACCAGGAAACATCCTTGAAGATACCTGGCCAGTAGAAGTGTTTCAAAATGCGTGCCACAGTCTTCCTCACTCCAAGGTGTCCTGCCAAACGGGAATCATGAGCCACTCGAATGATATCCTGCCTACAAACACGAGGGATGACAACTTGATGTACAACCTCCCATTCACAGTCGGCTGATGCTGTTGGGGGTCTCCACTTCCTCATAAGTACTCCTGATTTTACATAATAACAAGTAGAAGCACCGGCTGACTCTTCTTCACTGTAAGCAGAGTTAGCTAGACCTTTCAACTCAGGGTCAGCAACCTGCAACTCAACCAACTCTTGACGAGACAAATTATCAACACTACGGGGTACTGCCTCATCTGGTGAGTGGTCCAAATTAGCAAGAAAAGTGTCAGCTAGGATAACATCATCATCATCATTATCCTCTAAATCTCCAGTAACTTTAGACTTAGCCCTAGTGACAGCACATGCAGGGAACACATCAGGGACATCACAATCCTGGGACACAGCCACTGGCTCACTAGACAACTGAGGAGCTGGACACACTTGACTTCCACCAATATCATTTCCAAGTAAGAAAGTTACACCTGACATTGGGAGTGTCTCAACCAATCCAACCATAACAGAACCATTAACAAAACCAGACTCTAAATTCACTCTGCACAGAGGGACAGAGAAGTAATTATTCCCTACACCTTGTAAGATTACAGTTTCATCAGAGGAATTAACATTAGAGCCTAGAACACTGGTCAGCATAAGGGATTGGCAAGCACCTGTATCACGATATATTTTAACTGATTTCCTGTCATTACTGTCCAGAGGACTGATAAAACCTTCAGACAGGAAATTAGCACATGAACTCTTGAGAGTGTCACCCACGTTACTGCTCAAAAGAGGAGCTCCATCATGAGAATTTAAGTTACCCCTCAAAGCAGGTTCAGTTAACTCAGTTAAAGAATTCTGGGAACTCTCAAGAGTGGACACTAGACCAATTGACTGAATATTTAAAGACTCATTTTTGTTCACATCACGCTGTCTCCTGAAACATCTCTCCGTAGTATGACCAAGCTTACTACAATAAGTACATTTACTTTTCTGGAATCTAGAGGTGAAGCTGGTATTTACTTCCTGAGAAACATCATCTTTATTCTCTTTCCTGTTACCTGTACTTTGAGTAGAGGCAACGTACTTACTCTCAGCTTTCCCTTTTTCTCTAGAATATCTCTTGTGAGTGAGAACATACTCATCAGCTAAAACTGCAGCATCAGACAAATTATCTATTCTTTTCTCATCAAGATATAGGCTTACATCTTTATAAATACACCTTTTGAAGTCCTCTAGCAAAATCATCTGCTTAAATTTGTCAAAATCAGAATCCACATTCTTAGAATTTAACCACTGCTCTAACAGATCTTCTTTGATTTTTGCATACTCAACATGGGATTGCTTATCTTGCTTGTAAGTTGTCCTAAATTTTACTCCATAAGCTTCAGGAACAAGCTCATAGGCCTTAAGAATCAAGCTCTTAACTACATCATAATTATCAGATTGATCCTGAGGCAAAGATGCATAAGTTACTTGAGCTTTACCGGTGAGAACAGTTTGAAGGAGTACTGGCCAATACTTTTTGGGCCAATTAAAACCTGTAGCTACCCTCTCAAACAACTGAAAATACTTTGTTAAATCAGATTCATTAAAAGGAGGGACAAGTTTAACATTTTTAGCCACATCAAAATCATCAGAGCTAGATGATCCAGTTCCACCTTGTTTCATGCGATACTCATGGTCTGCCTGAATCCTAGCAATTTCAACTTGTGCCTCAGCCTGTACCTGTGCCTCTTGGATACGAGCATTTGCCTGAAATTCAGCCTCCTTAGCCTTAGCCTCCTGCAGGGCTAGCTGTAACTTAGCTAATTCAATCTGCGTTTGCTCATTTGGAGGACTTACATTAAACAAGCTATCATTAATCATGTCAACAATTTGATCTTTAGAATGATGAGAGCGAACAGCAATTCCCAATTGTTGACCAACAAGCTTAAGTTCATTCTTTGTTCTGTTTTCTATATGACACACTGTTTGCACATTTGACAAAAAATCTTTGGCTTCATCAAGTGTAGTAATAGTAGACATAATTAATAAGTAACAGTCACAAAATATCAAGCAATATCCTTATGATAATATCCTGAATATCCTGATATGAGGTCGCCAAATTTATGTTACGGAACAGAGAAAGATAACGTACACTTTAAGTGAGAATACTAAGGGTCACTACTGTCCCGTAAAGTTCCAGGTTCAAAACAAAAGAGTTAGGTAAAATTACAAGTTAAAGTTTAATGCTCAAACTAACAACAAAACATTCAGGACTCATAAGGATAATGTAATGGCAAATAAACAGGTTAAATATATGGTTAACTGCAATAGCCTCCATTAACACGAAATTAGCAAGCGTAAATTTATCTAAGTCAGCCCTGATAAAATGAGATACCAGATAATACTCAGTGAATGCCAGATAAATTATTACAGATACAAACTATTATCAAAAATGACTGACATAAAACCCAAAATCAATCAAAAACCTCACTAGGCCTAAGAATTAACCTTATGCTACACAGTACAAGAAAAAAAATGCAATAACACTTGTACTCAAATTACACACAGCTGCTAGATGTTTGGAGATTTCTTGAGCACTCACAATAATAATATCTGTACAGGGGAGGACAGAGATGTGAACAAAATGAGGAGCAGATCTAAGTGGCAATGATGCAGAGACTGAGCTCATTATATAGGGGCCAGCAGAGCTTGATACAACTTGTAAGAAGGACGCGCAAACGAAGCCATGGGGACAAAGAGCTGAAAATCCCGCACTGAATAACAGAGAGAACGACTTACTCTACTATAACGGTAGAAGGGGGGGACTGAGACAGAACACACTCGTGATCAAACATGCAGCAACTGTGCGTTAAAATTACACAAAGGATGATGAAATCATAGGCTATGTAACACCTCCCCAGAAAGAAAAAAGAAATTTACAAAGGAAATTTCTTATTACTCTAAAAGAATCTGTATATGGCATTACAGAACATGCAAAAGCCTTTCCTAATGTTACAAAACATAAGATCTCCCTAGCACGTTCAGTCATAGGTACTTGCCAGTATCCCTTTAACAAATCAAACTTACTTATGTACCTAGCCTTTCCGATTTTGTCTATGCAATCTTCCACACGAGGGAGAGGGTAAGTGTCTGTTTTAGTTATCTGATTAACACGTCTGTAGTCGATGCAAAGCCTCTGTGACCCACCTGCCTTAGGGACTAGAGCGACAGAAGAACTCCACTCGTTCTGACAGGGCTCAATCATCTTGTGGTCCAACAGGTAGCCAAGCTCCTTCTGGATGAGAGGAACTTTCACTGGATTCACACAGTAAGGGGGCATTTTAATTGGCTTTGCGTCTCCAACATCGACATCATGCATCAACACAGTGGTTCTTCCTGGAGTAGCACGGAACACTTGCGGGTACTCCTGCAGTAATGCCGAAAACTCCTGCCTTTCCTTGGGAGGTAGATGAGAAAGCTTAGTCTGGAGATCATTCATGATATCAGGATTCTTCCCCAAACTATCACTCAGGCTCATACTGCATGGGAGAGCTTCAATTGCAGACTCGGGTGGAACAGCTACAGTGCAGACTGGATAATTTTCGTCCCGCCTGTGATATAACTTTAGCATGTTGATGTGACAAAGTTGCTTGTTCTTTCTACGATCTGGTGTGGCGATGACATAGTTGACATCACTGAGTTTCTTCTCCACGAAATAAGGGCCACTAAACTTGGCTTGAAGAGGTTGCCCATGAACTGGTAGCAGAATCAAAACCTGATCTCCTGGCTGAAAGTGGCGTAACCTGGACTTCTTATCATACCAAGTCTTCATCTTCTCCTGAGCAGCTCCTAAATTCTCTCTCGCCAGCTGTAAAGCAGTGGACAGCCGTTCTTTGAACTTCATCACATACTCCAGCAGGTTGACGTCATCTTCCTCCGACAGCCAGCATTCCTTGAGTAACTTAAGGGGTCCTCTTACTTCATGGCCAAACAGTAGTTCAAAAGGTGAGAAGCCCAGTGATTCATTTAGAGATTCTCTTGCAGCAAACACAACGAATGGAAGACCTTTATCCCAGTCTTTCTGATGTTCCAAACAGTATTTCTTGAGCATCGATTTGAGTGTTTGATGATATCTCTCCAACGCTCCTTGGGTCTGGGGATGGTAAGCTGAAGACTTGATCTGGGTGATGTCCAACTCTTTCAGAGACTGCTTGAAAACGTTTGACATGAAATTACTTCCCCGGTCTGACTGTACCTCCTTGGGCAGACCAAACTTTGTGAAGAACCCTAGCATTTCCTTAACCACGTTCTTTGCTGAGATGTTTCTAAGTGGAATGGCTTCAGGATAACGAGTAGCCATATCAATCATGGTCAACACATAAGAAAATCCTGAAGAAGTCTTAGGAAGAGGGCCCACAATATCCACCAACACACGGGTGAAAGGCGCCTCAAAAGGAGGAATGGGAACTAGAGGTGCAACCTTTTCGGTCTGATTACACTTCCCCACAACTTGACAGGTGTGACAAGACTTACAATACCAGGAAACATCCCTGAAGATACCTGGCCAGTAGAAGTGTTTCAAAATTGCGTGCCACAGTCTTCCTCACTCCAAGGTGTCCTGCCAAACGGGAATCATGAGCCACTCGAATGATATCCTGCCTACAAACACGAGGGATGACAACTTGATGTACAACCACCCATTCACAGTCGGCTGATGCTGTTGGGGGTCTCCACTTCCTCATAAGTACTCCTGACTTTACATAATAACAAGTAGAAGCACCGGCTGACTCTTCTTGACTGTAAGCAGAGTTAGCTAGACCTTTCAACTCAGGGTCAGCAACCTGCAACTCAACCAACTCTTGACGAGACAAATTATCAACACTACGGGGTACTGCCTCATCTGGTGAGTGGTCCAAATTAGCAAGAAAAGTGTCAGCTAGGATAACATCATCATCATCATTATCCTCTAAATCACCAGTAACTTTAGACTTAGCCCTAGTGACAGCACATGCAGGGAACACATCAGGGACATCACAATCCTGGGACACAGCCACTGGCTCACTAGACAACTGAGGAGCTGGACACACTTGACTTCCACCAATATCATTTCCAAGTAAGAAAGTTACACCTGACATTGGGAGTGTCTCAACCAACCCAACCATAACGGAACCATTAACAAAACCAGACTCTAAATTCACTCTGCACAGAGGGACAGAGAAGTAATTATTCCCTACACCTTGTAAGATTACAGTTTCATCAGAGGAATTAACATTAGAGCCTAGAACACTGGTCAGCACAAGGGATTGGCAAGCACCTGTATCACGATATATTTTAACTGATTTCCTGTCATTACTGTCCAGAGGACTGACAAAACCTTCAGACAGGAAATTAGCACATGAACTCTTGACAGTGTCACCCACGTTACTGCTCAAAAGAGGAGCTCCATCATGAGAATTTAAGTTACCCCTCAAAGCAGGTTCAGTTAACTCAGTTAAAGAATTCTGGGAACTCTCAAGAGTGGACACTAGACCAATTGACTGAATATTTAAAGACTCCTTTTTGTTCACATCACGCTGTCTCCTGAAACATCTCTCCGTAGTATGACCAAGCTTACTACAATAAGTACATTTACTTTTCTGAAATCTAGAGGTGAAGCTGGTATTTACTTCCTGAGAAACATCATCTTTATTCTCTTTCCTGTTACCTGTACTTTGAGTAGAGGCAACGTACTTACTCTCAGCTTTCCCTTTTTCTCTAGAATATCTCTTGTGAGTGAGAACATACTCATCAGCTAAAACTGCAGCATCAGACAAATTATCTATTCTTTTCTCATCAAGATATAGGCTTACATCTTTATAAATACACCTTTCGAAGTCCTCCAGCAAAATCATCTGCTTAAATTTGTCAAAATCAGAATCCACATTCTTGGAATTTAACCACTGCTCTAACAGATCTTCTTTGATTTTTGCATACTCAACAAGGGATTGCTTATCTTGCTTGTAGGTTGTCCTAAATTTTACTCTATAACCTTCAGGAACAAGCTCATAGGCCTCAAGAATCAAGCTCTTAACTACATCATAATTATCAGATTGATCCTGAGGCAAAGATGCATAAGTTACTTGAGCTTTACCGGTGAGAACAGTTTGAAGGAGTACTGGCCAATACTTTTTGGGCCAATTAAAACCTGTAGCTACCCTCTCAAACAACTGAAAATACTTTGTTAAATCAGATTCATTAAAAGGAGGGACAAGTTTAACATTTTTAGCCACATCAAAATCATCAGAGCTTGATGATCCAGTTCCACCTTGTTTCATGCGATACTCATGGTCTGCCTGAATCCTAGCAATTTCAACTTGTGCCTCAGCCTCCTTAGAACGGGCCTCCGCCTCCTTAGCCTTAGCCTCCTGCAGGGCTAGCTGTAACTTAGCTAATTCAATCTGCATTTGCTCATTTGGAGGAGTTACATTAAACAAGCTTTCATTAATCATGTCAACAATTTGATCTTTAGAATGATGAGAGCGAACAGCAATTCCCAATTGTTGAGCAACAAGCTTAAGTTCATTCTTTGTTCTGTTTTCTATATCACACACTGTTTGCACATTTGACAAAAAATCTTTGGCTTCATCAAGCGTAGTAATAGTAGACATAATTAATAAGTAACAGTCACAAAATATCAAGCAATATCCTTATGATAATATCCTGAATATCCTGATATCAGGTCGCCAAATTTATGTTCCGGAACAGAGAAAGATAACGTACACTTTAAGTGAGAATACTAAGGGTCACTACTGTCCCGTAAAGTTCCAGGTTCAAAACAAAAGAGTTAGGTAAAATTACAAGTTAAAGTTTAATGCTCAAACTAACAACAAAACATTCAGGACTCATAAGGATAATGTAATGGCAAATAAACAGGTTAAATATATGGTTAACTGCAATAGCCTCTATTAACACGAAATTAGCACGAGTAAATTTATCTAAGTCAGCCCTGATAAAATGAGATACCAGATAATACTCAGTGAATGACAGATAAATTATTACAGATACAAACTATTATCAAAAATGACTGACATAAAACCCAACATCAATCAAAAACATCACTAGGCCTAAGAATTAACCTTATGCTACACAGTACAAGAAAAAAAATGCAATAACACTTATACTCAAATTACACACAGCTGCTAGATGTTTGGAGATTTCTTGAGCACTCACAAGAATAATATCTGTACAGGGGAGGACAGAGATGTGAACAAAATGAGGAGCAGATCTAAGTGGCAATGATGCAGAGACTGAGCTCATTATATAGGGGCCAGCAGAGCTTGATACAACTTGTAAGAAGGACGCGCAAACGAAGCCATGGGGACAAAGAGCTGAAAATCCCGCACTGAATAACAGAGAGAACGACTTACTCTACTATAACGGTAGAAGGGGGGGACTGAGGCAGAACACGCTCGTGATCAAACATGCAGCAACTGTGCGTTAAAATAACACAAAGGATGATGAAATCATAGGCTATGTAACACCTCCCCACAAAGAAAAAAGAAATTTACAAAGGAAATTTCTTATTACTCTAAAACAATCTGTATATGGCATTACAGAACATGCAAAAGCCTTTCCTAATGTTACAAAACATGAGATCTCCCTAGCACGTTCAGTCATAGGTACTTGCCAGTATCCCTTTAACAAATCAAACTTACTTATGTACCTAGCCTTTCCGATCTTGTCTATGCAATCTTCCACACGAGGGAGAGGGTAAGTGTCTGTTTTAGTTATCTGATTAACACGTCTGTAGTCGATGCAAAGCCTCTGTGACCCACCTGGCTTAGGGACTAGAGTGACAGGAGAACTCCACTCGCTCTGACAGGGCTCAATCATCTTGTGGTCCAACAGGTAGCCAAGCTCCTTCTGGATGAGAGGAACTTTCACTGGGTTCACACGGTAAGGAGGCATTTTAATTGGCTTTGCGTCTCCAACATCGACATCATGCATCAACACAGTGGTTCTTCCTGGAGTAGCACGGAACACTTGTGGGTACTCCTGCAGTAATGCCGAAAACTCCTGCCTTTCCTTGGGAGGTAGATGAGAAAGCTTAGTCTGGAGATCATTCATGATATCAGGATTCTTCCCCAAACTATCACTCAGGCTCATACTGCATGGGAGAGCTTCACTTGCAGACTCGGGTGGAACAGCTACAGTGCAGACTGGATTATTTTCGTCCCGCCTGTGATATAACTTTAGCATGTTGATGTGACAAAGTTGCTTGTTCTTTCTACGATCTGGTGTGGCGATGACATAGTTGACATCACTGAGTTTCTTCTCCACGAAATAAGGGCCACTAAACTTGGCTTGAAGAGGTTGCCCATGAACTGGTAGCAGAATCAAAACCTGATCTCCTGGCTGAAAGTGGCGTAACCTGGACTTCTTATCATACCAAGTCTTCATCTTCTCCTGAGCAGCTCCTAAATTCTCTCTCGCCAGCTGTAAAGCAGTGGACAGCCGTTCTTTGAACTTCATCACATACTCCAGCAGGTTGACGTCATCTTCCTCCGACAGCCAGCATTCCTTGAGTAACTTAAGGGGTCCTCTTACTTCATGGCCAAACAGTAGTTCAAAAGGTGAGAAGCCCAGTGATTCATTTAGAGATTCTCTTGCAGCAAACACAACGAATGGAAGACCTTTATCCCAGTCTTTCTGATGTTCCAAACAGTATTTCTTGAGCATCGATTTGAGTGTTTGATGATATCTCTCCAACGCTCCTTGGGTCTGGGGATGGTAAGCTGAAGACTTGATCTGGGTGATGTCCAACTCTTTCAGAGACTGCTTGAAAACGTTTGACATGAAATTACTTCCCCGGTCTGACTGTACCTCCTTGGGCAGACCAAACTTTGTGAAGAACCCTAGCATTTCCTTAACCACGTTCTTTGCTGAGATGTTTCTAAGTGGAATGGCTTCAGGATAACGAGTAGCCATATCAATCATGGTCAACACATAAGAAAATCCTGAAGAAGTCTTAGGAAGAGGGCCCACAATATCCACCAACACACGGGTGAAAGGCGCCTCAAAAGGAGGAATGGGAACTAGAGGTGCAACCTTTTCGGTCTGATTACACTTCCCCACAACTTGACAGGTGTGACAAGACTTACAATACCAGGAAACATCCCTGAAGATACCTGGCCAGTAGAAGTGTTTCAAAATTGCGTGCCACAGTCTTCCTCACTCCAAGGTGTCCTGCCAAACGGGAATCATGAGCCACTCGAATGATATCCTGCCTACAAACACGAGGGATGACAACTTGATGTACAACCACCCATTCACAGTCGGCTGATGCTGTTGGGGGTCTCCACTTCCTCATAAGTACTCCTGACTTTACATAATAACAAGTAGAAGCACCGGCTGACTCTTCTTCACTGTAAGCAGAGTTAGCTAGACCTTTCAACTCAGGGTCAGCAACCTGCAACTCAACCAACTCTTGACGAGACAAATTATCAACACTACGGGGTACTGCCTCATCTGGTGAGTGGTCCAAATTAGCAAGAAAAGTGTCAGCTAGGATAACATCATCATCATCATTATCCTCTAAATCACCAGTAACTTTAGACTTAGCCCTAGTGACAGCACATGCAGGGAACACATCAGGGACATCACAATCCTGGGACACAGCCACTGGCTCACTAGACAACTGAGGAGCTGGACACACTTGACTTCCACCAATATCATTTCCAAGTAAGAAAGTTACACCTGACATTGGGAGTGTCTCAACCAACCCAACCATAACGGAACCATTAACAAAACCAGACTCTAAATTCACTCTGCACAGAGGGACAGAGAAGTAATTATTCCCTACACCTTGTAAGATTACAGTTTCATCAGAGGAATTAACATTAGAGCCTAGAACACTGGTCAGCATAAGGGATTGGCAAGCACCTGTATCACGATATATTTTAACTGATTTCCTGTCATTACTGTCCAGAGGACTGACAAAACCTTCAGACAGGAAATTAGCACATGAACTCTTGACAGTGTCACCCACGTTACTGCTCAAAAGAGGAGCTCCATCATGAGAATTTAAGTTACCCCTCAAAGCAGGTTCAGTTAACTCAGTTAAAGAATTCTGGGAACTCTCAAGAGTGGACACTAGACCAATTGACTGAATATTTAAAGACTCCTTTTTGTTCACATCACGCTGTCTCCTGAAACATCTCTCCGTAGTATGACCAAGCTTACTACAATAAGTACATTTACTTTTCTGAAATCTAGAGGTGAAGCTGGTATTTACTTCCTGAGAAACATCATCTTTATTCTCTTTCCTGTTACCTGTACTTTGAGTAGAGGCAACGTACTTACTCTCAGCTTTCCCTTTTTCTCTAGAATATCTCTTGTGAGTGAGAACATACTCATCAGCTAAAACTGCAGCATCAGACAAATTATCTATTCTTTTCTCATCAAGATATAGGCTTACATCTTTATAAATACACCTTTCGAAGTCCTCCAGCAAAATCATCTGCTTAAATTTGTCAAAATCAGAATCCACATTCTTAGAATTTAACCACTGCTCTAACAGATCTTCTTTGATTTTTGCATACTCAACATGGGATTGCTTATCTTGCTTGTAAGTTGTCCTAAATTTTACTCTATAAGCTTCAGGAACAAGCTCATAGGCCTTAAGAATCAAGCTCTTAACTACATCATAATTATCAGATTGATCCTGAGGCAAAGATGCATAAGTTACTTGAGCTTTACCGGTGAGAACAGTTTGAAGGAGTACTGGCCAATACTTTTTGGGCCAATTAAAACCTGTAGCTACCCTCTCAAACAACTGAAAATACTTTGTTAAATCAGATTCATTAAAAGGAGGGACAAGTTTAACATTTTTAGCCACATCAAAATCATCAGAGCTAGATGATCCAGTTCCACCTTGTTTCATGCGATACTCATGGTCTGCCTGAATCCTAGCAATTTCAACTTGTGCCTCAGCCTGTATCTGTGCCTCATGAATACGAGCATTTGCCTGAAATTCTTAGCCTTAGCCTCCTGCAGGGCTAGCTGTAACTTAGCTAATTCAATCTGCATTTGCTCATTTGGAGGAGTTACATTAAACAAGCTTTCATTAATCATGTCAACAATTTGATCTTTAGAATGATGAGAGCGAACAGCAATTCCCAATTGTTGAGCAACAAGCTTAAGTTCATTCTTTGTTCTGTTTTCTATATCACACACTGTTTGCACATTTGACAAAAAATCTTTGGCTTCATCAAGTGTAGTAATAGTAGACATAATTAATAAGTAACAGTCACAAAATATCAAGCAATATCCTTATGATAATATCCTGAATATCCTGATATGAGGTCGCCAAATTTATGTTACGGAACAGAGAAAGATAACGTACACTTTAAGTGAGAATACTAAGGGTCACTACTGTCCCGTAAAGTTCCAGGTTCAAAACAAAAAAATTAGGTAAAATTACAAGTTAAAGTTTAATGCTCAAACTAACAACAAAACATTCAGGACTCATAAGGATAATGTAATGGCAAATAAACAGGTTAAATATATGGTTAACTGCAATAGCCTCTATTAACACGAAATTAGCAAGAGTAAATTTATCTAAGTCAGCCCTGATAAAATGAGATACCAGATAATACTCAGTGAATGCCAGATAAATTATTACAGATACAAACTATTATCAAAAATGACTGACATAAAACCCAACATCAATCAAAAACATCACTAGGCCTAAGAATTAACCTTATGCTACACAGTACAAGAAAAAAAATGCAATAACACTTATACTCAAATTACACACAGCTGCTAGATGTTTGGAGATTTCTTGAGCACTCACAATAATAATATCTGTACAGGGGAGGACAGAGATGTGAACAAAATGAGGAGCAGATCTAAGTGGCAATGATGCAGAGACTGAGCTCATTATATAGGGGCCAGCAGAGCTTGATACAACTTGTAAGAAGGACGCGCAAACGAAGCCATGGGGACAAAGAGCTGAAAATCCCGCACTGAATAACAGAGAGAACGACTTACTCTACTATAACAGTAGAAGGGGGGGACTGAGGCAGAACACGCTCGTGATCAAACATGCAGCAACTGTGCGTTAAAATAACACAAAGGATGATGAAATCATAGGCTATGTAACACCTCCCCACAAAGAAAAAAGAAATTTACAAAGGAAATTTCTTATTACTCTAAAACAATCTGTATATGGCATTACAGAACATGCAAAAGCCTTTCCTAATGTTACAAAACATGAGATCTCCCTAGCACGTTCAGTCATAGGTACTTGCCAGTATCCCTTTAACAAATCAAACTTACTTATGTACCTAGCCTTTCCGATCTTGTCTATGCAATCTTCCACACGAGGGAGAGGGTAAGTGTCTGTTTTAGTTATCTGATTAACACGTCTGTAGTCGATGCAAAGCCTCTGTGACCCACCTGGCTTAGGGACTAGAGTGACAGGAGAACTCCACTCGCTCTGACAGGGCTCAATCATCTTGTGGTCCAACAGGTAGCCAAGCTCCTTCTGGATGAGAGGAACTTTCACTGGGTTCACACGGTAAGGAGGCATTTTAATTGGCTTTGCGTCTCCAACATCGACATCATGCATCAACACAGTGGTTCTTCCTGGAGTAGCACGGAACACTTGCGGGTACTCCTGCAGTAATGCCGAAAACTCCTGCCTTTCCTTGGGAGGTAGATGAGAAAGCTTAGTCTGGAGATCATTCATGATATCAGGATTCTTCCCCAAACTATCACTCAGGCTCATACTGCATGGGAGAGCTTCACTTGCAGACTCGGGTGGAACAGCTACAGTGCAGACTGGATTATTTTCGTCCCGCCTGTGATATAACTTTAGCATGTTGATGTGACAAAGTTGCTTGTTCTTTCTACGATCTGGTGTGGCGATGACATAGTTGACATCACTGAGTTTCTTCTCCACGAAATAAGGGCCACTAAACTTGGCTTGAAGAGGTTGCCCATGAACTGGTAGCAGAATCAAAACCTGATCTCCTGGCTGAAAGTGGCGTAACCTGGACTTCTTATCATACCAAGTCTTCATCTTCTCCTGAGCAGCTCCTAAATTCTCTCTCGCCAGCTGTAAAGCAGTGGACAGCCGTTCTTTGAACTTCATCACATACTCCAGCAGGTTGACGTCATCTTCCTCCGACAGCCAGCATTCCTTGAGTAACTTAAGGGGTCCTCTTACTTCATGGCCAAACAGTAGTTCAAAAGGTGAGAAGCCCAGTGATTCATTTAGAGATTCTCTTGCAGCAAACACAACGAATGGAAGACCTTTATCCCAGTCTTTCTGATGTTCCAAACAGTATTTCTTGAGCATCGATTTGAGTGTTTGATGATATCTCTCCAACGCTCCTTGGGTCTGGGGATGGTAAGCTGAAGACTTGATCTGGGTGATGTCCAACTCTTTCAGAGACTGCTTGAAAACGTTTGACATGAAATTACTTCCCGGTCTGACTGTACCTCCTTGGGCAGACCAAACTTTGTGAAGAACCCTAGCATTTCCTTAACCACGTTCTTTGCTGAGATGTTTCTAAGTGGAATGGCTTCAGGATAACGAGTAGCCATATCAATCATGGTCAACACATAAGAAAATCCTGAAGAAGTCTTAGGAAGAGGGCCCACAATATCCACCAACACACGGGTGAAAGGCGCCTCAAAAGGAGGAATGGGAACTAGAGGTGCAACCTTTTCGGTCTGATTACACTTCCCCACAACTTGACAGGTGTGACAAGACTTACAATACCAGGAAACATCCCTGAAGATACCTGGCCAGTAGAAGTGTTTCAAAATGCGTGCCACAGTCTTCCTCACTCCAAGGTGTCCTGCCAAACGGGAATCATGAGCCACTCGAATGATATCCTGCCTACAAACACGAGGGATGACAACTTGATGTACAACCTCCCATTCACAGTCGGCTGATGCTGTTGGGGGTCTCCACTTCCTCATAAGTACTCCTGACTTTACATAATAACAAGTAGAAGCACCGGCTGACTCTTCTTCACTGTAAGCAGAGTTAGCTAGACCTTTCAACTCAGGGTCAGCAACCTGCAACTCAACCAACTCTTGACGAGACAAATTATCAACACTACGGGGTACTGCCTCATCTGGTGAGTGGTCCAAATTAGCAAGAAAAGTGTCAGCTAGGATAACATCATCATCATCATTATCCTCTAAATCACCAGTAACTTTAGACTTAGCCCTAGTGACAGCACATGCAGGGAACACATCAGGGACATCACAATCCTGGGACACAGCCACTGGCTCACTAGACAACTGAGGAGCTGGACACACTTGACTTCCACCAATATCATTTCCAAGTAAGAAAGTTACACCTGACATTGGGAGTGTCTCAACCAACCCAACCATAACGGAACCATTAACAAAACCAGACTCTAAATTCACTCTGCACAGAGGGACAGAGAAGTAATTATTCCCTACACCTTGTAAGATTACAGTTTCATCAGAGGAATTAACATTAGAGCCTAGAACACTGGTCAGCATAAGGGATTGGCAAGCACCTGTATCACGATATATTTTAACTGATTTCCTGTCATTACTGTCCAGAGGACTGACAAAACCTTCAGACAGGAAATTAGCACATGAACTCTTGAGAGTGTCACCCACGTTACTGCTCAAAAGAGGAGCTCCATCATGAGAATTTAAGTTACCCCTCAAAGCAGGTTCAGTTAACTCAGTTAAAGAATTCTGGGAACTCTCAAGAGTGGACACTAGACCAATTGACTGAATATTTAAAGACTCCTTTTTGTTCACATCACGCTGTCTCCTGAAACATCTCTCCGTAGTATGACCAAGCTTACTACAATAAGTACATTTACTTTTCTGAAATCTAGAGGTGAAGCTGGTATTTACTTCCTGAGAAACATCATCTTTATTCTCTTTCCTGTTACCTGTACTTTGAGTAGAGGCAACGTACTTACTCTCAGCTTTCCCTTTTTCTCTAGAATATCTCTTGTGAGTGAGAACATACTCATCAGCTAAAACTGCAGCATCAGACAAATTATCTATTCTTTTCTCATCAAGATATAGGCTTACATCTTTATAAATACACCTTTTGAAGTCCTCCAGCAAAATCATCTGCTTAAATTTGTCAAAATCAGAATCCACATTCTTAGAATTTAACCACTGCTCTAACAGATCTTCTTTGATTTTTGCATACTCAACATGGGATTGCTTATCTTGCTTGTAAGTTGTCCTAAATTTTACTCTATAAGCTTCAGGAACAAGCTCATAGGCCTTAAGAATCAAGCTCTTAACTACATCATAATTATCAGATTGATCCTGAGGCAAAGATGCATAAGTTACTTGAGCTTTACCGGTGAGAACAGTTTGAAGGAGTACTGGCCAATACTTTTTGGGCCAATTAAAACCTGTAGCTACCCTCTCAAACAACTGAAAATACTTTGTTAAATCAGATTCATTAAAAGGAGGGACAAGTTTAACATTTTTAGCCACATCAAAATCATCACAGCTAGATGATCCAGTTCCACCTTGTTTCATGCGATACTCATGGTCTGCCTGAATCCTAGCAATTTCAACTTGTGCCTCAGCCTGTACCTGTGCCTCTTGGATACGAGCATTTGCCTGAAATTCAGCCTCCTTAGCCTTAGCCTCCTGCAGGGCTAGCTGTAACTTAGCTAATTCAATCTGCGTTTGCTCATTTGGAGGAGTTACATTAAACAAGCTTTCATTAATCATGTCAACAATTTGATCTTTAGAATGATGAGAGCGAACAGCAATTCCCAATTGTTGAGCAACAAGCTTAAGTTCATTCTTTGTTCTGTTTTCTATATCACACACTGTTTGCACATTTGACAAAAAATCTTTGGCTTCATCAAGTGTAGTAATAGTAGACATAATTAATAAGTAACAGTCACAAAATATCAAGCAATATCCTTATGATAATATCCTGAATATCCTGATATGAGGTCGCCAAATTTATGTTACGGAACAGAGAAAGATAACGTACACTTTAAGTGAGAATACTAAGGGTCACTACTGTCCCGTAAAGTTCCAGGTTCAAAACAAAAGAGTTAGGTAAAATTACAAGTTAAAGTTTAATGCTCAAACTAACAACAAAACATTCAGGACTCATAAGGATAATGTAATGGCAAATAAACAGGTTAAATATATGGTTAACAGCAATAGCCTCTATTAACACGAAATTAGCAAGAGTAAATTTATCTAAGTCAGCCCTGATAAAATGAGATACCAGATAATACTCAGTGAATGCCAGATAAATTATTACAGATACAAACTATTATCAAAAATGACTGACATAAAACCCAACATCAATCAGAAACCTCACTAGGCCTAAGAATTAACCTTATGCTACACAGTACAAGAAAAAAAATGCAATAACACTTATACTCAAATTACACACAGCTGCTAGATGTTTGGAGATTTCTTGAGCACTCACAATAATAATATCTGTACAGGGGAGGACAGAGATGTGAACAAAATGAGGAGCAGATCTAAGTGGCAATGATGCAGAGACTGAGCTCATTATATAGGGGCCAGCAGAGCTTGATACAACTTGTAAGAAGGACGCGCAAACGAAGCCATGGGGACAAAGAGCTGAAAATCCCGCACTGAATAACAGAGAGAACGACTTACTCTACTATAACAGTAGAAGGGGGGGACTGAGGCAGAACACGCTCGTGATCAAACATGCAGCAACTGTGCGTTAAAATAACACAAAGGATGATGAAATCATAGGCTATGTAACACCTCCCCACAAAGAAAAAAGAAATTTACAAAGGAAATTTCTTATTACTCTAAAACAATCTGTATATGGCATTACAGAACATGCAAAAGCCTTTCCTAATGTTACAAAACATGAGATCTCCCTAGCACATTCAGTCATAGGTACTTGCCAGTATCCCTTTAACAAATCAAACTTACTTATGTACCTAGCCTTTCCGATCTTGTCTATGCAATCTTCCACACGAGGGAGAGGGTAAGTGTCTGTTTTAGTTATCTGATTAACACGTCTGTAGTCAATGCAAAGCCTCTGTGACCCACCTGGCTTAGGGACTAGAGTGACAGGAGAACTCCACTCGCTCTGACAGGGCTCAATCATCTTGTGGTCCAACAGGTAGCCAAGCTCCTTCTGGATGAGAGGAACTTTCACTGGGTTCACACAGTAAGGAGGCATTTTAATTGGCTTTGCGTCTCCAACATCGACATCATGCATCAACACAGTGGTTCTTCCTGGAGTAGCACGGAACACTTGCGGGTACTCCTGCAGTAATGCCGAAAACTCCTGCCTTTCCTTGGGAGGTAGATGAGAAAGCTTAGTCTGGAGATCATTCATGATATCAGGATTCTTCCCCAAACTATCACTCAGGCTCATACTGCATGGGAGAGCTTCACTTGCAGACTCGGGTGGAACAGCTACAGTGCAGACTGGATTATTTTCGTCCCGCCTGTGATATAACTTTAGCATGTTGATGTGACAAAGTTGCTTGTTCTTTCTACGATCTGGTGTGGCGATGACATAGTTGACATCACTGAGTTTCTTCTCCACGAAATAAGGGCCACTAAACTTGGCTTGAAGAGGTTGCCCATGAACTGGTAGCAGAATCAAAACCTGATCTCCTGGCTGAAAGTGGCGTAACCTGGACTTCTTATCATACCAAGTCTTCATCTTCTCCTGAGCAGCTCCTAAATTCTCTCTCGCCAGCTGTAAAGCAGTGGACAGCCGTTCTTTGAACTTCATCACATACTCCAGCAGGTTGACGTCATCTTCCTCCGACAGCCAGCATTCCTTGAGTAACTTAAGGGGTCCTCTTACTTCATGGCCAAACAGTAGTTCAAAAGGTGAGAAGCCCAGTGATTCATTTAGAGATTCTCTTGCAGCAAACACAACGAATGGAAGACCTTTATCCCAGTCTTTCTGATGTTCCAAACAGTATTTCTTGAGCATCGATTTGAGTGTTTGATGATATCTCTCCAACGCTCCTTGAGTCTGGGGATGATAAGCTGAAGACTTGATCTGGGTGATGTCCAACTCTTTCAGAGACTGCTTGAAAACGTTTGACATGAAATTACTTCCCCGGTCTGACTGTACCTCCTTGGGCAGACCAAACTTTGTGAAGAACCCTAGCATTTCCTTAACCACGTTCTTTGCTGAGATGTTTCTAAGTGGAATGGCTTCAGGATAACGAGTAGCCATATCAATCATGGTCAACACATAAGAAAATCCTGAAGAAGTCTTAGGAAGAGGGCCCACAATATCCACCAACACACGGGTGAAAGGCGCCTCAAAAGGAGGAATGGGAACTAGAGGTGCAACCTTTTCGGTCTGATTACACTTCCCCACAACTTGACAGGTGTGACAAGACTTACAATACCAGGAAACATCCCTGAAGATACCTGGCCAGTAGAAGTGTTTCAAAATGCGTGCCACAGTCTTCCTCACTCCAAGGTGTCCTGCCAAACGGGAATCATGAGCCACTCGAATGATATCCTGCCTACAAACACGAGGGATGACAACTTGATGTACAACCTTCCATTCACAGTCGGCTGATGCTGTTGGGGGTCTCCACTTCCTCATAAGTACTCCTGACTTTACATAATAACAAGTAGAAGCACCGGCTGACTCTTCTTCACTGTAAGCAGAGTTAGCTAGACCTTTCAACTCAGGGTCAGCAACCTGCAACTCAACCAACTCTTGACGAGACAAATTATCAACACTACGGGGTACTGCCTCATCTGGTGAGTGGTCCAAATTAGCAAGAAAAGTGTCAGCTAGGATAACATCATCATCATCATTATCCTCTAAATCACCAGTAACTTTAGACTTAGCCCTAGTGACAGCACATGCAGGGAACACATCAGGGACATCACAATCCTGGGACACAGCCACTGGCTCACTAGACAACTGAGGAGCTGGACACACTTGACTTCCACCAATATCATTTCCAAGTAAGAAAGTTACACCTGACATTGGGAGTGCCTCAACCAACCCAACCATAACGGAACCATTAACAAAACCAGACTCTAAATTCACTCTGCACAGAGGGACAAAGAAGTAATTATTCCCTACACCTTGTAAGATTACAGTTTCATCAGAGGAATTAACATTAGAGCCTAGAACACTGGTCAGCATAAGGGATTGGCAAGCACCTGTATCACGATATATTTTAACTGATTTCCTGTCATTACTGTCCAGAGGACTGACAAAACCTTCAGACAGGAAATTAGCACATGAACTCTTGAGAGTGTCACCCACGTTACTGCTCAAAAGAGGAGCTCCATCATGAGAATTTAAGTTACCCCTCAAAGCAGGTTCAGTTAACTCAGTTAAAGAATTCTGGGAACTCTCAAGAGTGGACACTAGACCAATTGACTGAATATTTAAAGACTCCTTTTTGTTCACATCACGCTGTCTCCTGAAACATCTCTCCGTAGTATGACCAAGCTTACTACAATAAGTACATTTACTTTTCTGAAATCTAGAGGTGAAGCTGGTATTTACTTCCTGAGAAACATCATCTTTATTCTCTTTCCTGTTACCTGTACTTTGAGTAGAGGCAACGTACTTACTCTCAGCTTTCCCTTTTTCTCTAGAATATCTCTTGTGAGTGAGAACATACTCATCAGCTAAAACTGCAGCATCAGACAAATTATCTATTCTTTTCTCATCAAGATATAGGCTTACATCTTTATAAATACACCTTTTGAAGTCCTCCAGCAAAATCATCTGCTTAAATTTGTCAAAATCAGAATCCACATTCTTAGAATTTAACCACTGCTCTAACAGATCTTCTTTGATTTTTGCATACTCAACATGGGATTGCTTATCTTGCTTGTAAGTTGTCCTAAATTTTACTCTATAAGCTTCAGGAACAAGCTCATAGGCCTTAAGAATCAAGCTCTTAACTACATCATAATTATCAGATTGATCCTGAGGCAAAGATGCATAAGTTACTTGAGCTTTACCGGTGAGAACAGTTTGAAGGAGTACTGGCCAATACTTTTTGGGCCAATTAAAACCTGTAGCTACCCTCTCAAACAACTGAAAATACTTTGTTAAATCAGATTCATTAAAAGGAGGGACAAGTTTAACATTTTTAGCCACATCAAAATCATCACAGCTAGATGATCCAGTTCCACCTTGTTTCATGCGATACTCATGGTCTGCCTGAATCCTAGCAATTTCAACTTGTGCCTGAGCCTGTACCTGTGCCTCTTGGATACGAGCATTTGCCTGAAATTCAGCCTCCTTAGCCTTAGCCTCCTGCAGGGCTAGCTGTAACTTAGCTAATTCAATCTGCGTTTGCTCATTTGGAGGAGTTACATTAAACAAGCTTTCATTAATCATGTCAACAATTTGATCTTTAGAATGATGAGAGCGAACAGCAATTCCCAATTGTTGAGCAACAAGCTTAAGTTCATTCTTTGTTCTGTTTTCTATATCACACACTGTTTGCACATTTGACAAAAAATCTTTGGCTTCATCAAGTGTAGTAATAGTAGACATAATTAATAAGTAACAGTCACAAAATATCAAGCAATATCCTTATGATAATATCCTGAATATCCTGATATGAGGTCGCCAAATTTATGTTACGGAACAGAGAAAGATAACGTACACTTTAAGTGAGAATACTAAGGGTCACTACTGTCCCGTAAAGTTCCAGGTTCAAAACAAAAGAGTTAGGTAAAATTACAAGTTAAAGTTTAATGCTCAAACTAACAACAAAACATTCAGGACTCATAAGGATAATGTAATGGCAAATAAACAGGTTAAATATATGGTTAACAGCAATAGCCTCTATTAACACGAAATTAGCAAGAGTAAATTTATCTAAGTCAGCCCTGATAAAATGAGATACCAGATAATACTCAGTGAATGCCAGATAAATTATTACAGATACAAACTATTATCAAAAATGACTGACATAAAACCCAACATCAATCAGAAACCTCACTAGGCCTAAGAATTAACCTTATGCTACACAGTACAAAAAAAAATGCAATAACACTTATACTCAAATTACACACAGCTGCTAGATGTTTGGAGATTTCTTGAGCACTCACAATAATAATATCTGTACAGGGGAGGACAGAGATGTGAACAAAATGAGGAGCAGATCTAAGTGGCAATGATGCAGAGACTGAGCTCATTATATAGGGGCCAGCAGAGCTTGATACAACTTGTAAGAAGGACGCGCAAACGAAGCCATGGGGACAAAGAGCTGAAAATCCCGCACTGAATAACAGAGAGAACGACTTACTCTACTATAACAGTAGAAGGGGGGGACTGAGGCAGAACACGCTCGTGATCAAACATGCAGCAACTGTGCGTTAAAATAACACAAAGGATGATGAAATCATAGGCTATGTAACACCTCCCCACAAAGAAAAAAGAAATTTACAAAGGAAATTTCTTATTACTCTAAAACAATCTGTATATGGCATTACAGAACATGCAAAAGCCTTTCCTAATGTTACAAAACATGAGATCTCCCTAGCACATTCAGTCATAGGTACTTGCCAGTATCCCTTTAACAAATCAAACTTACTTATGTACCTAGCCTTTCCGATCTTGTCTATGCAATCTTCCACACGAGGGAGAGGGTAAGTGTCTGTTTTAGTTATCTGATTAACACGTCTGTAGTCGATGCAAAGCCTCTGTGACCCACCTGGCTTAGGGACTAGAGTGACAGGAGAACTCCACTCGCTCTGACAGGGCTCAATCATCTTGTGGTCCAACAGGTAGCCAAGCTCCTTCTGGATGAGAGGAACTTTCACTGGGTTCACACAGTAAGGAGGCATTTTAATTGGCTTTGCGTCTCCAACATCGACATCATGCATCAACACAGTGGTTCTTCCTGGAGTAGCACGGAACACTTGCGGGTACTCCTGCAGTAATGCCGAAAACTCCTGCCTTTCCTTGGGAGGTAGATGAGAAAGCTTAGTCTGGAGATCATTCATGATATCAGGATTCTTCCCCAAACTATCACTCAGGCTCATACTGCATGGGAGAGCTTCACTTGCAGACTCGGGTGGAACAGCTACAGTGCAGACTGGATTATTTTCGTCCCGCCTGTGATATAACTTTAGCATGTTGATGTGACAAAGTTGCTTGTTCTTTCTACGATCTGGTGTGGCGATGACATAGTTGACATTACTGAGTTTCTTCTCCACGAAATAAGGGCCACTAAACTTGGCTTGAAGAGGTTGCCCATGAACTGGTAGCAGAATCAAAACCTGATCTCCTGGCTGAAAGTGGCGTAACCTGGACTTCTTATCATACCAAGTCTTCATCTTCTCCTGAGCAGCTCCTAAATTCTCTCTCGCCAGCTGTAAAGCAGTGGACAGCCGTTCTTTGAACTTCATCACATACTCCAGCAGGTTGACGTCATCTTCCTCCGACAGCCAGCATTCCTTGAGTAACTTAAGGGGTCCTCTTACTTCATGGCCAAACAGTAGTTCAAAAGGTGAGAAGCCCAGTGATTCATTTAGAGATTCTCTTGCAGCAAACACAACGAATGGAAGACCTTTATCCCAGTCTTTCTGATGTTCCAAACAGTATTTCTTGAGCATCGATTTGAGTGTTTGATGATATCTCTCCAACGCTCCTTGGGTCTGGGGATGGTAAGCTGAAGACTTGATCTGGGTGATGTCCAACTCTTTCAGAGACTGCTTGAAAACGTTTGACATGAAATTACTTCCCAGTCTGACTGTACCTCCTTGGGCAGACCAAACTTTGTGAAGAACCCTAGCATTTCCTTAACCACGTTCTTTGCTGAGATGTTTCTAAGTGGAATGGCTTCAGGATAACGAGTAGCCATATCAATCATGGTCAACACATAAGAAAATCCTGAAGAAGTCTTAGGAAGAGGGCCCACAATATCCACCAACACACGGGTGAAAGGCGCCTCAAAAGGAGGAATGGGAACTAGAGGTGCAACCTTTTCGGTCTGATTACACTTCCCCACAACTTGACAGGTGTGACAAGACTTACAATACCAGGAAACATCCCTGAAGATACCTGGCCAGTAGAAGTGTTTCAAAATGCGTGCCACAGTCTTCCTCACTCCAAGGTGTCCTGCCAAACTGGAATCATGAGCCACTCGAATGATATCCTGCCTACAAACACGAGGGATGACAACTTGATGTACAACCTCCCATTCACAGTCGGCTGATGCTGTTGGGGGTCTCCACTTCCTCATAAGTACTCCTGACTTTACATAATAACAAGTAGAAGCACCGGCTGACTCTTCTTCACTGTAAGCAGAGTTAGCTAGACCTTTCAACTCAGGGTCAGCAACCTGCAACTCAACCAACTCTTGACGAGACAAATTATCAACACTACGGGGTACTGCCTCATCTGGTGAGTGGTCCAAATTAGCAAGAAAAGTGTCAGCTAGGATAACATCATCATCATCATTATCCTCTAAATCACCAGTAACTTTAGACTTAGCCCTAGTGACAGCACATGCAGGGAACACATCAGGGACATCACAATCCTGGGACACAGCCACTGGCTCACTAGACAACTGAGGAGCTGGACACACTTGACTTCCACCAATATCATTTCCAAGTAAGAAAGTTACACCTGACATTGGGAGTGTCTCAACCAACCCAACCATAACGGAACCATTAACAAAACCAGACTCTAAATTCACTCTGCACAGAGGGACAGAGAAGTAATTATTCCCTACACCTTGTAAGATTACAGTTTCATCAGAGGAATTAACATTAGAGCCTAGAACACTGGTCAGCATAAGGGATTGGCAAGCACCTGTATCACGATATATTTTAACTGATTTCCTGTCATTACTGTCCAGAGGACTGACAAAACCATCAGACAGGAAATTAGCACATGAACTCTTGAGAGTGTCACCCACGTTACTGCTCAAAAGAGGAGCTCCATCATGAGAATTTAAGTTACCCCTCAAAGCAGGTTCAGTTAACTCAGTTAAAGAATTCTGGGAACTCTCAAGAGTGGACACTAGACCAATTGACTGAATATTTAAAGACTCCTTTTTGTTCACATCACGCTGTCTCCTGAAACATCTCTCCGTAGTATGACCAAGCTTACTACAATAAGTACATTTACTTTTCTGAAATCTAGAGGTGAAGCTGGTATTTACTTCCTGAGAAACATCATCTTTATTCTCTTTCCTGTTACCTGTACTTTGAGTAGAGGCAACGTACTTACTCTCAGCTTTCCCTTTTTCTCTAGAATATCTCTTGTGAGTGAGAACATACTCATCAGCTAAAACTGCAGCATCAGACAAATTATCTATTCTTTTCTCATCAAGATATAGGCTTACATCTTTATAAATACACCTTTTGAAGTCCTCCAGCAAAATCATCTGCTTAAATTTGTCAAAATCAGAATCCACATTCTTAGAATTTAACCACTGCTCTAACAGATCTTCTTTGATTTTTGCATACTCAACATGGGATTGCTTATCTTGCTTGTAAGTTGTCCTAAATTTTACTCTATAAGCTTCAGGAACAAGCTCATAGGCCTTAAGAATCAAGCTCTTAACTACATCATAATTATCAGATTGATCCTGAGGCAAAGATGCATAAGTTACTTGAGCTTTACCGGTGAGAACAGTTTGAAGGAGTACTGGCCAATACTTCCTTGGGCCAATTAAAACCTGTAGCTACCCTCTCAAACAACTGAAAATACTTTGTTAAATCAGATTCATTAAAAGGAGGGACAAGTTTAACATTTTTAGCCACATCAAAATCATCACAGCTAGATGATCCAGTTCCACCTTGTTTCATGCGATACTCATGGTCTGCCTGAATCCTAGCAATTTCAACTTGTGCCTCAGCCTGTACCTGTGCCTCTTGGATACGAGCATTTGCCTGAAATTCAGCCTCCTTAGCCTTAGCCTCCTGCAGGGCTAGCTGTAACTTAGCTAATTCAATCTGCGTTTGCTCATTTGGAGGAGTTACATTAAACAAGCTTTCATTAATCATGTCAACAATTTGATCTTTAGAATGATGAGAGCGAACAGCAATTCCCAATTGTTGAGCAACAAGCTTAAGTTCATTCTTTGTTCTGTTTTCTATATCACACACTGTTTGCACATTTGACAAAAAATCTTTGGCTTCATCAAGTGTAGTAATAGTAGACATAATTAATAAGTAACAGTCACAAAATATCAAGCAATATCCTTATGATAATATCCTGAATATCCTGATATGAGGTCGCCAAATTTATGTTACGGAACAGAGAAAGATAACGTACACTTTAAGTGAGAATACTAAGAGTCACTACTGTCCCGTAAAGTTCCAGGTTCAAAACAAAAGAGTTAGGTAAAATTACAAGTTAAAGTTTAATGCTCAAACTAACAACAAAACATTCAGGACTCATAAGGATAATGTAATGGCAAATAAACAGGTTAAATATATGGTTAACTGCAATAGCCTCTATTAACACGAAATTAGCAAGAGTAAATTTATCTAAGTCAGCCCTGATAAAATGAGATACCAGATAATACTCAGTGAATGCCAGATAAATTATTACAGATACAAACTATTATCAAAAATGACTGACATAAAGAACCTTACATGAATTACAAAAACCTCACTAGGCCTAAGAATTAACCTTATGCTACACAGTACAAGAAAAAAATGCAATAACACTTATACTCAAATTACACACAGCTGCTAGATGTTTGGAGATTTCTTGAGCACTCACAATAATAATATCTGTACAGGGGAGGACAGAGATGTGAACAAAATGAGGAGCAGATCTAAGTGGCAATGATGCAGAGACTGAGCTCATTATATAGGGGCCAGCAGAGCTTGATACAACTTGTAAGAAGGACGCGCAAATGAAGCCATGGGGACAAAGAGCTGAAAATCCCGCACTGAATAACAGAGAGAACGACTTACTCTACTATAACTGTAGAAGGGGGGGACTGAGGCAGAACACGCTCGTGATCAAACATGCAGCATACTGTGCGTTAAAATTACACAAAGGATGATGAAATCATAGGCTATGTAACACCTCCCCACAAAGAAAAAAGAAATTTACAAAGGAAATTTCTTATTACTCTAAAACAATCTGTATATGGCATTACAGAACATGCAAAAGCCTTTCCTAATGTTACAAAACATGAGATCTCCCTAGCACGTTCAGTCATAGGTACTTGCCAGTATCCCTTTAACAAATCAAACTTACTTATGTACCTAGCCTTTCCGATCTTGTCTATGCAATCTTCCACACGAGGGAGAGGGTAAGTGTCTGTTTTAGTTATCTGATTAACACGTCTGTAGTCGATGCAAAGCCTCTGTGACCCACCTGGCTTAGGGACCAGAGTGACAGGAGAACTCCACTCGCTCTGACAGGGCTCAATCATCTTGTGGTCCAACAGGTAGCCAAGCTCCTTCTGGATGAGAGGAACTTTCACTGGGTTCACACGGTAAGGAGGCAATTTAATTGGCTTTGCGTCTCCAACATCGACATCATGCATCAACACAGTGGTTCTTCCTGGAGTAGCACGGAACACTTGCGGGTACTCCTGCAGTAATGCCGAAAACTCCTGCCTTTCCTTGGGAGGTAGATGAGAAAGCTTAGTCTGGAGATCATTCATGATATCAGGATTCTTCCCCAAACTATCACTCAGGCTCATACTGCATGGGAGAGCTTCACTTGCAGACTCGGGTGGAACAGCTACAGTGCAGACTGGATTATTTTCGTCCCGCCTGTGATATAACTTTAGCATGTTGATGTGACAAAGTTGCTTGTTCTTTCTACGATCTGGTGTGGCGATGACATAGTTGACATCACTGAGTTTCTTCTCCACGAAATAAGGGCCACTAAACTTGGCTTGAAGAGGTTGCCCATGAACTGGTAGCAGAATCAAAACCTGATCTCCTGGCTGAAAGTGGCGTAACCTGGACTTCTTATCATACCAAGTCTTCATCTTCTCCTGAGCAGCTCCTAAATTCTCTCTCGCCAGCTGTAAAGCAGTGGACAGCCGTTCTTTGAACTTCATCACATACTCCAGCAGGTTGACGTCATCTTC